>NC_060125.1:486310243-486633100 GCF_021461395.2 Schistocerca americana
TTTGTCATTTAACGCATTAGATAAACATAACATTGATAATTATGTGATAATAAAAGTAATTGGTTAAACATGTTTACATTCATCTTCTATGTCCTACCTGAACTTCCCAAATCAAAACATTTTTACCTAAACAACGGTGAAACTTTTAGACTTAGAACTACTTAAACCTAACTAACCTAAGGACATCACACACATCCATGCCCGAGGCAGGATTCTAACCTGCGACCGTAGCAGCCGCGCGGTTCCGTACTGAAACGCCTAGAACCATTCGGCCACAAGGGCCGGCGTTTCACTAAAACCATCAACATGAATTTTACTATTACGAGTGAATGATTAACTGTCACTTGCGCTAGATCCACAGTAAAGTAAAGTTTTAACGTTGAACGGCATTACCTTTTTAGTAACGGATTAACGATAAGCGAAGTTAACTTCGTGACTAACGTTGCGGTACACAGATATGTTACAGAACCGCATCACCCCTAGCCTATGGGATAAATACCTGCTGGAATGTACGACGTTAATGCAGGATGGCAGCAGACCGTATTATTCGTTTCGGACCTCTTGATAAGTATGGAAGTGTGATTACGCATGTCAATCACATCGCGATTACGGGCAGCATGGGGTTCACGCCTGAGCCCCAGGACGTGCGCTAGCAGCGCATGTCTGGTGTTTCAAGCGTCAACTTCGCATCTTAATATCTCGGGATGTAATGGGAATATTGCGATGCAATCAACGCCATTTTGTATGTGCTTTGTCATGCTATGGATTGCTGAAGAAAAAATATAGGAGGTCCATTTAAAAAAACATAAGTTTGTGTTAAAAAAACACATATTCTTTCGCTTTAGAATGTTCCCAAATATGTACATTCATGGGCCCCAGCCCTACACTGATGCCGGTGAAAGTCGTTTTCCAATAATTGTTATTGTTCCAGAGATATTTTGGGTGGACAAGATAGCTGGGACACCCTGTATATCGCTGCTGGATTTGGTACCCAATAAACAAGTCTTTTGGGTGTTTTCGATAATGGATAATGATTTTTGAAAACGAGGAGATGGCTTTTCTAGATAAATGCTTAGAGAGTATACCGTTAAAATTGGAGCAAATTGCTGCCGTTATTTATTACTTAGATTTCGTATCATACGAGATTTTACGTGTTGAAGTAGAGTAACTTTGAACCTCTTTATCTTGGAAACGGATAAAGATATCAACAAAAGTTTCGAGGTTTTCGAGATCGGGAGCTTAGGAATATATCGTGAAAATTTCAGCCATTTCCTGTGCACAGCCGTCTTGGAATCCTCTGATTAGTTGTGGTCCGCTGGTGACGGCGGAAATGTAGTAAAAAGACCTTTTTTGGGTTTTTCCGAGGAACCGCCCATGACCTAATAGTGCCTCCGTAAGCCCCATCAAGCCCACCGTAGACCACTTCAAGTGCAAAAAGAAGCAACCGATTTTATCCATTTATCTAAGCTGGAGGAAGTGTGTAATACTCATACTTTGACTCCATACTGTGGGGTAGTGACGCTAAGAGGATCCTTCTGTTGGGAATACAAATGGTTCCTAGTCCAAGGGATATCCAAAAAATTAGACCCTACCTTTTTATCGCCAAGAGAACCCGAGGTATGAGCACCGGAGAACCCCGTTTTGGCGGGAAAATAAACCAGAGACAGAACTGAGCTACACTGAATGCAAGCATGACGGCGTGTGCATAGTGGGTATTACAATTGCCAAAATCAGTTAGCACGACTGAATGGTACATGTTTGTTTCCAAAGAAGACATACAGCACATATATTCAACATTCGCACTGTTGGCAGATATTTCTTTACTGTACCGATAGAGAGATAAATGGATGCAATTACTCTGTAACAAGCCACCAGAGACAATGGATGTCTCACACCAAAATAGTCATAAAATAAAAGATTCACCTGCGAACTTCTGTAGCTGGAGTTAAGGTACGACCTCTACAACCTTAATGCGAGATGAAATTACGTAGGAGAAGCACGCTTTCACGCGGAAAATCGGAGTACGACCGCTGGTATGAATACATTGTTTGTTTTCATATCTTGAGGAGTTTTGATTATTTTGCTTAAAAAAAGAAAGGCAGATCTACGTCTACTGATGAGCGAAAAGATCATGACATCTAACTTAATAGCGATTTGGGCCACCTACAATCAGTAGCGATTCTGCCAGGCATGGATGCGACAACTCCTTCGTAGATTTTCAGAGATATCTCGCACCTGATGTCTACACCTAGGACACGCAATTCCCGTCGGTGGTTTGGAGGCGCACGTCTGGAACCCGATAACGTCCCGGATGTTTCCATCGGGTTCAGGCCAGGGAAATTTAGTGGCCAGGACTAACGTGAGTTCACTGACATGCTCCACGAACAAGTGTAGCACGATTCCGGTCGTGTGTTATTTACAATTATCCTGTTGAAGATACCAGCGCCGTCGGGTAAGACGTCGAGCACGAAGGGACGTGGAGGATCCGCAATAATGTTCACGTTGTCCACAATTGTCTAGGTGCCTTTAATTACTCCTACAGGTCCTATAGAAGCGAAGGTGAATGCCTTCAGTTACGTAACATTACCCCCACCGCCCGACTTTCGTGTGCAGATCACATTTAGAACAGCCGTTCGCCTAAATAATGACATATACAGTTATGATTCTCCAAACGGTATAACAAGAAACACGATTCACGCGACCAGGCGACACGCTTCCATTCGATCCACTGTCCAGTCTCGATGGTCCCGTGCCCACTGCGATCGTAATTGGCCGAGTCTTTGGGTCAATAGGGGAACAACACATAGGGTCACCAACGGCGGAGCCCCATGTTCAACAATGTGCGCTGAATGGTGCGCTCCGAGACACGTATGGCTGCACCGTCATGGTACTCTAGCGTCAGATCTCCGCCCATCCTACTTTACACAGTGGGCAGGCCATCGACCTCCGCGTTCTGTGATGAGGTGTGGACGTCCAACAACCAATCACCTACCTTTGGCATTGTCGTCCTTCAACCAGTTTCCCCAGATGCTCACGAGAATAGCGCAGGAAGAGGCAACTACTTTCGCGGTTTCCGAGACGCTCGTTCGCAGGCCTCAGATCTTAACAATTTGCCCTACGTCAAAATCGTTTTTGCCGGAGGACTATCGCACTTCTGGTTCGTATCGTCGCCAGAATGATCCCCCATGCGTTTCTGCTTCGGTTATGTATTTTCCTTACCACGTCAAGTCCCCGCATCGCTACCAAGCAGCTTTCAGTCTGGCAGTGGACAGTGGGCATAATGTTTTGGCTCATTAGCGCATTACCTCATATGTACAATAGCCAAACTACAATATATGTCACACAAAGCATCTCTGCCGATCAATAATATCTTTGTCCACCAAAATATTTTAATGTCAACTAGCATGTAAAAAAGGTTCAAATGGATCTAAGCACTATGGGACATCTGAGTCATCAGTCCCGTAGACATAGAACTACTTAAACCTAACTAACCTAAGGACATCACATATCCATGCCCGACGCAGGATTCGAACCTGCGACCGTAGCAGCAGCGCGGTTCCTTACTGAAGCGCCTAGAACCGCTCGGCCACAGCGGCCGGCTAACTATCATGTACATTGTGACACGATATCCGTATACAATGCATGATCCACCGTAAGAACAGTTTATACATAGAGTTAAGTGTTTGTACAGTGTGCTGCGTTAATCTCGCTTTAAAAACAGAGAAAAATGTAAAGTAACCAAAAACGTGCAAAAACTAATATGCAAACGAGGACACATACTCGACCATCACAGTAGACAGTCGATATACACTACGTAATGAATACCGGGGTTGGACATTGATAAAGGGTGTCTCCACCCTTCCCTTTATGACGGCTTGAACTATGCTGAGAACACTTTCAGTGAGGTGTCTGAATGTCTGTGCAGGAATGGCAGCCCGTTCTTCTTCATGAGCCGGAACCAGGGAACACAGGTCTAGTGATGTTGAATGATGTGGTCTGGAGCGAAATCGACGTTGCAACTCATTCCACCCCAAAGGTGCTATATTGGGATCTGTCAGAGACTGTGGGGAGGCCAGTCCATTTCAGAAATGCTGCTGTCCGCAAACCATTGCCTCGCAAATTGTGCTTTACGAATGGGTGCATTTTCATGGTGATACAGTCATCGTCTCTGAACTCTTCCTCTACCGTCCACAGAACACGGTGCTGTAAAATGTGTTCTTAACTTTCCGCACTTAGAGTTTTCTTACGCACAATAAGGGGACCACACCAGAGATGGGTAGTTCGCGAACTAAAGGGTCCAAAGGAACAGTTCACCAAGATGAACGGAACGAGCGAGGAACGAATTCTAACGAACGGTCTTTCATAGTTGACTTCGATCGCTGCTTTCTACTTACAGTTCCCGGGAACGGGAAACGGTCGGTCTCGTTCCCGAACGGCACGTCGGCCGGTCTCGTTCCAGCCTCGATCCCGTTCCCGTCTGTCTCGGCCTCGGTCTCGCTCGGCCGGAGTCGTCCTTCTTCGCTTGCCCACTCGTCGCAGTTCCACTGCCGACTGCTCATAGTTAGTTCAGTATCCAGTTGTTCGATTCGTTCGCTTCGCACGCCCACTCTCGATCTGTCTCAAACCTTTTTTGAATTCTGAACTTTTGGTTCTTTTCGTATTGTATTCAGCGTCCACGACAGGTAATTAAAATGTATTTTATAATTACGTAAATTAAATAAAAACTGCTTGGTATGTAATATATACATCTTTTCAGGTAACAAAGCGGCGTAACAGCTTACTTCACTATTTCGATAAATAGCAGAAGAAATACTTGTAAAAAGGCAAGATTTTTTGATATTACACATCCAAAGTCGTAGCTCGTGGTCTTGCGGTAGCATTCTTGCTTCCCGCGCACGGGGTCCCGGGTTAGATTTCCGGCGGGGTTAGGGATTTTCCCTGCCTCGAGATGACTGGGTGTTGTTTAATCATCATCATTCATCCCCATTACGGTCGGAGGAAGGCAATGGCAAACCACCTCCGCTAGGACCTTGCCTAGTCGGCGGTGCGGGACTCCCGCATCGTCCCCTATGCTCCTCGGAGTATGGGACCTCATCATCATCACACATGCAAAGGACGTCGCACGGCACACACGAGTGGCCGTTTTCCATCTTCTTTTGATCCAAGGTAAAAGAGCATGTTCATTGTTATGGAAGTCAGACCAACTTACAACCGAATGAAGCCCGCGCTTCGTAATCAAGTATATGGTGTCACATTTTGTAAAGAGACTATGATAACTCCTACAATATTATTTCAGTGGTACAGGGTGGCGCACGAAAAATCGTCCCCGAGTACTAGACTGCTCATTGTCGCTTACCAATCGTCATCTATTGTTTCGAAGTTGTTTGCATTAGCTTATTTGTTATTTCTTCACTGCCTAGTTATTACATGTTTATCTATTCTGCTCGTAGCGGTCAACAACTTGTGCATAATTGTCGAGTAGTCTGTACTCGGGGCCAGATTTTCGTGCACCACCTTATATTATTTCCCTGCGATCAGCCACATAACGCTACAGTTGGCTAAACGAGATGTTTTGCAGAATCACGAAAATTACAAGTGTGTGAGAATTCTGTTATCAATAAAAAATCTGTACAACAGGGGGGGGGGGGGGGAGGCGCCTTCCATCTTCAGTCACCTATGCTATTAATTTTCAATTTTTCATAAGAACCATATACCAAACACAAACGATGAACGAGTAAAAATGAACAGTTCGCAAAAAAGAGCGATCACCTCTGAACTAGTTCCCTAGGATGAACGACTTTCCCCATCTCTAGACCACACCATAACAACGAAATGCACACCTGTACTGTAACACCACTTTCTTCGTACTTCACTGTTGCCGCTACACACGATGGCAGGTAAGGTTTTCCAGGAAATTGCCAAGCCTAAACCCTTCCGTCGGATAGCGACAGGGTAGAGCGTGATTCATCGTTCCAAATCACTCCATTCGTCCACTGCCCAGTGGCGTCGCTCTTTCCAACACATTAAGCATCACTTAACATCGAATACAGAAATTCATGGCTTATGAGGAACTGCTCGACCACTGTAGCCCATCCTTTTTAACTCCCTGAGCACAGTCATTGAGCTAGATTGTGCTGCAGGTAGCACTTCCGATCGCTGATTTCATGCAGTTTTTTGCAGTCATCTTCCCCAGTGGTCGACGGTCCCTGTCCATCAGCACATGAGGACTCAGTTTAGCTGTGGTTGTTCCTTCACAATCACATCAACAACAGTCGACCTGGACATTGAGCTGGGCATTCTTACCCTAAAGTAGCTTAATAAGCTGTTAAGCGGTAGGGCTGGGCCAGAAGGCAAGAAAGTTCACAGTTGAAGACATGCATAATCTTATTTAAATGAAAGTCAGAAAGCTTGTGACATCAGTTAAATAGCTTTTAAAAACCGGTAAGGAAGTAAACAAATTGTTGAATATTAAAGAGTAAATGAATCAGCAATTGCTTTCAGCAAAAGATCTTTTAAACAGTTAAGAAACTAAGCAATTTTTCAAACATTAACAGGTACCTGAAGTCAGCACAGTTACATATTAATAATCAAAACCTTAACATTTGCAAAATGTTTCAACTGGTTTTAAATATAAAGTCTTAAATGATTGTAGCAGATTTGGTGAAACAGTAACCACACAAGCCAACGTCTGTTGGTGACATACGTCAATAGTGGCAACTATTTATTTACAGAATGAGATTTTTCACTCTGCAGCGGAGTGTGCGCTGATATGAAACTTCCTCGCAGATTAAAACTGTGTGCCGGACAAAGACTCGAACTCGGGACCTTTGCCTTTCGCTGGCAAGTGCTCTACCAACTGAGCTACCCAAGCACGACTCACGCCCCGTCCTCACAGCTTTACTTCGGCCAGTACCTCGTCTCCTACGAACCTTCTGTAAATTTTGGAAGTTAGGAGACGAGGTACTGGCAGAAGTAAAGCTGTGAGGACGGAGCGTGAGTCGTGCTTGGATAACTCAGATGCTAGAGCACTTGCCCGCGAGAGGCAAAGGTCCCGAGTTCGAGTCTCGATCCGGTATACAGTTTTAATCTGCCAGGAAGTTTCATATTTAATTACAGCTCGTACAAAATAGATACGTGTTTCAAAGTTTTACTGACCTTCATAGTAGTCACCAGCATTGTGTATAACCCGTTTCCAGCGATGTGAAAGTCGTAGAATACTCTTAGGAGTGCCAGTTGTGTTGACAGTTTGAGCGGCGCGGTCTATTGCCCGACGAATTTGTAGCAGTTCTGAAGCGAATGCCGTGAAGTGTTTTCTTCAGTTTAGAAATAGAGTTGAACGCACGAGGGCTTAATTCAGAAGAGTGCAGTGGGTGGTATAGCACTTACTAGCCCCATCAGTGAAACAAATCAGTAACAGCTTGCACTGTAAGTGCTTGAACACTGTCCCGCAAAATGATGGTCAGATCCTGCAGAAATTATCACTTCTTTCTCTATGCTGTTCATTTTTGGAACACAGCATACGACCACCTTAGAGACAGAAGTGATGACACTTTCTCCAGGACCTGACCGTCGTTTTGCAGGACAATTCTCAGGCACGTACAGTGCAAGCTGTTACTGATTTGTTTGTCTGATGGGCCTGCTAAGTGCTATACCACCTACTGCACTCCCCTGACTTAAGCCATCGCAAGTTCAACTCGATTTGTAAACTGAAGGAAACACTTCACGGCATTCGCTTCAGAACTGCCACAAATTCATCGGGTAATAGACCGCACCGCGTGAACTCTCAACACAACTGGCACTGCTAAGAGTATCCAACGACTTCCACATCGCTGGCGACGGGTTATACACAATGCTCGTGACTACTTTGAAGGTCAGTAAAACTTTGAAACACGTATCTATTTTGTACGAGCTGTAAATAAATAGTCGCCACTGTTAAAGTTCCAGCCCACGTACGTTCAGAACCGGGAGAAGTTTTACAGATACAATCCGGCCCCCGCAACAGGCGGGATAAACCGATGGACAGGGTGGGTGGTGTGGACTCGCCACACACGGGTGTGCTGGTGGTCCCATACAACGTGAACTACAGCGGACTAGGAACTAATCTTATAGGGAGTGTGTCAGAACTCTCCATTACATTGAAAACAATATAGTCAACGCTATTTTTTGCTTGTGTAAACACTCAGATATCGATAACAACAATCTGAGGGTGAAGCATGGGAGCGCGATTTTAAGCATTGTTGTGAGACGAGGTCTGTTGCGAGAGTAGAAATACGAGTGTCGGTCAAGAGCTCGGAGACAGAAGACGTATCACGCTGCCCTCCCGTCGGTGATGGCAGATCTTACCATACTCAAGGCCTTGTATTATTTATATAGCCAGGAGAGATTTAGATGGCTATACTACGCTTGAAGATGGCATTCAAGGAAAAATCCGCAAGCATAGCGTCAAGCGCAATTGCAGGGTTAGGTTCGTGATTATTAGTCCGAGTTTGCAATAATCCAATGTTTTGCTTGTCAGTTAAAGAAGCCTCCTGATCATTCGAATAATAATAATTGTTCTCCACGTCTGATTAATAACTATGCTGTTCTTATTAAATGTTAATGTAACTTTGAAATTGAAATAATTTGTTAATCTGGCACTCCGACATTATTTAAACCTATGTCATTATTATTGACATTGCCTATTATTGGTTTCTGAAGTTTATTTAAAACTTAATTAACGAAATCCCTTCGCACAAGTTATTTAGTAGTTAACAGGACCCAAATACTCCTTTTTATTAAATCCATTCTTAGTAACAATAAGCTTTAGCCGCTGGGGCTGCTGCATGCTACTGCGAATTGCTGTATACCACGTGGCAAAAGGCAGTCATCTAAAGAGGTGAGTGCAAAACTTAGGGCCAAAACAGAGACGCTGGCACCACAACGTGTACGTACTCTAATCCAGCAAATTCCGTTGCACAAGTCAGACTCTGTATCACTTGTAAATTCTGGTTCAAAACCCTGTAATAATAAACACCTAAGTTTAGGTATTTACTATTACAGGTTCATTTGTTCCTGTAGTTTTTCCATATTCAAATACACAGTCAGCGTATCCAATTGTTAGTTTTTAAGTCTTTCATGTAACGATCTGTTGAGGACTTAAAGGACAGTGAAACTTACAATCATAAAACACGCACACGGTGTTATGCAGATTAGATTCCATTTACTAATAGTGGTGGTGGTGGTGGTTAGTGTTTAACGTCCCGTCGACAACGAGGTCATTAGAGACGGAGCGCAAGCTCGGGTTAGGGAAGGATTGGGAAGGAAATCGGCCGTGCCCTTTCAAAGGAACCATCCCGGCATTTGCCTGAAACGATTTAGGGAAAACACGGAAAACCTAAATCAGGATGGCCGGAGACGGGATTGAACCGTCGTCCTCCCGAATGCGAGTCCAGTGTGCTAACCACTGCGCCACCTCGCTCGGTCATTTACTAATAGCTCAGGTTGCTTATCGAGTCCAGTTTCACAGACGAATTAGTCACATATTAGTTGTATATACTAGTATATACTAGTAATTGCACTGCTTCACAAAGGACAGCTCATATTTCGCCATATTACCATTTACGAGCCAAACAGAAATAAATAAAAAGCATCTGCCCAATCAGCGAATATGGTGATAAGCAAGAAAGCACTTAACAACTGGGTAGCACTCTTATTACTGGAATGAGCAAATCATAAATCTTATATGCCCCCAAAGTAATTGTCAAACAGTTACTTGTACTAACTATGCAGTAGGAAAAGCTGTGTTGTCTCATCGGATTCGGAAAGGATGAGGAACGAAGTCGGCCGTGCCATTTCAAAGGAACCATCCCGGAATTTGCCTGAAGCGATTTAGGGAAATCACATAAAACCTAAATCAGGATGGCCGGACGCGTGATTGAACCAGGTATTGAACCGTCGTCCTCCCGAATGCAAGTCCAGTGTGCTAACCACTGCGCCACCTCATTCGGTAAGAAAGTCATTAAAACTACACTCCTGGAAATTGAAATAAGAACACCGTGAATTCATTGTCCCAGGAAGGGGAAACTTTATTGACACATTCCTGGGGTCAGATACATCACATGATCACACTGACAGAACCACAGGCACATAGACACAGGCAACAGAGCATGCACAATGTTGGCACTAGTACAGTGTATATCCACCTTTCGCAGCAATGCAGGCTGCTATTCTCCCATGGAGACGACCGTAGAGATGCTGGATGTAGTCCTGTGGAACGGCTTGCCATGCCATTTCCACCTGGCGCCTCAGTTGGACCAGTGTTCGTGCTGGACGTGCAGACCGCGTGAGACGACGCTTCATCCAGTCCCAAACATGCTCAGTGGGGGACAGATCCGGAGATCTTGCTGGCCAGGGTAGTTGACTTACACCTTCTAGAGCACGTTGGGTGGCACGGGATACATGCGGACGTGCATTGTCCTGTTGGAACAGCAAGTTCCCTTGCCGGTCTAGGAATGGTAGAACGATGGGTTCGATGACGGTTTGGATGTACCGTGCACTATTCAGTGTCCCCTCGACGATCACCAGTGGTGTACGGCCAGTGTAGGAGATCGCTCCCCACACCATGATGCCGGGTGTTGGCCCTGTGTGCCTCGGTCGTATGCAGTCCTGATTGTGGCGCTCACCTGCACGGTGCCAAACACGCATACGACCATCATTGGCACCAAGGCAGAAGCGACTCTCATCGCTGAAGACGACACGTCTCCATTCGTCCCTCCATTCACGCCTGTCGCGACACCACTGGAGGCGCGCTGCACGATGTTGGGGTGTGAGCGGAAGACGGCCTAACGGTGTGCGGGACCGTAGCCCAGCTTCATGGAGACGGTTGCGAATGGTCCTCGCCGATACCCCAGGAGCAACAGTGCCCCTAATTTGCTGGGAAGTGGCGGTCCGGTCCCCTACGGCACTGCGTAGGATCCTACGGTCTTGGCGTGCATCCGTGCGTCGCTGCGGTCCGGTCCCAGGTCGACGGGCATGTGCACCTTCCGCCGACCACTGGCGACAACATCGATGTACTGTGGAGACCTCACGCTCCACGTGTTGAGCAATTCGGCGGTACGTCCACCCGGCCTCCCGCATGCCCACTATACGCCCTCGCTCAAAGTCTGTCAACTGCACATACGGTTCACGTCCACGCTGTCGCAGCATGCTACCAGTGTTAAAGACTGCGATGGAGCTCCGTATGCCACGGCAAACTGGCTGACACTGACGGCGGCGGTGCACAAATGCTGCGCAGCTAGCGCCATTCGACGGCCAACACCGCGGTTCCTGGTGTGTCCGCTGTGCCGTGCATGTGATCATTGCTTGTACAGCCCTTTCGCAGTGTCTGGAGCAAGTATGGTGGGTCTGACACACCGGTGTCAATGTGTTCTTTTTTCCATTTCTAGGAGTGTATTTTGAAACGAAAGGAAATTCAAACTCGCTGACTTCTAACATGTTTTGCAGTAAGACAATAGCCATAAGTTACGAATCGGGCAGCTCTTACCAACGTAAACTCCATTTTTTCAGATAGCTAAGCAACAGAATCTCAGATGTCAAACTTGGTTTACCAGGCTGCCATTAACAACTACAGTGGAAAAGTACATTCCCATTTTAGTAGAATTTACCATAGAAAATCTCAGAGCGGGTCAACTAACGACCTCACCAAAATGTTAAACTAATACTTAACTAGAATGACTGTAGTAAATAAGCATTCTGATTAAGTTAGATTTCACTGTATTTAAAAGAACTAACACACTGTTCAGCCCTCAATATTGACCACGGTAAGCCACTCGAAATACGACCAATTTACACAGGTAGTTCTCATTAACGTAGCTCCACAAGCTCTGTAATACTGACCATGCAACTTCCACACATGTTACAAGTAGTTGCGATTAACGTCCGTAATGAAACAGATTTGCTTTCATTACGGTAAACTTCACTTCCTTCGGAGCGAACCCGCATAAACAGCAAACACAGCAGACCTTCCGGGAAAGAGAAACTAGTCGAAGCACTACAGCTTTAACAAAACAGGGCGCAATAACCTCAGAAAGAGTCTCTTACCAAAATCTCCGATGAACCGGTAGCAAGATGGCACTCAAAATCTCCACACGCTCGGCGCAGGCAGATTTCCAGAGTCCCATTGCCACCACAGCCAACCCAAAACACCGTGTTCACGGGATCAGAACTGTGTTCGGCAAAAGCCGTTTAGTTTCGGCTCCAGACAGCGGAGGTAAACCGGCCTCGTGCCCCGCAAGTGCTCCTTCCGATTCGACCCGCAAATTCTGTCACCTTATTGCAGGTCGAAGCCCCTCATGCGAAGAAACACCAAAGATCGATTGATCGATGCGAGCCGGCGTGGCTCAGGCAGGTTTAGGATTGTTGAAATGTCCTGGAAATGGATGTGTTTCTCAGGCGACATCCACTAGTCCACGTTCGAAGTCCACACGTTCTCCTGAATTACGTATTTTGCAGTTACTACTTCTCTACTGACTACACAGTATTTCGCACCACCTTTTAAGCTGAAGGGCCCGCCTCTCGTGACATCTAGTGGTTAACTCTGCATTACATAGACGTGTCCGGATGCTTTTAATCAGACAGTTTATATGCACGGAGTCATTAGCATAGTACCATCAGAAACGACTACACGACAGCATGTCTTTGTCAAGAAATACTCCGTACATGTTTTCTATTTCTGAATAGAGATACATATGCTGTGGGCCGAATGAAGACTTTGGCAACTCAAGAAATTAGCGCTAACGTAGTTAACAGTAGTAGTAACATAAATAATATTTAAGTGATTTGTATGCATTGATGCGCACACACCTACAAATCCATGATCCGCCCCATCCTTTGTTATGCCAGCATCGCTTGGATTTCCGCCCATCCCCGGTTCTATAAAGCCCTCCAAATCCTCGAACGCCATGCACTCCGCCTCGCCTTCCGCATCCGCCTTCCGTCCCCCACGCGCATCCTCTATGACCTCATCCCCTTCCCCCACCTTCTCCTTTTCCTTGAACACATCCGCACACTATATATTGTCCGCCGCCTTGATCCCCCTCACCCCCTGGTGTCTCCCTTCCTCTCCACTCCCAACCAGTTGCGGCGCCTCTACCGTTGTGTCCCTCCCTCTCTCCATCTCCACATCCTCCATCACCTTTCCCAACACACCGAGCGAGGTGGCGCAGTGGTTAGACACTGGACTCGCATTCGGGAGGACGACGGTTCAATCCCGCGTCCGGCCATCCTGATTTAGGTTTTCCGTCATTTCCCTAAATCGCTCCAGGCAAATGCCGGGATGGTTCCTTTCAAAGGGCACGGCCGACTTCCTTCCCCGTCCTTCCCTAATCCGATGAGACCGATGACCTCGCTGTCTAGTCTCCTTCCCCCAACCAACCAACCAACCAACTGAGTACTTTCCCAACACAACTTCCACCGTCTACCCCTCCCGGATGATGAGCTTCGCCCTGACATCTACCCTTCCTACCAACTCTAATCCTCTCTTCCTGCCTCCTCCTCCTCCGGGCTCCCTCTCCTCCCCCTCCCTCCTTCTGAGCGGATTTCACCTCCTACTCCCCCTCCATCTCTTGTGCCTTCTTTCAGTGTCTCTGCACTCCCTCCTGCCCTGTCTTCCCTTTTCCTCTCCCGCCCCATTAGTCTCCTGCCTCTTCGTGAACCCACGGTTGCCCATCCTCTCTTCATCCCGCCGCTTCCCCAGCTGCCCCATGCTCTCCCCTCCTTTTCCATCCTCTCTGACCTTTCCCTCGGCAGGTCCCACCTGGTAGTTTTATTCTTCGTCGTGTGGTCTCCAAGTGGGTTTTAAGTGTGTTGTTTAGGGGTTCAAATGTTCAAATGTGTGTGAAATCTTGTGGTACTTAACTGCTAAGGTCATCAATCCCTAAGCTTACACACTACTTAACCTAAATTATCCTAAGGACAAACACATACACCCACGCCCGAGGGAGGACTCGAACCTCCGCCGGGACCAGCCACACAGTCCATGACTGCAGCGCCTAGACCGCTCGGCTAACCCCACGCGGTTGTTTCGGAGTGTTTTTAATACTGTGGCCAACTTTTAACCTGTGCATGAGCATCCAGTGTCTTCACTGTGTTTTAAGAATCGCCAACTGTGTTTTTTAACTTTCTGGTGACTTTTTTAACTGTCCCCCATGAACGTCTACATGTCCATGTCTTTTTACCTCCATTTTCTCCCCTTACTCTTTTTTATGTTCCCCTTTTTATCTCCTTATGTATGTATTATTTTATTCTTGTTTTAGTTGTCGTGTCACTCGGCTGAGGAGCGGCGAATTGTGCTGCTGACAGCCCTCCCCTGCCCATATGGGGCAGGGGAATGAGATCACAATAAAGGAAAAAATTGATGCGCACTCGAAACGCGTTACTAATAAATAAACGTCATAATATCGAGGACCTTAAAATGGTTGCGGTACTTACATATATCCTTTATTACATCACAGTCACGCGATTCTTACATCTATATCTGCAACATATTTCACAAGCCACCTAACAGCGTGTGGCAGAGGATGCTTCGAGTACCGCTAACTTACCCATTCTTCCCTTTCCACTTGCCAATGACTGCCGGTAAGCCTCTGTAGTATCTCCTTGAATTTTCTTTTCGTGGTAATTTTGTGAGATGTATGTGGGAGGAAGTAATATGTTGCCCCACTGTTCCCAGAGAGCGCTCTCTCGAAATTTCGATAGTAAACCTCTGCTTCATGCACAACGATGCTGTTGGAGTGTCAGCTCAAAAATGGCTCACATGGCTCTGAGCACTATGGGACTTAACTTCTGAGGTCATCAGTCCCCTAGAATTTAGAACTACTTAAACCTAACTAATCTAAGGACTTCACACACATCCATGTTCGAGGCAGGATTCGAACCTGCGACCGTGGCGGTCGCGCGGTTCCAGACTGAAGCGCCGAGAACCGCTCGGTCACACCGGCCGGCGTAGTGTCTGCCACTGGAGTTTGTTGAGTATCGCTGTACTACTCTTATGACGGAACGCGCCGCTCTTCGTTGGATGTTATCTGTCTCTTCTGTCACTCCTACCTGGTAAGGATCCCATACTGACAAACAATTCTCAAGAATCTGTCGAAGATGCGCCTTGTAAACCAGTTGCTTCGTGGATTAGTAACATTTTCTTAAGATTCTTCCTATAGAGCCTATAGATACTGTTTTCGGAAATTTGTCATGAATAGTGTAGTCGTGCAGTACTGGACTTCTTTTCCTATTTATGTGCAATATGTTACATTTACTGTTCATGGTCGACTGCCAGAGCCTGTACCATTCATCACTTCTCTTCAGGTCGGCCTCCAAATCGATACTGTCTTCTGGCATTGCCTATAATTACGTGCATCTGTTTTACGACCCTTCTTGAAAACAGGAATGGCCTGCACTTTTTTCCAGTCGCTAGGTACCCTTTGCTGCTCCAGTGATGTACGCTAAACTGCTGCAAGAACATAATCTCTGTGAAATCTAGTATACGAGGTGCGACAGTAAAGTAATGAGACTGACGTGAAAAAAATGGTGCTTACCATTTTAGTCAAGTTTAGTGTTGACTCCTTCAAAGTAGTTCCCTTCTGATTGCACGCACTTTTTCCAACGCTTCTGCCATTGATGGTAACATTTCTGGAACTCATCTTCTGTAATATCCTCCAAGGCCCTCGTCACAGCTCTTTGGACATCTTGTGTTGTTTGAAAATGGTATCCCTTGACCGCCGTTTTGACTCTCGGAAATAGAAAAAAGTCGCACGGAGCGATATCTGGTGAATGAGGTGGCTGTGGTAGTAGTGAAATTTGTTTTGAGGTGAAAAATTGCTGTACTGATAGAGCAGTATGGGATGGTGCATTATTGTGATGCAGAATCCGATCATCAGCAATGTTGGCACGGACACGAAGGATTCTTTTACGAAGTCTTTCTAAAATTTCTTTGTATTAATATTGGTTAACTGATTGTCCAGGAGGCACCCATTCTTTATGAACAATTCCCTTGGAAACAAAGAAGCACACAAGCACGCATTTCACTTTTGACTTTGACATACGACCTTTTTTTGGTCTGGGTGAGCACCATTGCGAACTTTGGCGTTTTGTCTCTGGATCGTACTGCAAAAACCAACTTCCATCACCAGTGATAACACGGCTCAACAATTCTGAACTGATTTCCGTTTGCTCTAATAAATCGGCTGCCACATTTTTCCGTGTTTCTCGCTGTTGTAGTGTGAGATTTTTGTGGATCAGTTTTGCACAAATATTTCTCAGACCAAGATCTTCAGTTATTATTAGACGAACCGTTCTCGATTGATGTTCAGTTCTTCTGCAATGATTTTCACGGATAATCTGCAATCAGATCGTACGAGTTCACACACACTGGCCAAGTTGACATCCGTCCGTGAGGTTGATGGTCGTCCACTGCGGTCTTCATCTTCAACATTCGTTCTGCCTTCACTAAACACTTTATGCCAACGAAAAACTTTAGCTCTTGCCATAACCTCCTCTCCAAAAGCCTTCTGAAGCTTACCGTAAGTTGCCACGTTTTCATCCCATCACACGCAAAAAGAAATGGCATACCGTTGTGCAATATTATGCTGTTCCATTTCCGTGACGAGAGACACGTGTTAACTTATTACAGCGCAACTCACGACTGAGCAGTTGCATCGATGTGCCGCTTGGACTAGAAGCAACTAAGCAGCTTATAGACCAAGGTCAAAGATATTGTGCCTACGCAAGCCTGCAGGATTGCCACATCTTCCAACGAAAATCAGTCTCATTACTTTATTGTCGCACCTCGTATATCTCATCTGGTCCTGACGCCTTTCCACTATTAAGCGACTGCAATTGCTTTTCTATTCCGCGATCGGTTATCTCAGTATCAGCTACTTCGACTTTCGCACTATGATTGGGAAGGAAGGACCGTATTACGATCTTCCGCAGTGAAACAACTTCGGAAGACCAAATTCATTATTTCGGTCTTCTCTCCTCTGTCTTCCTTTTCGGTGCCAGAATGGCCACTGAGTGAATGAATACGGGATTTCGAACCGATTACCGATTTTATGTAAGACCAAATGCACTGAGGTGACAATAGTCTTGAGATTGAGACATGCACATATATGTACACATGGTGGCAGTATCGTGTACACAGGGTATAAAATGGGAGTGCATTGGTGGAGCTGTCATTTGTACTCAGGTGAGTCATGTGATTACGGCCGCACGACGGGAATTAACAGACTTTTAACGCATAATGGTAGTTGGAGTTAGATACATGGGACATTCCATTTCGGAAATCTTTAGGGAGTTCAATATTCCGATATCCACAGTGTTAAGAGGCTGCCGAGAACACCAAATTTCACGCATTACCTCTCACCATGGACAAGACATGGGCCCACGGCGTTCACTGAGCGACCAGAGCTGCGACATTTGCATAGAGATGTCAGTGCTAACAGACTCATCGCGTGAAATGATGACAGAAATCAATTTGGAACGCACGACGAGTGTTTCCGTTACGTCAGTACGGCGAAATTTAGCGTTAATGGGCTATGGCAGCAGACGACGGACGCGAGTGCCTTTGCTAACAGCGCGACATCGCCTGCAGTGCCTCTCCTGGCCTCGTGACCGCATCGGTTGCACCCTAGAAGACTGGAAAACCGTATCCTCGTCAGATGAGTCCCGAATGCAGTTGGTAAGAGCTGATAGTAGGGTTCGATTGCTGCGCAAACCCCACGAAGTTATGGACTCAAGTTGTCAACAAGGCACTGTGCAAGCTGGAGTGGCCGCATGACGGTGTGGGATATGATTACGTGGAATGGACTGGGCCCTCCGGTCCAACTGAACCGATCATTTACTGGAAATGGTTATGTTCGGCTATTTGGAGACCATTTTCAGTCATTCACGGACTTCATGTTCACAAACAACGACGGAATTTTTATGATGACAATGTGCCATGTCAATAGGCCACAGTTGTTCGTGATCGATTTGTAGAACATTCTTGGCAATTCGAGCGATTGGTTTGGCCAACTAGATCGTCCGACATGAATCCCATTGAACGGGATATAATCCGGAGGTCATTTCGTACACAAAATCCTGCAGCGGCCACACTTTCACAACTATGGAATGCCCAATATTTCTGCGGGGGACTTCTAAGGACTTTTTGAGTCCATGCCAGGTCGAGTTGCTGCACTACGCCGCGAAAAAGGAGGTCCGACACGATATTAGGAGGTATAATGTGGCATTTGTCACCTCAGTGGATGCCGATATGGCTAAAGTTTATCCTCAAACTGTCTGAATCTATCAATAATGGCAGTTTTACACCCTTGTCCCCTCTTGTCATAAATTTCAACGAGCGCTCGTGTTCCAGTCTGTCTAGTACGTTTCTAGTGTGAAACATAAGATGGCGCGTACTGACGGTCCTATCAAGAAGTCGGTGCAGACGTTAAAAAGTGGATCAGAGGCCAGGGGGAAGCGGACGGCGGTGGCGCCGGCGAGCCGCGGCGCTTCTTGCCGGCGGCCACGCAGGCCCGCAGATAAGAGCATTAGCGGCGCGCCTAATCTGGAGGACCGGGTTATTTGTGGGGCCGCTCTGCCCGGAGTCTGCTCAGCGTCACACCAGCGCCTGCCGCCGCCCCCGCCGCCGACCGCCGCCGCACATTCGCAGCGCTCCGCCAGTCTCGGCACAATCGCGGCGCTGCCTCGATCTGCCTTCCAGTTTAGTCCTTCTCGATCTCTGCTCTGCGCATGTCACTATAGTGTACATACACTGATCCAAACAAACTTCGCACACTCTGCACATCGGAAAACGTACGAGGGTCAGTCCAAATGTGATGGCGCTTGTTTTTTCTCTTTAAATAAAGTTTGTTAAGTGAGAAAGGTGGGCATTTAAGGAGATGGGACCTGGATAATCTGACTAAACCATAGGTTGTACAGAGATTCAGGGCGAGTATAAGGGAACAATTGACAGGAATGGGGGAAAGAAATACAGTAGAAGAAGAATGGGTAGCTCTGAGGGATGAAGTAGTGAAGGCAGCAGAGGATCAAGTAGGTAAAAAGACGAGGGCTGGTGGAACTCCTTGGGTAACAGAAGAAATATTGAATCTAATTGATGAATGGAGAAAATATAAAAATGCAGTAAATAAAGCAGGCAAAAAGGAATACAAACGTCACAAAAATGAGATCGACAGGAAGTGCAAAATGGCTAAGCAGGGATGGCTAGAGGACAAATGTAAGGATGTAGAGGCTTATCTCACTAGGGGTAAGATAGATACAGCCTACAGGAAAATTAAAGAGACATTTGGAGAAAAGAGAACCACTTGTATGAATGTCAAGAGCTCAGATGGAAACCCAGTTCTAAGCGAAGAAGGGAAAGCAGAAAGGTAGAAGGAGTATATAGAAGGTCTATACAAGGGCGATGTACTTGAGAACAATATTATGGAAATGGAAAAGGATGTAGATGAAGATGAAATGGGAGATACGATACTGCGTGAAGAGTTTGACAAAGCACTGGAAGACCTGAGTCGAAACAAAGCCCCGAGAGTAGACAACATTCCATTAGAACTACTGACAGCCTTGGGAGAGTCAGTCCTGACAAAACTCTACCATCTGGTGAGAAAGATGTATGAGACAGGCGAAGTACCCTCAGACTTCAAGAAGAATATAATAATTCCAATCCCAAAGAAAGCAGGTATTGGCAGATGTGAAAATTACCGAACAATCAGTTTAATAAGCCTCGGCCTCAGGAGCTTGGGTCTGCCGAGCGCTGCTTAGATTAGATTTACTTTCATTCTAATTAATCCGTAGTGAGGAGGTCCTCCAGGATGTAGATCATGTCAGAAAAACAATAAAACATGACAAATATTTACAACTCAAACAAATAAGCTAATGTACCACTCCACAGGTCCCAAGTGGAATGATCGTCATGTTTTTTTTAATGAACACTATATGAAAGAATGATTTTACAAACACTAATGCACTGGATTTAGAATAAAAAAGTTTTATTTATAAGTTAATAAACATGTAATAGAACTACTGTAATACTTATTTACAATGAACACATTATTGCACTGAAATGGTGCAGAAGTTAGATTGTACTTGCACACACACACACACACACACACAAACACACACACACGTATTTACAATGAATGCATTACTGCACTGCTGTTGGTTCTACTGAGAAATTCATCAATGGAGTAGAAGGAGTTGGCCACCAATAAATCCTTTAGGCTGTTGGCAAGTTATTGAAAATGTGTGTTCCTGAATAATGCACACTAAGAGTAAGTGACTTTAAAACCTTGTGAAGATTGTTCTTATTTCTAGTATTGATTCCATGAATTGAGGTGTTGGTTTGAAAAAGTGATATATTTTTAATGACAAATTTCATTAAGGAATAAATATATTGGGAAGCAGTAGTTAGTATCCCTAGTTCCCTAAACAGGCTTCTGCAGGATGTTCTTGAGTTCACACCACATATAACTCTTACTGCCCGTTTTTGTGCCCGGAAAACTTTAGCTTGGCTTGTTGAATTACCCCAAAAGCAAAATGCATTCAGCCTTTGTTGAGGCCCATTGAGGAGCTATTTGACTTTAGAAGTAGCGGCGCCGATCACGAAAACTGACAACGGCCGAGACAGCGGTGGGTTGACCGCATGAGCTTCCATATCCGCATCCAGTGACGCCTATAGAATGAGAATGACACGGCGGTGAGTCGGTTTACCGTTGGGTCTTTGGAGGCTTGTTCGGACGGAGTTAGTTTTTTAGTCTTAAGCATTTACGAGAAGTGATAAATGTGCTAATTTTTTTCTTGACAAACCTATGTGTGTAAGGAATCGACGTATGTGTACCCTGTCGAGAGATGAATCTGTATCTATTTTTACTATAGGTCGTGGAACTGATTTGAAATTTTCGTTGATGCAGAAAGCTATTACTGACGTGCACTGGAGAAGAATTTCTGCAGAATAGTGCCAAATTCAAATTTCTCACTTGTTGTTGTTGTTGTTGTGGTCTTCAATCCTGAGACTGGTTTGATGCAGCTCTCCATGCTACTCTATCCTGTGCAAGCTTCTTCATCTCCCAGTACCTACTGCAACCTACATCCTCTTGAATCTGCTTAGTGTATTCATCTCTTGGTCTCCCTCTACGATTTTTACCCTCCACGCTGCCCTCAAATACTAAATTGGTGATCCCTTGATGCCTCAGAACATGTCCTACCAACAGATCCCTTCTTCTAGTCAAGCTGTGCCACAAACTCCTCTTCTCCCCAATCCTGTTCAATGCCTCCTCATTAGTTATGTGATCTACCCATCTAATCTTCAGCATTCTTCTGTAGCACCACATTTCTAAAGCTTCGATTCTCTTTTTGTCCAAGCTATTTATCGTCCATGTTTCACTTCATACATGGCTACACTCCATACAAATACTTTCAGAAACGACTTCCTGACACTTAAATCTATACTCGATGTTAACAAATTTCTCTTCTGCAGAAACGCTTTCCTTGCCATTGCCAGTCGACATTTTGTATCCTCTCTACTTCGACCATCATCAGTTATTTTGCTCCCCAAATAGCAAAACTTGTTTACTACTTTAAGGGCCTCATTTCCTAATCTAATTACCTCAGCATCACCCGAATTAATTCGACTACATTCCATTATCCTCGTTTTGCTTTTGTTGATGTTCATCTTATATCCTCCTTTCAAGACACTGTCTATTCCATTGAGCTGCTCTTCCAAGTCCTTTGCTGTCTCTGACAGAGTTACAATGTCATCGGCGAACCTCAAAGTTTTTATTTCTTCTCCATGGATTTTAATACCTACTCCGAATTTTTCTTTTGTTTCCTTTACTGCTTGCTCAATATACAGATTGAATAACATCAGGGAGAGCCTACAACCCTGTCTCACTCCGTTTCCAACCACTGTTTCCCTTTCATGTCCCTAGACTCTTATAACTGCCATTTGGTTTCTGTACAAATTGTAAATAGCCTTACGCTCCCTGCATTTTACCCCTGCCACCTTCAGAATTTGAAAGAAAGTATTCCAGTCACTTGTATGAATGTCAAGAGCTCAGATGGAAACCCAGTTCTAAGCGAAGAAGGGAAAGCAGAAAGGTGGAAGGAGTATATAGAAGGTCTATACAAGGGCGATGTACTTGAGTACAATATTATGGAATGGAAAAGGATGTAGATAAAGATGAAATGGGAGATATGATACTGCGTGAAGAGTTTGACAGAGCACTGAAAGACCTGAGTCGAAACAAAGCCCCGGGAGTAGACAACATTCTATTAGAACTACTGACAGCCTTGGGAGAGCCAGTCCTGACAAAACTCTACCATCTGGTTAGCAAGATGTATGAGACAGGCGAAATACATTCAGACTTCAAGAAGAATATAATAATTCCAAATCCAAAGAAAGTAGATGTTGACAGATGTGAAAGTTACGGAACTATCAGTTTAAAAAGTCACGGCTACAATATACTAAAGCGAATTCTTTACAGACGAATGGTAAAACTGGTAGAAGCCGACCTCGGGGAAGATAAGTTTGGATTCTGCAGAAATATTGGCACACGTGAGGCAATACTGACCCTACGACATATCTTATAAAATAAATTAAGGAAAGGCAAACCTTCGTTTCTAACATTTGTAGATTCAGAGAAAGCTTTTGACAATGTTGACTGGAATACGCTTTCAAATTCTGAAGGCAACAGTGGTAAAATACAGGGAGTGAAAGGCTATTTACGATTTGTACAGAAACCAGATGGCAGTTATAAGAGTCGAGGGGCATGAAAGGGAAGCAGTGGTTGGGAACGGAGTGAGACAGGGTTGTAGCCTTTCCCCGATGTTATTCAATCTGTATACTGAGCAAGCAGTAACGGAAACAAAAGAAAAATTCGGAGTAGGTATTAAATCCATGGAGACAAAATGAAAATTTTGAGATTCGCCGATGACATTGTAATTATGTCAGAGACAGCAAAGGACTTGGAAGAGCAGTTGAACGGAATGGACAGTGTCTTGAAAGGAGGATATAAGATGAACATCAACAAAAGCAAAACGAGGATAATGGAATGTAGTCGAATTAAGTCGGGTGATGCTGAGGGAATTAGATTAGGAAATGAGACCCTTAAAGTAATAAAGGAGGTTTGCTATTTGGGGAGCAAATAATTGATGATGGTCGAAGTAGAGAGGATATAAAATGTAGACTGGCAATGGCAAGGAAAGCGTTTCTGAAGAAGAGAAATTTGTTAACATCGAGTATAGATTTAAGCGTCAGGAAGTCGTTTCTGAAAGTATTTGTATGGAGTGTAGCCATGTATGGAAGTGAAATATGGACGATAAATAGTTTGAACAAAAAGAGAATCGAAGCTTTAGAAATGTGGTGCTACAGAAGAATGCTGAAGATTAGATGGGTAGATCACATAACTAATGAGGAGGTATTGAATAGGATTGGGGAGAAGAGGAGTTTGTGGCACAACTTGACTAGAAGAAGGGATCGGTTGGTAGGACATGTTCTGAGGGATTAAGGGATCACCAATTTAGTATTTGAGGGCATCGTGGAGGGTAAAAATCGTAGAGGGAGACCAAGAGATGAATACACTAAGCAGATTCAGAAGGATGTAGGTTGCAGTAGGTACTGGGAGATGAAGAAGCTTGCACAGGATAGAGTAGCATGGTGAGCTGCATCAAACCGGTCTCAGGACTGAAGACCACAACAACAACGACAACAACAACATGTCTGTCTGTAACAAAATCGAAAATCTGTAGCGTCGGCCGAGTACCCACAATGCCACATCGAGAACCAGTAGATTGAAGGATGTAACAGTTTGATAAACAAATACACACTGATCTTGTGAAAACATGAGAAGCGATTTTTTACTTTTATAGCCTGCCCTAATTCAGTGTCTTGTCTCCTTGGGCTCCCTCTGGGTGCTCAGTAGACAGCGTAAACAGTTGCAAAGCCTTGTGTGATCTGTTGACCTTCGTCGCGATAGGACTTTTCCGCGCGGTGGCAGCAGACTCTAGGTTTCTTTGCTCCACTGCCGGGATAACACGAGACTTAGATCTGGCGCGGCCGATTACGTCATCCTATCGACGCTTTGCTATATAAGGCAGCGGTCTTGCGCTGTTACACATTCGCTGAGATGCGCCGCTGCCGTATGCATTTTATGTATTGATAGCACCCAGCTATTTACAAGACTCCTTAGATGTTGGGCCTGACTATAATTCTGCTAATGTTATTGATGTTCTACATGGTCCATCAGTGTTTCGTGGTGGACGTATTGATTTTGCTTTAGCTAATATCGCTGCTGAAGTTGGCCAAGGTTGGTTGACTATCACTTGCAAAATGGCCATCACCGATGTTTGTCTTAGACAGCGTTATGTAATAGAGTTCCTGAATGCAGAAGGTGAAACGCACATTCATACTAATAAGAGACTAAAAGAATGGGTATACAACAGTGGATATCAGCGCTGGTAGGCGATGGATGCGTCGCAGTAACGAAGCTGAAAAGCCAAATACCATTGGGTGACGAAATGCAGAGTGGCAGGTCAATGACTGCAGCACCGCAGCGGGTATGATCATGCTTGATTTTTTGTAACAGAGATGCACAATACATTCTGTACATATGGCTGACATTCTCCTTTCTCATGACAATGTAAGGCCACGCACCAGTGGTCACAGCAGCGAACAGGCCGTGAAAACTGAATGGGAAGTCTTTCCTCACTCTCCACTCAGACATAACCTGACAACCATCAGACTAAAAGAAGCTCATCGAGGAAATCACTTTGAAGATGAGGAGGCTGTGAAAATGTTCGTGCGTCGATGGGTTCGGAAGCAGGAACGTGAACTTCATCACAATGGAATACATGGCCTTGATAAAAGATGGACCAAAATTGTGGAAATGAACAGAAATTATTTTGAAAAGTCCTAAAAGAATCGCCAATGTGGTGATTGTCAACTTCTGTAGTTGCATTTGAAATTCTTGACAAAAAAATATAAAAAATAGGAGGCATTACTTTTTGACTCACCCTCGTACACTGATGAGCCAAAACATTACGACCACCTACTTAACAACAATTCGCCCCATCTTTGGGAAACAAGAAAGCAGCGATTCTGTGAGGCATAGATTCGTCACACATTCTTTATGATGTTCAGGAAATTCTTTTTCGATACTTTTTTGAGTGCAACTTGTAAAGTAATTTTGTGAAAGTTCATAAATTTTCTATTTATGATTGGAATTATTTACAAATTTTGAGTGATTTTTTTTATTGTCACTTGCAAAATATAAATTTACTGGTTCATTGTCCCACGTAGTATTAACAATGTGTCCGAGGTAATGGTAGTTACTCATAAAACATACACGCTGTCAGCTACTGGAGCTAGAATACAGTTTTAAGATCCAGAAGCTGACATTAAGTGTCTGATTATGAGACACACACACTGTCGATTTATGACACATACACTGTCTGCTTCTGGTTTGAAACATGTTGAAAGTGGGTAGTTAAAAGCATAGAAATACTCGTTTCTTGCCTATACGAATGCTTCTTACTACTGTTCAGTATGCTTCTTGGGAATCATATTACAACAGCTCCAACTTCCCAAAGGTTTTTGTTACTGATATGGACAATCGCCATTTGACATATCAACAAAGGCTTTTGCTGTTGGCACGCATTCTGATCTTACTGCTATGGTAAATGCATTCAAAGCACTGTAAGATGTATGGATGATTGGTGAACTAGCTCGAACTACTTTACTGCGAGCGTAAAATGTTGTAAATGTCAAGCCATGAGAATAACATTGTTTACTTTGGTGACTGTCGTCGGCAAGTGCATATTGGGGTGTTAACTGGATCAACAATAGTGCCCAATTCCCAAATTCCTCTCCTGTCCCAACCCCTTCATCTCAGAGTACCACTTGCAGCCTTAAATCTCAATTATTTGTTGGATGTATTCCAATCTCTGTCTTCCTCTATAGTTTTTACCCTCTATCGCGCCCTTTACTACGATGAATTAACACATATCCTACCATCCCGTCCCTTCTTCTTATCAAAGTTTCGCTTATGTTCCTTTCTTCACAGATTCCATTCTTCTGTAGCACCACTTTCCAGACGCTAGATTGTTTTCTGTACCTGCTTTCCTGCGGCCCATGATGTATTACCATACAATGTTGTGCTCTAGACGTGTATTCTCAGAAATTTGTTTCTTAAATTAAGGCCTATGTTGATACTACTAGAGTTTGGGTATGAATGACCTGTTTGCCTATTAAAGTCTGCTTTTAAATCCTCCTTGCTTCTTACGCCATGGGTTACTTTGCTTCCAAAGTCGCAAAATTCCTTAAATTCGTCTACTTTGTAGTTCCCGTTTAGATATTAGGTTACTCGCTATTCTCATTTCTGTTACTTCTCGTTACATTCGTCTTTCTTCGGTTTACTCACAGTCCATATTCTATTCATCAGACTGTTCATTCCATTCAACAGATCCTGTAATTCTCCTTCACTTTCTCTGAGGATATCAATGTCATCAACGCCCTTATTTTTACTTCTGTCATTGCTTCTTCGACATACAGAATTAACAATAGAGGCGAAAGGTGGCATCCTTGCCTTATACCCTTTCTAATCTGACCCCGTCGGTCTTATTGTTCCCTTTTGGTTGTTGTACATATTGTGTGTTACCCGTCTTTCCCTATAGCACAATCCTATTTTTCTCAGAATTTCGAACATCTTGCGCTATTTTTCATTGTCTAACTCTTTTTTCCACATCGACAAATCCTATGATCGTGTCTTGATTTTCCTTTAGTCTTACTTCCATAATCAAGTGCAACGTCAGGACCATCTCTCTGGCTCCTTTACCTTTCTTAAGGGGAAACTGATGGTCATCTGGTAGGTCCTAAATATTCTTTGCCATTCTCCTATATATTGTTCTCGTCAACAAGTTGGATCCGTGAGCTGTTATGTTGGTTGTGCGATAATTTTCGCATTTATTTGCTCTTGCTATCTTCGGAGTTGTGTGGATGACATTATTTCCTAAAGTCTGATGGGATGTCGGCAGTCTCATAGCCTACACACCAACTTGAACAGACGTTTGGGTGCAACTTCCCTCTATGATTTTAGAAAGTCTGATTGAATTTTATCTACTCCTTCTGCCTTGTTTGATCTCAAGTCTTCCAAAGCGGTTTTAAATTCTGACTCTAATACTAAATCCCTTATATCTTCCATATCACCTCCAATTTCCTCTTCTATCAAGTCATCAGATAATTCCTCTATCTCATAGGGGCCTCCAGTGTCCTCTTTTCTCCTAACTATTCTCCCGTCTGTGTTCAACAGTGGAATTCCCATTGCCACCCATGCTTTTAATTAAATGGAAGGTTGTTTTGACTTTACTATACGCTGACTCAGTCCTTTACAATCAGTCTTTTTCAGTTTCTTCGCATATTTCCTGCAGCCATTTCGCATTGGCTTCCTTGCACTTCCTGTTTATTTAATTCCTGACTGATATATAATGCTGTGTTCCTGTCTTTCCCTGACCATTTCTGTACTTCCTTCTTTCGACGATCAGTTAACGTATTTTTTTCTGTTTTTCTAGGTTTCTTCGCAGTTACCTTCCTTTTTCTCATGTTTGTCTTTCCGACATCTGTGACTGCTATTTTTAGAGATGTCCACTCCAGCGGACTGCCTGTTGTGTTTCTTGCCGCAGTATCCAGATCTTTGGAAATTTCCAGTGCATCTCACCATTCCACAAAACTTCAGCATCCCACTTCATTCCACATTGATTCTTGCAGACTATTCTTTTAACTTTCCTTTTACTCTTCATCACTACTAAATTGTGCTCTGAGTCTATATTTGTTGCTAGGTACAACTTATTATCCAGTATATGATTTTGGAATCTCTATCTGACACTGATGTACGCTAGCTGGAATCTTCTAGTGTCTCTGGGCGTTTTCCAAGTGTACCTCCTCCAAATGGTTCAAATAGCTCTAAGCACTATGGGACTTAACATCTGAGGTCATCAGTCCCCTAGACTTAGAACTACTGAAACCTAACTTACCTAAGGACATCACACACATCCATGCCCGAGGCAGGATTCGAACCTGCGACCGTAGCAGCAGTGCGGTTCCGGACTGAAACGCCTAGAACCGCTCGGTCACAGCGGCCGGCGTACCTCCTCCTCTTATGATTCTTGAACAAGCTCTTTCTTCTCTCTCATTCCTACTACCCGGTCTATAGTTTCCTGTAATTCTTTCTTCTACTCTATCCCCTCCAACCGTTTTCCAGTCTCCCATGATTGTTAGATTTTCATCTCCCTTTACACATTGGGTTACCCGTTCAATATCCTCAAATACTTTTTCTATGTTTTCATCTTATGCTTGAATGTCGACATGAAAACCTAAACTGTTGCTGTCGGCGTTGGTGTTTGTATCGATTCTGATGAGAAATGTCCTATCACTGAACTGTTCACACTAATTCATTCTCTGTCCTACTTTCCTATTCATAACGAACCCTACTACTATTTGCTGCTGTTGCTGTTATGATATTATATTCGTCTGAGCATCAGGCCTTAACTTCCTTGCAGATTTTCTAGCTTCCCTATACTGTTCAAATTTCTGACATTCCACGCTCTAACACATAGAATGTTATCCTTTCATTGGTTATGCCATCTTTTTCTCGTGATCACCTTCCAGAGATACTGATGCGTGACTGATGGAGAGACCATCATGATAATTTTCAATTTTAGGCTACATGTTATCTGGATACACATTAAGTGTCTTTAATGCAGTGGTTTCCATGCCTTCTGCTTTCTCAAGCCAGTGATCATCGCTGACTCTTCCTCATTTTGGGGGCAGTTTCGCATACCAAGGACAAGAGAGTGCCCTGAACATTTGTCTCCTCATCTGTCCTTTTTAGCAAGGCAGTTGGCAGAACGAGGATGACTACTAGAAGTCTTCAACCGCTATTGTTGATTTTTATTCAAAATGTAAGCATTGGCTGGGTTTGGCCCAAGACCCAGAACATTTTCATTACTAGTCAAAGACGCAACAACAGGTTACACTCGTCGCTATGTTATGGAGCTAATTTTTAAACATTTTTGTTTCTTTAAAGCATGGTATAAAGATCGAATTGATCTTGTTGACTAACGTATAAGGCCTTAATATGGAAATATCATCTACGTGGTAGGATTGTATATTTTTTCCACGCGGTTTAAATAATTTAAATTTGGAAACAGCATGCGGCCCTTAATTTGGAAGCTTACAGCCATATTTTAGGCACCAAATTTGACAAATATAGAGGGTGATTATAATTAAACTTTCAAACCGCTGTAGAAATAACACCACTGCTCAGAATAACGCAAAATTGCAAGGAATATTACCGGAGAAGGGGGAAAACATAGGGCAGAAGAAAAAAAATAGTTCCAAAATGTAGCAAAAGATGGCACAGTAAGCATCATAATTTAATAGTGGTCGACTACAAATGACAAATGAGTCATACAACAATGCCTAAGGTGTACGTTTGACGTTAAACAAACTGTACTACCCTCAATGTGCATGGGTGTAAAGGTGTGATACTGCTAGTTACGTAAGCCCATCCTCCACGGCAAAGTCATATCACATCAGATGGGAAAAATCGGTTTTGGATTGTCCTGAGGCTAAAAACCGCATACAAAGCATCGCCCACGTCGGTTTTTGGTTGTTCTGAGGCTAAAAACCGCATAAAAAGCATCAATCAAAATCAAATTGGATTATTAATTTCCGTGTGACTGGCGCAAAACATGTTCAATATGCTGTCCACCGTTTTCTGCAACAAGTTGAAATCGAGAAACAGCATGTTCCACAACTGATCGAAGTGTTTCCAGGATCACGTTCAGAATGTGTTGAGCAATGTGTGCCTTCAATGCAGCTAAGTTTGCAATCGGAACACTGAACACAACATCTTTCAGATAGCCACACAGCCAGAAGTCACACGGATTAAGATCAGGTGATCGGGACGGCCAGGCTGTAGGGAAATGGCGGCTGATAATTCTAGCATTTCCGAAATGGCCCTTCAGTAGCTGTTTAACTGGATTTGCAATGTTTGTAGTTGCCCCAACGTGCATAAAAATGATCCCATCCACACATCCACGCTGTTGGAGGGCTGGAATGACGTGGCTGCGCAAAAGACACACATAGCGCTTACCAGTGACGGTACAGGTAACAGGACCGGAAGCACCTGTCTCTTCGAGAAAAATGGCCCTATGATAAATGATGCCGTAAACCCGCACCACACAGTGACCTTTTGAGCATGAAGTGGTACTGGTTGATTTGCGTGTGGATTTTCCGTTCACCATATTTGACAATTCTGTGTATTGGCATATCTTGTCAGACGGAAGTGGGATTCGTGTGTCCACAAAATCTTCCACAGTCAATCATTGTTCACTTTCATGCGAGCAAGAAATTCTAAAGCAAAGGTGTTTCTTGCTGGCAGGTCAACAGGAAGCAACTCTTGGACACAGGTAATTTTGAATGGATAGCAAAGAAGGATGTTTCTGGATAAATCCTTTTGAGCAATGCACAAAAAATTCAGCGGTTCGAATTCTTTTCAGTACAGCAAAGATGGTTGTTCTGGGGCTACAGTCACATTGATAGTTTCATTTTCATGGCTGCTAAAGTACTACCCTTTGATTGGCTGGAGAGGAGAGGGAAGAGGAGGGGATGACAGAAAGTGTAGGAAGCAGGAGGAGGGGAGGGGCATGTCTTGTCACGATGAAATGAGGCTGCTTGTTTATTAGGCACTTTCATTTCTCCCTATTATACACTGACGGAAAGGAGACGTGCGACGTAAACGAAAGTTGGTAAGAGTGTTTGTACATCTAAAACATGATTTCTATTCAAATCTTGCACCAGTGGCCCTAGTAGCGCCATTATCAGGAAGTAAATCAAGTTTGCTTTAAATAAACGCTGTAATGGTCGTGAGCGTTAGTTACCTTTCAGATTGGACGTGGTGAATTAGTCTTAGTCAAGAATGCTTTTAAGCCGCCAAAGACGCCATTATCAATACTTCACTCAGTTTGTAAGTAATTGTGTAATAGGGTTAGGAGAAACTGGATGTTCCGCCTGCAGTGCTGCAGAAAGACCTGGCAGGACTGTAGCCACTGTACATAACTGCTGGTAACGGTTGTCGCTTGACTGTACGGTGAAAAGAAGGTCGGACTCCGAACGGCCACGAGCAGTATCGAGAGGGAAGACCATCGTGTTTTGGTATACGTCTCTAGCGCATCGTACTCCATCTGCAGCAGCAATTTGAACAGCAATTGCACAGTGACCCAACGAACTGTTACGAATAGGTTACGTCAAGGACACCTATGAGCCAGATGCCCTGTAGTGTGCCTTCCACTGACCCCAAACCATCGCCATGTGCAACTTCAGTTGTGTCTAGAGAAAGCTCAATGATGGGCTGGGTAGAAGTCTGTTATGTTTTCTGGTGGAAGCTGTTCTACCTCGGTGCCAGTGATGAATGGTGTTGGTTGGAAGAAGTCCAATTGAGGACCTGCAGCAAACTTGTTTCCGTGCTAGAAACACTGGACAAGTACCTGGAGCTATGGTCTGAGGTGCGGTTTTCGTATGACGGTAGGCATCCCACGCACCCAGACTGCAAATTTCTAGGTCAGTCTGGTGGTTCAGCCTTTTGTGTTGCCTTTCATGAACAGCATTTCAGCTGGTGGTTTCCCACTGAATAACGCTCGCTCACATACCGAAGTTGTAACCCAACATGCTCTAAATGTGTCGGCATGTTGCCTTGGCCTGCTCGATTACCAGATCTGTCTCCAATCGAGTACATATGGGACATCACCGGACAACAATTCCAACGTCGTCCATAACCAGCATTAACTGTCCCTGTATTGACCGACCAAGAGCAACAGACATGGAATACCATCCCACAAACTGGCATCTTGCACCTGTGCAACACAATGTATGCGTGTTTCCATGCATTCATTTAACATTCTGGCTGTTACACCTTTTGTTGATGTACCAACATTTCAAGTTTTCAATGGCTTATCTCACTTTTACATTAACCCATGATCTTGCAATGATCAGTTAAATATGTTACCGATACAAATGTATTCCCGAAATTTCATTACTCTACAAATTATTTTTTTTCTGTTGAGATTTTTTTCGGTAGATGTGCAATGTTTATCTTTACCATACATTATGTGAGTATGCTATAATCAATTTCGAAAAATCGAAATAAGCACTGTAGCAATCTCTTTGCATGAACGCTGAAGAGATTTTACGTTTTTGGAAAGTCACATTTGCTTCCGACAAATAGGATTCGTTTCCAGGCGTCAAAACATGAAGTTCTGCTTGTTTTAAAGAGAATTCGCCAGGTTTCTGATTTCGGATGGCTAGTCGAATCGGTGCTGTGTTGTGCTGCTGACAGGAAGACTGTCTTTCCATGGCGCAGACCCTTGCTGTTGTGTAGATTCAACGATAACCAAAGAGTAGGGGCACACTGTTTTACTTTTTTTTTTTGCTTTGGTGAAACTTATCGAGTGTGGCAAGCTTTAATTGGCATTGCTTAGTTGTGGTTACCCCACCAATGAACGTAGGCGTTGTTCTTATGCACAATAAAATGGATGCTCGTTGGTTGCTGATATTTTGTTGAATGAAATCAGCACCGTAAATTAGCTTTGCTCCTCATCACATAGTAATTATAAGGTGGTTGCCATCTCATGAGAACATTAAGTTGTGTTTCTTTGTCTTGAATCTCGTTCTTGTGCTTGTAGTTTTGCGGGCCTGTACTGGTTTGTAAGTTTGGTTTTTTTTGTGTGCTGAGACAATAGAAATATTTGTTGCTCTAATTCTTTCGGGATAATTTCAAAAATATATGGTCATTCCTTGTTACTTAATGCTGGAGATTTTGCCATATCTTATGATAGCCACCTTTTAATTGGTGGGAGCCCACTCCACGATTCATGTACCGTTTGAAGGATCAGCAGCAGTCACATGTTGAATTGCCGCTAAGAAATATTAGTGTTAAATAGTACCTCTCTGCATGCTATTAATTATCAGGTGCTGATAAAGGTAGGTCTTCGAGTGCTGCATTGCTTATTCCTGTTTGCCAAATATTGTGCTGTATAATCTAAATCACTATTAGGATGTAATGTAGTTCCTCATTCAGTCGATTTAATCATGCTTGTACAACAAATTGGCTATTACAAAATCGTGGAAACATACTCGTAGCACAGCGGGACGCCATGAACAGAAGACTGACACATGTTCAGTTTGGTTTACTGTCTTTGTGAGTCAGTATTCATGATATATATATATATATATATATATATATATATATATATATATATATATATATATTTTTTTTTTTATTTTTTTATTTTTTTTTTTTTTTTTTGCTTGAATATCATCAGTTCGCTCAGAACGCATTCCTATGCAGTATTATTACTGGTGGTGCGTTATGATGCCTTAATGTTAACTTCTTAAGGAGAAATTAACGGCTGAAACCTAGCAAAAGGCATATATACTCGAACAATGGTCAGTGTGAACATAATATTTCGCATCTAGTGATCCAGAAATGGTATAAAGTGAGAGTGAGAGGATAAATTGTTGATAATTAATTTATCTCTGCTGTGTGTTGTATGGTCAATAGATGATAATGTTATTAAAATATTCACTACATTAATACAAATGGAATACTACAGAACATGATAATCTTATACACTCCTGGAAATTGAAATAAGAACACCGTGAATTCGTTGTCCCAGGAAGGGGAAACTTTATTGACACATTCCTGGGGTCAGATACATCACATGATCACACTGACAGAACCACAGGCACATAGACACAGGCAACAGAGCATGCACAATGTCGGCACTAGTACAGTGTATATCCACCTTTCGCAGCAATGCAGGCTGCTATTCTCCCATGGAGACGATCGTAGAGATGCTGGATGTAGTCCTGTGGAACGGCTTGCCATGCCATTTCCACCTGGCGCCTCAGTTGGACCAGCGTTCGTGCTGGACGTGCAGACCGCGTGAGACGACGCTTCATCCAGTCCCAAACATGCTCAATGGGGGACAGATCCGGAGATCTTGCTGGCCAGGGTAGTTGACTTACACCTTCTAGAGCACGTTGGGTGGCACGGGATACATGCGGACGTGCATTGTCCTGTTGGAACAGCGAGTTCCCTTGCCGGTCTAGGAATGGTAGAACGATGGGTTCGATGACGGTTTGGATGTACCGTGCACTATTCAGTGTCCCCTCGACGATCACCAGTGGTGTACGGCCAGTGTAGGAGATCGCTCCCCACACCATGATGCCGGGTGTTGGCCCTGTGTGCCTCGGTCGTATGCAGTCCTGATTGTGGCGCTCACCTGCACGGCGCCAAACACGCATACGACCATCATTGGCACCAAGGCAGAAGCGACTCTCATCGCTGAAGACGACACGTCTCCATTCGCCCCTCCATTCACGCCTGTCGCGACACCACTGGAGGCGGGCTGCACGATGTTGGGGCGTGAGCGGAAGACGGCCTAACGGTGTGCGGGACCGTAGCCCAGCTTCATGGAGACGGTTGCGAATGGTCCTCGCCGATACCCCAGGAGCAACAGTGTCCCTAATTTGCTGGGAAGTGGCGGTGCGGTCCCCTACGGCACTGCGTAGGATCCTACGGTCTTGGCGTGCATCCGTGCGTCGCTGCGGTCCGGTCCCAGGTCGACGGGCACGTGCACCTTCCGCCGACCACTGGCGACAACATCGATGTACTGTGGAGACCTCACGCCCCACGTGTTGAGCAATTCGGCGGTACGTCCACCCGGCCTCCCGCATGCCCACTGTACGCCCTCGCTCAAAGTCCGTCAACTGCACATACGGTTCACGTCCACGCTGTCGCGGCATGCTACCAGTGTTAAAGACTGCGATGGAGCTCCGTATGCCACGGCAAACTGGCTGACACTGACGGCGGCGGTGCACAAATGCTGCGCAGCTAGCGCCATTCGACGGCCAACACCGCGGTTCCTGGTGTGTCCGCTGTGCCGTGCGTGTGATCATTGCTTGTACAGCCCTCTCGCAGTGTCCGGAGCAAGTATGGTGGGTCTGACACACCGGTGTCAATGTGTTCTTTTTTCCATTTCCAGGAGTGTAATTAAAGTTTATTTTAATTACACATAAGGTATCTCTAATATGAGTATGCCTGTATTGGCTTGAATTAGTGAGGCATTACTCACTTTGGACTTCAAAAGGGACTCTGTTAAGTATCCTACTCAAGTAGTACAGAAATGTGGCACTTCAAAAATAAAATTAATTATTCATGAAAACCATAATGGAAAGAGGCATAATCAATTGTGTGGTATCATAAGTTTTTTGCCCTTACACTATAAGATACTGGAAGTAGCAAGATGAATTTTGATGGAGAGGTTTTCTTAAGATTTCCTTGTTGGTTTTCGATGTTGCTACTTGTAACCCTATAACAGAATGGCTGAAAATCTGGTCCTCTGCAAGACTGGAACTGCGAGCAAAAGCTGCCTTCACCATGTTATCTCAGAGCTAGCAAACAGCTGCAGTATTTGTTTTTCGCTAATTGGCCGAGTTATGGCTATGACAGATAAATCGCAATGTGAAAGACGATATTAGTTGCAGTTTCTGTGTAGAATGACATGCCTGGAAGCAAAACCATAAGCTGATAACTTTAGGACACACCTTCAATGGCAACCGCAAAGGTTGTTCGATGGAAATGACTCGAAAAATCAAATGAATTTAGCAGGATAATTCTGTGTCATCCAGGAAGTAACTCATTGGTTAAAGAGTTGCCAAACCTATTTGCATTGTTACCACGATTCACTCAGACTACCATCAGGTGGAATTACACCCTATGTGTTCCTTGAGTGGGATGGAACATTACTATAGCTTGCGTTTCAAGAACACTGATACTGAGGGTGAGAATACCAAAAGTATATGTCATTGAGTTTTATTCTCATTTCTGTAACTAGGTTTTGTGACTGGAGCATACTCAAACGCTGACTGCAAACTAAATACAATAAATCAAAACTGTAACAATTATTTTTGTTTTTCTGTCTTGAGAAATAGTGGAAACTGAAAAGCTCATCATCAGATTGGATTCATATTTTTGGAATTTTCCAGTAATTATATTTTATGAGTTGAAACACATTTTTTGACCACTACAGACTTCAAATACATTTTTCTTACGAACAATATGATTAGCACTTTACCGTTAATAGAGGAATGCAAATGAAAAGATAATAGCACAGAATTGATTGCAAAACGTGAACATCCACAGAGAGACTTTGTAAGCTATGACTAACACAAAGCTCCAAATCAAGGAAGTTTGCTATGTGCAGAAACCATACACCATGACCAAAAAAGGTGGGTTCAAAAAGAAGTGGAGAAAATCAAACCAACTAAAATGAAGGGAGAAGCAGTTATCACGAGTATGTGGAACAAGGAACACAGAACGCTGGCAGTAATGTATGGAATTAGTCATCCAAAAGCAAAACTGTCATTCAGTCTACGAGTACTGAAAGAACAAAAAAATCGACTAGTCGTAATGATCACAGTACTACCAATTCTGATGCTTTGTCAATAAAACCGAAAAGCGTCTGTGTTGAAGAGCTACTCAACTTGTAGATAGAGAGAAGAAGCTGAGCGTGTGCTAATTTTCTACGCAGCGATTCACAATCAGAATAGCGTTTCATTAATGTAGTACCTGATGGTTTCATATAAACGAGTCTTCTTGGCTACCGCAATATTTATACGGGCAGTATCGAGGTGTAAGGCGATGGCTTAGGTAGTAAGTCGTTCCCTCTCATGATCCTGATGGGAGCAGGATCATCTCTGGGAATGGTGACCCTGCCCTATACGAGCACTCGTCCGCAGCTCGTGGTCGTGCGGTAGCGTTCTCGCTTCCCGCGCCCGGGTTCCCGGGTTCGATTCCCAGCGGGGTCAGGGATTTTCTTTGCCTCGTGATGACTGGGTGTTGTGTGATGTCCTTAGGTTAGTTAGGTTTAAGTAGTTCTAAGTTCTAGGGGACTGATGACCATAGATGTTAAGTCCCATAGTGCTCAGAGTCATTTGAACCATTTATATGAGCACTCTTCACCCTCATATCCTGAGGAGGACATGCTCTAAGACCCTTATCCATCCAAATCTCAATTAACTTCTGCACAGTCCTCCATCAGTTCTGAACCTACATTGGACCACCATGAGTAGTTATGGTCCAAAGCTTCCCTGAACGAACATGTCGAATTTTAATACAAGGCACCTCAAGTTAAGTAGAGTTGGAGGCACTGAAATGTCTTTATACCTGTGTACCAATGGTTTCTGGGGAGGGCATGGGGGTGTGGCAAAAAATCGATTTATCAAGTTCAACAATAATAACACAAAGGAAACGGGAACCACCTGATCAGAACTTCCTATCTGCAGAACTTCCTATGCTGCAGCGTGTGATATTTGCTCCATGAGAAGTGAAGAAAAAGCGACTACTATCCTCAAGTCTGGGAACCCCCTGTTTCAGAATGACTCGGATGTAAATTCACATATTGACGGCATAGCTCTGCTAATTTACAGAAAGAGGGAACACGTTATGACCAAGACCATATCCATATCAGAATGATCTTCGTGATCCTTGAGATAAGCACAAAGATTAGACTTCAGATCATTGGTCCTAAGCGCCTATTCCCATCTCAACTGATGAAGAACTAGAACAGTTTTTTGGAGGTCTGAAAACAACAAAAAAATCAGAAACCACCGCATTTTCTTTAAAACCTGGCAGTTTTATTGCTAAGAAAGTAATGAGACCATACTTTCACTGAAAATTTTGGTCTTTCAACGCGAAATGAGAGAGGCAGATGAATATGATTTTTCTTATTAAAGATCGTTGATACTGCATGAACACATTTTACAAGAAAAATCTAGAAAGTGGACCTGGAGAACTGTTGACAGCACGGTTAAGAATGAAGTACATTTCAGCCTCACAAAAGACAATGAAATATGCTCAGATGTGTCATACATAAATCACTTCAACCCACGTAGTGAGCGTAGGCTAGTCAGAATCCGAATTCATATTAACACACGACTCATCATCATCATCATCATTTAAGACTGATTATGCCTTTCAGCGTTCAGTCTGGAGCATAGTCCCCCTTATAAAATTCCTCCCTGATCCCCTATTCAGTGCTAACATTGGTGCCTCTTCTGATGTTAACCCTATTACTTCAAAATCATTCTTAACTGAATCCAGGTACCTTCTACTTGGTCTGCCCCGACTCCTCCTACCCTCTACTGCTGAACCCATGAGTCTCTTGGGTAACCTTGCTTCTCCCATGTGTGTAACATGACCCCACCATCTAAGCCTGTTCGCCCTAACTGCTACATCTATAGAGTTCATTCCCAGTTTTTCTTTGATTTCCTCATTGTGGACACCCTCCTGCCATTGTTCCCATCTACTAGTACCTGCAATCATCCTAGCCACTTTCATATCCGTTACCTCAACCTTATTGATAAGGTAACCTGAATCCACCTAGCTTTCGCTCCCATACAACAAAGTTGGTCGAAAGATTGAACGGTGCACAGATAACTTAGTCTTGGTACTGACTTCCTTGTTGCAGATGAGAGTAGATCGTAGCTGAGCGCTCACTGCATTAGCTTTGCTACACCTCGCTTCCAGTTCTTTCACTATGTTGCCATCCTGTGAGAATATGCATCCTAAGTACTTGAAACCGTCCACCTGTTCTAACTTTGTTCCTCCTATTTGGCACTCAATCCGTTAATATCTCTTTCCCACTGACATTACTTTCGTTTTGGAAATGCTAATCTTCGTACCATAGTCCTTAGACTTATGATCTAGCTCTGAAATACTACTTTGCAAACTTTCAATAGAATCTGCCATCACAACTAAGTCATCCGCATATGCGAGACTGCTTGTTTTGTGTTCACCTATCTTAATCTCACCCAGCCAGTCTATTGTTTTCAACATATGATCCATAAATAATATGAACAACAGTGGAGAGAGGTTGCAGCCTTGTCTTACCCCTGAAACTTCTCTGAACCATGGACTCAATTTACCGTCAACTCTAACTGCTGCCTGATTATCTATGTAAAGACCTTTAATTGCTTGCAAAAGTTTGCCTCCTATTCCATAATCACGTAGAACAGACAATAACTTCCTCCTAGGAACCCGGTCATATGCCTTTTCTAGATCTATAAAGCATAGATACAATTCCCTGTTCCACTCATAACACTTCTCCATTATTTGTCGTAAGCTAAAGATCTGGTCCTGACAACCTCTAAGAGGCCTAAACCCACACTGATTTTCATCCAATTTGTCCTCAACTAATACTCGCACTTTCCTTTCAACAATACCTGAGAAGATTTTAGCCACGACGCTGATCAAAGAGATACCTCTGTAGTTGTTACAATCTTTTCTGTTTCCATGTTTAAAGATTGGTGTGATTACTGCTTTCGTCCAGTCTGATGGAACCTGTCCCGACTCCCAGGCCATTTCAATTATCCTGTGTAGCCATTTAAGGCCTGACATTCCACTGTATTTGATGAGTTCCGACTTAATTTCATCCACCCCAGCCGCTTTATTGCATTGCAATCTATTGACCATTTCCTCCACTTCCTCAAATGTGATCCTATTTCCATCATCATTCCTGTTCCATTGTACATCGAAATCTGAAACATTACTGATCGTATTTTCACCTACATTGAGCAGCTCTTCAAAATATTCCCTCCATCTGCCCAAGGCATCAACAGGATTCACCAGCAGTTTTCCTGACCTGTCCAAAATACTTGTCATTTCCTTCTTACCTCCCTTTCGAAGACTGCTAATTACACTCCAGAATGGTTTTCCAGCAGCTTGACCCAAGGTCTTCAACCTGTTTCCAAAGTCTTCCCAAAATTTCTTCTTGGATGCTGTAATTATCTGTTTGGCTTTGTTTCTGTCTTCAACATAACTTTCTCTGTCTACCTGAGTTCTAGTATGTAGCCATTTTTGATATGCCTTCTTTTTCCTTTTACAGGCTGCCTTGACTGTGTCATTCCACCAAGCTGTTTGCTTCATCCTACCTTTACACACTACTGTTCCAAGACATTCTTTGGCCACTTCTAGTACTGTGTCCCTGTACCTTGTCCATTCCTTTTCCAGTGACTGCAATTGACTACATTCAACTAACTGGTACCTTTCTGAGATCACTGTTATGTACTTGTGTCTGATTTCCTTATCCTGAAGTTTCTCCACTCTTATCCTCCTGCACATGGACCTGACCTCCTGCACTTTCGGCCTCACAATACCAATTTCACTGCAGATTAAATAGTGAGCAGTGTCATCAAAGAATCCCCTGAATACACGTGTGTCCCTCACAGCTTTCCTGAATTCCTGATCTGTTATTGTATAATCAATGACAGATCTGGTTCCCCTGCCTTCCCAAGTATACCGGTGAACGTACTTATGTTTAAAAAAGGAGTTTGTGATTACTAAGCCCATACTGGCACAGAAATCCAAGAGTTGTTTCCCGTTCCTGTTGGCCTCCATATCCTCTCCAAATTTACCCATAACCTTTTCATACCCTTCTGTTCGATTTCCAATCCTGGCGTTAAAATCACCCATGAGCAGAACACTGTCCTTGTCCTTTACTCTAACAACTACATCACTGAGTGCCTCATAAAAACTATCCATCTTATCTTGATCTGTCCCTTCACAATGCGAATATACTGACACAATCCTAATTTTCTTGCTAGACACTGTCAAATCTATCCACATCAGTCGTTCGTTTACATACCTTATTGCAACTACGCTGGGTTCCATTTCTTTCCTGATGTAAAGCCCTACACCCCATTGTGCTATTCCTGCTTTGACTCCTGACAGGTAGACCTTGTATTCTCCCACTTTCTCTTCTTTCTCACTCCTTACCCGAATGTCACTAACAGCTAAAACGTCCAACCCATCTTACTTGCAGCCTCTGCCAGCTTGAGAGAGAAATTACCGCCATTATTCGAACATTAGTAAAAGAATTCATTGCACTCCAAAAACAGAAAAATCCGACAATTGTCCTCGAAACAGAACAACTTACGAAAGAAAGGTGAAACACTGATAGAGACGCACGAAAAACTAGTCTTCAACAAAACCGCAATGAAGACAATCATAAGAGATTAGTCGCTGCAAAACACAAGACTGATGGAGGTGACAATCAAAACCGGTATGAACATGAAACTCCTTCGTTGCAGTCAAATGAGCAGCTTGTCATCCACAGCATTGGAACTGGCAAAGCGGAAGTTGTTACCGAAAGAGACAGAATTATAAAAACTGTCAAGAACCTTCTTCACCAACTCTACAGTGAGTCATTGACAAGCCAAAGCCGCATGATGAATCGCGAACATTTGTTATGAATGTGGGATCGGAAGAACTGGAACCTATCGATAAAAATAAAATGGAAACAGCTCTGAAGCAACTTAAGAGTTGTAAGGCGCCAGAAGAAGACCAGATCGCGAGTGAGATAAAATAGATGTCTCAGGGAAGGAGAGATTCCAGATTCATGGAAAAATGCAGATATCATTCTTCTCTTGAAGGAAGGCGACAACAGAACGAGGGCCACTGAACAAAATTGAAGAAGCGGGCCACATGCGGTCATAACGAACAGAGCCTTACGTCATTATCTCCCACCTGTCCCCATAAACACTGCGGTTTTCCGTTTCTGAATACAGTTGGTCATTAGGATGTATGGCATTAATACCGGAGAACTCAATTCAATGATTAGTACAGTGTAATGGCATCCTCATGTTAGATGTTAAAGCACTTCTCGTGAACATGCTGGTTGTCGTGCCCAAGATGACGCTATCCAAGTAACTAGAACCCGCCACTCGTGGGACTTGGCATTGGCCGCCCCCATCCACATCACTGATGGGCAGACTGAGGGTCTTCCAACGCCAGTGCATCTCACAGTGCTTACTGCACTAACATCATCGTCCTGCTGGATGTGAAGCTGGTGGCTGTTCCTGAAATTATAACAGTAGTAATAATATCGGGAACTAAATTAACGACTCATAAATGATGTAGGCCACACAGTTGCGATTTTGTTAGAATAATGTTTCTTCAGAAAGCAAACTAATAGCGTAAGTGGTCGTATTCAGAGTTACTGTTACACTCGAGTGCATATCCATTTAACACAGTTCGATCATTCACAATCTGATCGCGAATTACAAGTTCGATACACCACCTCGTTAACTATGCGAAAAGTTAAGAGTTCACACCTGGCGCGAGGCAGTTCACCGCTCAGAGACTTAGTCCCGCGATACCACACAACGCGAGACTAAGTCGTTTCACTTCCTAGCTACCTAAAGACTGACTGTCCGCTTTCGCGTCTCAATCCGAGCTATCCACTTTGGTGTCTCCAGCCGCACTGTCCCTCTGCCCGTCTCCGACCGCATTTCCCGCGAGCCGAACATCTTCGCTCAACTGACCAGCGCAGTCCCCTTTCCTGAAGCCGTCCATCTGATTGGCTACAGCTTATTCTACACTACTTTACATTTGAACATATTTAAATAATCAAAGCTTGACCACTTTCACGTTCTAAATAAAGCAACAATAGTATCCATTACATAATAAACGTTAAATTCTTTTACATGAAACCAATACAATTTCCTTCTTAACTTTTAATGTCACGGCCAGTAGCCGTGCACCAATGTGCTTTCTTATAAATAAATAAAGAACAAAAGTAACTATTTTCCACTAAACTTTACAACAAATATTCTATTTCATAATGATTCAATAAGGTGTCATGCTATCGTCGTTCAATGTGTTTTGTGTGGAGAAAATGATGATCTGATGCTCAACTGTAAATACTGATAATTTAAATTTACTATATCTTTTAAACAAATAAAGTTACAGGGTTGATATTTACAATATTTGTCATTTTAATAATGCGCTTCTATATGAAATGTCGATCGTTAAGATTCACCGAAGCGTTCAGATTTTAGCATTCAGGTCTTTGTTACAAAACTTGTTAATTTCACTTTAACAGTAAATCCTAAACTATTATACATATGATCAATATTCAAGTTTTATTGGGATCATCATGAAAATTTAAGGAGGATGGCAGATTAAAATTACTGTGGCTTGATTCCCTGCAACACTAAAGAATTAAATAGTTTTCATAAATGTTTCCCTTTATGGCCTATCTTAGGTCCGCTATATTTAACACTGCTACGTCTCCTTGGCCACACATGGCTTCTACTGGGTATCCCTATGACGTAGGTTCTCGTCTGTCTCACTCGCACACTACAGGCCTCAATAGACAACAGATGCCTGTAAATTTCCCCATCTCGTGGTGAATCTGCTCCCTTTGTGGCACGCAGTCCTGGACGACAGGGTTCGTTTCACAGTTCCTGTAGGCTCACTTCATCGGCCATATATTTAAATGAGAGTGCAATGCTCGTTAACTCCCAATAGTCCCACCTTCGTTGCCTGTTGCTTTGAATTAGAGCTCACAGGACTCTTGCACCCAGCTTCTGAATGTTGCCTACTGTATGCAAATGTCGCACGATGGTCAAATGGTCACATTTCATCATATATGTCAGTTGTTGGGACTTCCAGAATGTGAGAAAATGATTCATGACACAACGATGTTTCCTGACACAAAATATCATTCAAATTGTGTAACTGCAAAATACTAGAACTTCAAATAAGAAAATGCCCGTTGATAAATAGACTCGCAGCATCGCAGTTACCTGATGATATGGCACCAGACGTCAAGTGGCAGGTACACTGTGGTTTGTAGCCAGTGGCCAGTGGCCACTGTAGGGCAAGGCAACTCTCGAGCATATACAATGCTGATCTCGACAGAGCCACTTGATGTTTTGTGAATTGTTTCTGGAAGTTTTTGCTATTATTGTTTGGTTAGAAAATGAATCGAATTATGTTTTGAGATTCCATCAGACTGATAATTTCAGCAAACAACTTAAACATGGCTTAAAAATAGGCGAGTGGACTCAGATTTACAACTTTGCATCTCTGTTGCTCGACATTTACAACCAGACCACTAGTTGATGCAGCAATATAGCAGTTCAAAAAGAAGACAATACTTCCTCGAGACACAGTCTTCTCTTACACTGTTGTCGCGTTGTGTGTACGGCCGGAGTTAGATTTCTGAGGGACAGCCAGTTTTATTGGCCACCTTAAGTGAAACACTCAGACAGTCTCCGTGGGGATTGCAGGTTTTATGTCTGTCTCTGTCGGGGCCAGCCAGAGACCAGGTTTTATGTCTAAGACTGTGCTTAACTGAAGTGTTCGTTTGTGTGTGGGGGGGGGGGGGGGGAGGAGACATTCCAAGGTTTTTAGAGTCTGTGCAAAGAATTTCTAAAAAAACAATTTCTGGGCAAAAGGAGTAAACCAGAGCAAAGCGCTATAGGTAGAAAATTGTTGAATGAAACATGCTTGGCTGTCAGAGGGCTTATTCCAGAAAAGTTGAACTACTACTGCAGGAGAATGATCAAGCTCAAGGAAATTCTGGTCATTCATAAGGGCTGTTGGTGACACCAAAGTTACTGTCTAGTCATTCATGAATGACAAAAAAGGGAACTAATGGTATCAGAGCAACTACAGAAATGCCGTATACCCACTTCAACTGTCCCTTTTCAAAGGCAAATACAGGAATCAGAGTTTAATTCTTGCACCACTGCCAAGGTTAGTGACATAATAATTACTGTCAGTGGCGTTGAGATACAGTGAAAAATCACTAAAACTGAACAAAGTTTCTGTTCCCAATGGAATCATTACCATATTCTAAACAGTATTTTCAGCTGCATTAGCCTCTCTTTTAATCATAATACACCCTAGATCTCTCGAAAAAGAAGCTGTGGCCAATAGTTGGCACAGACGTTTACAAGAGTGACTGTAGTGATCCACAAAACTACCGTCCAATATCTGTCACATCTGTCTGTTTTAGAATCTTAGTACTTATTCTGAGCTCAAATCCAATGAGGGATCTCGAAACAGAATGATCTCCATACCAACAAGAATTAATCAGCAAAAATCGTTCACAGGAAATCCAATTCACATTTTTCTCACATGACGTCCTGAAAGCCATGGAACAAAGTAGACAGATAGATGCAGCGTTTCTTGACATTCGAAAAGCTGTCAACTAGTACTACACCCACGCTTACTAATGAAAGTGCGATCATATGGTGTCAACAGAAATATTTCTGGACTGAGGATTAATGGTGGGGAGGTTTAGCATGACATTTTGGAGGAAGCGTCATTGACAGATGTAGAAGTAATTTTATGTGTGCCCCATGGAAGTGTGTTCATTTTCCATATTAATCACTTTGAAGACAACGTGAATAGTAGCCTTCAACTTTTTAACAGATGATGCAGTTTTCTATAATGAAGCACTGTCTGAAAAAATTGCTCGAAATATTCAGTCAGATCTTGGTAAGATTTCAAAGTGGCGCAAAGATTGGCACATTGGTTTAAATGTTCAGAACTGCAAATTGTTGCTCTCCCAAAAAAAGTAGTGTCCTACGACTGCAGTATCAATGAGCAATGAGTCATTTCACGCAAATATTCAGGTGAAAGATTTTGAAGGGATACGAAAATGATCATAGCCTCAATCGTAGGTAGGGCCAGTGGCAGACTTTGGTTTATTCCTAGGATACTTAAAAATACAATATCCAAAAAGAAGATTTCTCCTAAAATATCACTCATACAAAATAGAACTATAAGGATGTAGAATCGCATCAGGACAGCGAACCCTTATGCTATAATAACAAAGAATTAAATATTTCAGTATGTCTTCTCACTGATTTTTGTGTTACATGTGAGTGATAAGGTAGAGACATTGTTTACACTGATCCCTTCTTTTGTCGTATATATCGCTGAAAGCACCATAAAACATATAGGAAGTAATGTGGAATAAGGGTCTATTTAGAAATCTTAAAGAAACCAGACAGTGTGGCTTGAAATCTTAAAGAAAGCATAAGTGGAGCTTGACTTGAAATTTCATAGAATGCAGGCACATTGTGTGGAATGTCTAATATGGTTGCAGGGTAAATGCAGAATTAATACATGTCCGAAAATAAATGGTGGATTTTAATTGTAAGTGTTGAGTACATTATTTATTTTCATCCAAAATTCGACTGCTGTTCTAGATACGTTTGTAGGCCTGTACCAGATATATGGGGATGTATACAAAGAAGGGCAGCACATAAGATCACAGGTTTGTTTGGCCCATCAGAAGGCATCACAGAGAAGCTGAAAAATACCAGACCGACAAATGCTGGAAAATAGACGCCAACTTTACCGCTTAACTGTGCGATCGACGTTTCAAGAAAACGTAGTAAGTGATGAAGCTAGGGATATATTGCAACTCCCTACTCATCGCTCTCATAGGGATTATGAAGACAAGATCATATTAATTACAGCACACAGAGCCTAATTATTTATCCATAATCTCTTGCAGAATGTCGTAGTCTATTGAATACCCCCATTACTGCTTCTGCATCCAACTTCTTCTATTCAAGTTGAATGTTCCCTTAACTAGAAATAGTGTAAGGTCAGGTACTGGGTGGAACAAGTTATATATTTAAATTAAATAGGCCCTTCCAAAATAATTAATTAGGAATCCAGCGAGTAGTAAATGGGACAAGAGTTTCAATTACTTCTGTTCATTCTGTTAAAGTTATTCGTTAGACAATCGACAAACAATGGTAATATTACTACACATCAAAGAAAGATTCGGATCACCTCGGTTCCGAGTTCCGGAACCTTTACAGAAAATTGGAATAGAGATCAACATAAACATCATTTCCACCCTTTTTATTGCTCATGAAAACCACACATAGCATGTTGTATCACCATACAGCCGGACCTTCAGAGCTGGTGGTCCAGATTGCTGTACACACCAGTCCCTCTAATACCGAGTAGCACGTCCTCTTGCATTGATACATGCCTGTGTACGTCGTGGCTTACTATCCACAAGTTCAACAAGGCTCTGTTGGTCCAGATTGTCCCAATCCTCAACGACGATTCGGCTTAGATCCCTCAGAGTGGTTGGTGGGTCACATCATCCATAAACAACCCTTTTCAATCTATCCCAGACATGTTCAATGGGTTGATGTCTGGAGAACATGCTGGCCACTCTAGTCGAGCGATGTCGTTATCCTGAAGGAAGTCATTCACAAGATGTGCACGATGGGGGCGCGAATTGTCATCCATGAAGACGAATGCCTTGCCAATATGCTGAAACACTCATCGGTGAAGAGATCGTGATGCCAATCCTGAGTGGTCCATTCGGCATGTTGTTGGTCCAATCTGTAACGCGTTGCATGGTGTCGTGGTTGCAAAGATGGACTTCACCATGGACATCGGGAGTGACGTTGCACATCATGCAGCCTATTGCGCACAGTGTGAGTCGTAACACGATGTCCTGTAGCTACACGACAAGCACTATTCAACATGGTGGCGTTGCTGTCAGTGTTCCTCCGAGCCATAATCCGTTGGTAGCGGTCATCCACTGCAGTAGTAGCCCTTGGGCGGCCTGAATGAGGCACGCCATTGACAGTTTCTGTCTCTCTGTATCTCCTCCATGTCCGAACAACATCTCTTTGGTTCAGTCCGAGACGCCTGGACTCTGCCCTTGTTGAGAGCCCTTCCTGGCACAAAGTAACAATGCGGACACGATCGAACCGCGGTATTGACCGTCTAGGCATGGTTGAACTACGGGCAACACGAGCCGTGTACCTCCTTCCTGGTGGAATGACTGGAAATGATCGGCTGTTGGACCCCCTCTGTCTAATAGGCGCTGCTCATGCATGGTTGTTTACATCTTTCGGCGGGTTTAGTGACCTCTCTGAACAGTCAAAGGGACTGTGTCTGTGATACAAGTCAACATCTTCAGGAGTTCTGGGAATGAGGGTGATGCAGTTTTTTTTATGATGTGTGTATAATAAAACCTTGTCACATCTGACAAAGGGTTTGGGGGGTAAAGATTCTGATAATTGCACAGTTGAAGTAATTACAATTCAAAGTTGCATCGTGATTGTTGTGAAGTTAATTGAAGAGGCAAATAGTACTACACAAGGAAATACATTGAACCTGTGGTCGGAGTTGAAAGCAGACTGTTCATTGAATCTAAATGCAAGTCTTCAGAGCGAAGGTTTAGGTAAAGTAGTGTGTAAGCTTAGGGACTGATGACCTTAGCAGTTAAGTCCCATAAGATTTCATACACACTATAAATATATTACACCGGGTGTCCCGTGCCGACATTGCAAAAGACTGTCTGGTGGCCTGCGAACAATTGACCTGCACCTCTCGGGACGTGTTCTTCTGCGAAACATCTCCAAGGATGGCAGCCTACCTAGCTCCCCTGACAGCCCGGGTTCTTCTGCAACGCTCCAAATCTGCTTTGAACGTCCTCTCATTTATACAAGGCACACATATCTGAATGAAACAATAAAAGAAGAGTAGCAGTACGTTAGTCAACTACTAACAGTCACTAAAACTGTTATGTATCACATTCCGTGGTATCGATTAAATATTCTGATCTAATGGATCTTCCATTAATTTCCTCTTAACACAAAACTCAAGTGTTCCATAGCTCATTATCATTTTCCTTTTCGCAAAAATGGCACGATTCCCACAGCTTAGTATTGAAGCAGAAAGGGAAACTGTTGCACACCACAAGTCCAATGCGGGAACTGCGAGCAACAACATTTGACAACCTTCGCTCTTTCCCTCAGGAATCACCATCACTTTCCCCAGCCCTCCCCGTCCTGACTTTTAAGTCCAGAGACTGGTTTCATGCAACTCTCCATGATAGTCTACCCTGTGCAAGCCTCTTCATCTCTGCACGACCACTGCAACCTCCGTCCACTTGTACCTGTTTATTATGGTCAAGCCTAGGTCTCGTTCTACAATTTTTACGCTCTCGCCCTTCCCTCCTTCGTCAAATTAATTCTCACTTGATGCTTTGCGATGCGTTTTATCAGCCTGTGCCTGTTATGTCATTTTTTCCTATTCCATTCCATACTTCATTAGTTATCAAATATGCATTAGTTATCAAATATGCATAACTAATCTGCAGCATTTTTGCGTAGCATACCATTTCAAAATCGTTCATTTTCCTCCTGTCTGCACTAATTAATTTCGACGTTTCACTCCCATATACGACTACTCTCGAGACAAATACTTGCAGGAAAGACTTCTTAACACTTAAATTTATATTAGATGTAAACGTATTTCTCTATTTCTGAAAATATGTTCTTGCTTTTACCATTACACATTTTATACCCTCTTTACTTCTTCGATCATCTGTCGTTGTGCTGCCCAAGTAGGAAACATCGTCAACTACTTTTAGTGTCTCATTTCATAACCTCCAGTTAAAAGAGCACAAACGTCAGCTGATGTCGTTGCCCTTCATGAAGAAAATGTATTGGATATCACGTTTTGGGATTAACTGTTGGAATCATCACCAGTCTTCTGTGTGTACCGTCACTTGCGGTAGCTGGTGTCGCTAATGTTGTCTGCCACATGGGCCGTTTTGTTAGTAGCTGCTATACAATGTTGTATGCAACAATTTTGTCATCAACATTATCTTTATTTTAACGTTCTGCACACTCCTTTTAAAACAGCTTCATATTACTGACATAACACGAATAGTTAGCTTCCTTATTAAGTCCGATTCATACACTGTCTGATAAAAAATATTTGGACATCCTTACGTCATGCGGAGCTGAGCAGTAGGAGACAGTAAAGCTGGGCCCGTCATTATAAAAGGACACGGGGAGTACTTTGTTGTCAATGGAGAAGAGGTAACAACAGAACTGGCTGCTCAGTAGAGTGACTTCTAATGTGGACTGGTCACTGCATGTCACCTGAGTAACAGATCCATCAGAGACATTTCAACACCTCAAAGCTGCCCATGTAAAGTGTTGGTAATGTGATTTTGATGTGGAAACTCGAAGGAAGAACCAGCTAAACCAATACCAGCCAGATCTCGTGTAATGACCAACAGGGACCATCGAACACTGAAGAGAATGATTGTAAAAAATTGCATGTGATCAGCGGAAGGAATCACTTGTGGATTGCAAAGTGCTACCAGTAGTCTAGCTAGCGAGCTAACACGATGGTTGTGCATAAGAAGTTAAGAAGAATCCGGTACAATTGTCGAGCAGCTGCTTAAAAGGCCACATTGCTGTGGTGAATGCTAAGTGACATTTGGGCTGATGTAACGATCGACGCCACTGGGAAGTGTATGACTGGACACAAGTGACTTGGAGCATTTAATCGCGCTATCCATGCGACAATCCCACGGAAAAGGTTGGGTTTCACGAATGTCTGGAGAACGTTATAAGCTATAATGTGTAGTGCCATAGCGAAGTACGGAGGAAGTGGTGTTAGGGGTATGGAAGTATTTTTCGGGGATAGTGTGTGGTCCTCTCATTGCACTAAAGAAAATGCTAAATGCGGAAAGATATGAACACAATTTGTGTACTCCGTACAGTATAGAAACAGTTCAGAGACGATAATCGTTCGTATCACCTTGACAATCCACCCTTTCGTAAAGCAGTATCAGTGAGACAATGGTTTATCGACAATAACATTCCTGATATGGACTGGTCTGTCCAGAGTCCCGACCTGAACCTAATGGAACACATATGGGATGTCGAACCCTTCGATATCGGTCCAGGCCCTCCAACGTCCAACATCACAACCTTCTCCGGGTTCGATTCTTGAGGAAAAATGGGCTCCCAATCCTCCACAGACATTCAGATACCTTACTGAAATGTCGCTAGTGGAGTTAAATCCCTCGTAATGGCGAAAGTTGGATACATCCCACACAAATGTCCATTAACAGGTGTCTGGATACATTTGATCACATAGTGTATATCTAGGTATTCCTCGAGGAAATATCTGCTGGTTGTGGCTTGAGGATTTCCTCAACCGAGACGTTGTAAATGAGTTGTATATGCCGGCGGCTGTGGCTGAGCTGTTCTAGATGCTTCAGTCTGGAACCACGCGACCGCTACGGTCGCAGGTTCGAATCCGGCCTCGGGCATGGATGTGTGTGATGTCCTTAGGTTAGTTAGGTTTAAGCAGTTCTAGGTTCTAGAAGACTGATGACCTCAGATGTTAAGTCCCATAGTGCTCAGAGCCATTTGGACCTTTTTTTTTTAGTTGTATTTTTCTTCAGAGTGAAAGTTCTCGAGGTGAAGGTCGGATGAAGACATTATAGTCACAGACGGCTGCTAGTATTCCTCGTGAGACAAAACGCAGAAAAGCCGTAATATACCGTGATACAGTTACTAAAGAGAAAACAGTCTCCGATTTTTTCAGAAATGTAATTCATTACAAATAATTTCATGATTGGTTGAGAACGAACGAAGACAGCCACTATCGTCTACCATAAAAACACTGAGGTGACAAAAGTCATGGGATATCTCCTACCATCCTGTCGGACCTCCTTTTGCTCAGCGTTGTACAGCGACTCGACGTGGCAGGGACTCAACAAGTCGTTGGAAGTCCCCTGCAGAATTACTGAGCCAAGCTGGCTCTATAGCCGTCCATAATTACGAAAGTGTTGCCGGTGCAGGACTTTACGCACGAACTGATCTTTCGACTATGTCCCATATGTTCGGTGGGCGGCCAAATCATTCGCTCGAACTCTCCAGAATGTTCTTCAGATCAATTGCAAACAATTGTGGCAAGGTGACATGGCACATAACAATTCCATCAGTGACCGGAAAAAAAGAAGTACACGAATGACTGCAAATGAACACCAGGTAGTCGAAGATAATCATTTCCAGTCATGATCGGTTCCATTCCACGTAAACACCGTCCACCATTACAGGGGCACAACCAGCTTGCACAGTGCCTTGTTAACAACTTCGCTCCACGGCTTTTTGGAATCTGCGCCCCACTCGAACCCTACCATCGGCTCTTACCACTTGATATCGTGACTGATATGACCAGGCCACTCCAGTCGTCTAGTCCAACCAACATGTTCACGAGCCCAGGAGAGAGGCTGTAGGCCAATGTCGTGATGTTAGCAAGGCACTCGCATCGGTAATCTGCAGCCACGGCCTTTTAACCCCAAATTTCGCCGCATTGTCCTAACGGATACGTTGGTTGTACGTGCCAGACTGATTTCTGCCGTTATTTCACGCAGTGCTGCTTGTCTGTTTAGCATTAAGAACGCTAAGCAAACGCCACTGCCCTCGGTCGTTAAGTGAAGGCCGTCAGCTACTGAGTTGTCCGTAGTGAGAGGTAATGCCAGCAATGTGGTATTGTCGGCACACTCTTGACATTGTGGACCTCGGAATACTGAACCCCGAACGATTTCTGAAATGAAATATCCCATGCATATAGCTCCAATTACCATTCCGCGTACAAAGTCTATTATTCTCGTCGTATTGCCAAAATCATGTCGGAAATTTTCACACCAATCACCTGAGTACAAACGACAGCTCCGCCCCTTTATACCTTGTGTACGCGATAGTAGCGCCATCTGTATATGCGCATATCGCCATCTCATGTCTTTTGTTACCTCAGTGTAGTAACTCCCTACTCGACTGGAACCGGAAGAAACCCTAATACGTGGAACAGTGGCAACTACCTTGTGCCATGTACTTCTTAGTGGCTTACACAATGCAGATGTAGATGTAAATTTCGAACGACGGAGCAAAATGTCTTTTGTATTCGGCAACAGCCTTGCACGCGGAATGGCGCTGTGTATTTTGGTCGTTAATCAAGGGATCAGCAGTAATCCGTAGCGGCGATCAGTCTGCACGACAGGCGAGGCAATCAGAGCCCCGCCGGGGAGCCGTGGCCGGCGTATATAAAGGGATGGCGCCCGCCCCCGGGGGCAGACTCTGCAGCCAGACATGGCCGGAGCTGCCGCCCCAGCCGCCGCCGCACTCGCCGCCGTCGCCGTACTAGCCGCCGCCTCTGCCGCCTCCGCCGCCTCCAGCCACGGTGAGTCCTGCCGCGGGAACCCATGCGCGCCTTGCCGTGATAGTCCCTCCGAGGCACTGACTGAGGTAATGAGGTGTCTCGAACGGAATGACAACCTCTATGCCAAACAGTATGGATTCCGGAAGCATTGATCATTTGAAACCCAAGTCCAGCTATTTTCACAAGACATCTGGAAGCCATGGATCAAGGCAGTCAGAAGATACTAGCGAAAAGCATTTTCTCAATACTACATCTACGCTTATCGTTATCGAAAGTACCATCGTCTGTGGTATCAAGCGAAATTCTACATCTACGTCTATAATCCGTAAGCCATCTTACTGTGTGCGGCGCAGGTTACTTTGTTACCACTGTCACTTCCCCCTTTTCCTTCTCCAGTCGCAAATGGTTCAAGGGAAGATCGATTGCTGGTAAGCCTCCGTGTGGACTGAATCTCTCTAATGTTATGGTCTTTTCGCGACATGTACATAGGAGGAAGCAATATATTGGTTAATTCTTCTAGGTATGTACGCTCTCTGAACATGAACAATAAACCAAATAGTGGCGCTAAACGCCTGTCTTGTAAGGTCTGCCATTGGAGTTGGCTGAACATACACGTAATGCTTTCGCAATTACTAAATGAACCTGCAACGCCGGCCGCGGTGGTCTCGCGGTTCTAGGCGCGCAGTCCGGAACCGCGCGACTGCTACGGTCGCAGGTTCGAATCCTGCCTCGGGCATGGATGTGTGTGATGTCCTTAGGTTAGTTAGGTTTAAGTAGTTCTAAGTTCTAGGGGACTGATGACCACAGCTATTAAGTCCCACAGTGCTCAGAGCCATTTTGAACCCGCAACGACACGTGCTTCTGTTCTTTGGATCGTCACTACTTCCTCTGTCAGTCCCTGTCTAGTATGGACCCAAGACTGACGAACAATATTCAGCCCTATCAATGAATGTTCAGAATATTCTTAGTGCATAGAATAAGAACTGCACACACCAGAACCTCTCAGATTATTTAGTTACAAATAATTAGTACCTGTATATAAACGAACAGGAGGAATACACAAAACAGCACACCTGCAACGTATTTTAGGTTAAATTGCCAGCAGATGTAAGCGGAGAAACGACAATGGTGCGTGAGCGAGTGACATCTACCTTTTTAGGTTCTGTGTACTCGTAATCGAACCACACGTTTTCTGCCTGTCCTTAGTCTGCAATCGTTTTTACGCTGCACCCCAAATAGAGTGGCTCAGTTAATCTTTGTGTGACCCAACACAACTCAGGAAGAGGTTCATACATCACGAAAAAAATAACATGCTGATCTCTTAAAAACACAGTATATTGTTGAGGCACTATGTCCTCCGATAAGTTGGATGGGTACTAGCAACAAGAAATATGCAGATATCCAATAGTCACACACCAGAATTTCCAGAACCTCTACGACAGACGCTAATTCTTGTTGACAAGAAACACTTTTAAATTTATCACACGAGTGACTCCCGTTTAAAATCACGATACTATTTCTCCTACCACGCGGTACTTGGAAACCGAAACGCCAAGTTAGTTCTGAATGTGCTTGGTAACAAGGCGCGTGATATTCTCCTGCACCAGATCATCCGCGACGATTTCATACAACAATCGAAAAGTTCACAATAGATAATAAACATCGTCCGACTTACCGAAAACAAGGTAGATGAGGCAATGACGTCACGCAAGCTTCCTTAAATTACGCTGCCAATGTTTAAGTCGGTAGGTACTGTCACAATCAGAGTGCCAAGTAGGCACTACCTGTCCTATTGTTCATATTCCACATTTGTCAACATGAAGTGAACAATTCCAAAGCTTGTTGTGCCACTGAGCTGAAACTGCCATCAGCTAAAGGCCCCGTCTTTCTCCAACTTTCGACGACTTCTGACTCAAACAATGGTCTGCTACCTCCGTTTATAACTTTACTGTCGACTATGACATCAAACGCTTCACTTTTCCTAATATTTACACTTCTGATGTTATTAAGTGCTACACTGGTTCCTCCAGTGACAGATCATTCGTAATACAGCCTGAAATAGTTTTACAATCATGCTAATTTCTTTAAAAATGTACCTTTCTTTTTCTTCTCCGTGGCTCCAGGGCTTGAGACGAGACCAACCGCTTGTTGCACAGAAGTGTCTGCCCACGTGAACTTCGTCTTACTTTCACTTCCTTCCCTTCGTATCCATACGCCAAGACTCCAGGACCCCTCCGAGGCAGCGGTCTGGTACTTGCGGTTTACCGGGACCTCAGCGGGCCACTGCGGTACAGTGGTCGGCCAACGTTCTCTCCAGAGAATTCTGATCCTAGTACTCAATTAAAACATAAATATCTACCGAACCAAATGTTGGATTGCGATGCAGTTTGCACCAATCAGTCCCAAATTAGAGAAAAAACTTTTTGTTCTGGCTTACGGCAGGTCTTGTCATGGGGGGAAGCCTCGTCAGAGAGGTCCATCGCATGAGTGTCTAGGGAAGTGATTACAGTGGTGCTTTCCCGTTGCCTTCCACTGATGATGATGAAATGATAATGAGGACAGCACAACACCCAGTCCCTGAGCTGAGAAAATCTCCGACCCAGACGGGAATCGAACCCGGGCCCCTTGGCGTGACAGACCGCCGCGCTGACCACTCAACTATCGAGTACAAGTGGTTCAAATGGCTCTGAGCACTATGGGACTTAACATCTGAGGTCATCAGTCCCCTAGAACTTAGAACTACTTAAACCTAACTAACCTAAGGACATCACACACATCCATGCCCGAGGCAGGATTCGAACCTGCGACCGTAGCGGTCGCGCGGTTCCAGACTGAAGCGCCTAGAACCGCTCGGCCACTTCGGCCGGCCAACTATCGGGGCGGACTCGAATTAGAGAGATCACACATTAATGATATGCTCCAGTATCCTTCCTTCCCTTAGTCTGCTGCCTTGACTACGAACTTAGTTAATGCGAAATGAGCGTGGTCAATGAGAGCACAGATCTCAGGCACGTCTTAGGCCAACAACCGTTTAGTGCTTTTTCTTACATGTCACCAGAAAGATGCGCCCTCTGCCAACCAGGTACGAATCCATCACCCCCACTTTTAAAGTGCCTACGATTATAAAAATTATAACAATAAATTATATAATATGATTTAATATCCTCGTAATTACAATAACAATTATTATTTTATTAAAATATTCTATTATCAGAGATATATAATACTATAAAATTATACATAATTATAATTTATTCTACTATATTGTATATTTATATTATTATTATTATTATTATGTCATTGTATCAGTGGTTGGTACAGCATCCGTCCAAAACATTTTAAGACTGATTTTATTTCTGGTATATCAGTGGCGTCAGCACAATAACAACATTGACTGCTTGAACTAGGAACTGTACACAAGAGGTGTGCATTCGACCAGTCAGTTGCGAGCAGGCAGCTTCAGATAGTGTACGTGCATCTACAGTATGTCAATGCTGCTGGTTCATAAGCCATCATGGAGAACATCTCTAAATCAAGCGTTCAAGACATTCTCCAGAATATCTGAAGAGAAAAGTGTGTGTAAAGTTTGTCCTGTACACCTAGACTTTGAATAAAAGCGATGAAGCGTGTACGCCTGCAGTGAAGTGACTGAAATGTAATATTTAGATATTTCTTTTCTAGAGAAAATAATTACGTATGACGACATTTGGTGTTATCAATGCGAACCCACCACAAAACGACGAAGTGCAGAAATTCACAAGAAAGGTGAATGCTTTGACAACGTAATTGATATTTAAGTCAGTGTGACGCAGGAGTTGAACAAAATCCCAAAAAAGTAACTTTTCTGACATTTTCAGATGGTTGTATGAACGTTGTGCGTGTTGTACTCAAGTGGTAGGGGGGGGGGGGGGGGGAGACTACGTTAAAACTAGAAACATTAAAATCACCGTCTTTACTTTTCCTTTTTTTATGAATCTAGTCCCGGAACCTATTGAGCTCACTACCAAGAAACGGCGTTTCAGAGGACTCTATCATTTAAAATGCAGTCGACGAAAAATTTGAAAAATACGTGAGTCATGCAGGAGATCTAAGGATTATAATAGCTACAAACTCTCACAACTTTGTCAAAATCAAAATTTGTGCAATGTAAAGTCGAAGTGCCCATTCACCATTATCAGCATGTCACTTAGCGCTACGATTGTGAACATATATCTGCAGATTATTGTTATATGAGCGTGTAAATGAGGGGAACGCAGTCTCAGTCCGTCACTTCCGTCTTCAACCTGGAAGTCAGCCTTTCTGTCATGTTTTCTTAGTTAATATCGGGGGGACGGGGACGGAGGCGTTACTCGACGTCACGTGATTTGCGATCCTACTAGTGGATCTCGAAAATCCTCAGGAGCCGGCAGAGGCACTTCACTTGACTGAAACGATTCCTGTTAGGGCTTAGGAATGTAGGCAAGCAAATGCGATATGTTCTGTGTTAAACATAGCTTATTATTTTCTAGAATTCACTGCCGTTGTCAAAATTCTTCAGTTTTCGTGTTACTGGATTCTTCGAGAGTTATTCGAGAAATTTTGAAATTGATAGATGTAAAATGTAGAGCCTTTTACTGAAAAGCTTAATTTGGAGGGGGAGTTCGTTACCTCCACAAACACCCGCCCCTTCTCCCTTTGAATTGGAGCCTGCCACTGCCATCAGCAGTGGAGGGCGAATCTTTGATAGTGCTAGCCACTCGTGCTAGCGAAACAACAGAAAAACCAATAAACGACCGTCGACAAAAGATCCTGAGACGAGGGCGAATAGCAAAATGTCAAAACAAAGGTTCTTCAGGTACTCTATCTGATCATAACTATCTGGGCACCTATTAGTGGACATTAATATAGGGTGTGTCCACTCTTTGTCTTTATAACTACTAGAGCTCTGCTGGAGATATTTGCAATGAGGTACTTGAACATCTGTGGAGGAATGGCAGCCCATTCTTTCTCAACAGCCGAAATGATGTTGGAGGTTGAGGTCTGGAGGGAAGCTGACGTTCCAACTCATCCGACAGCTGTTCCATTGGGTTCAGATGGGGAAACTGGGCAGGTCAGTCCTCTTCTGGAACAATATTGTCCGTGAACCATTGCCTCACATATAAGATACTGCTTTACGACAGGGAGCATTGTCATGCTGACGCAAAGAATCATGGTCTCCGAACTATTCCTCTACTGTACACAATACACAGTACTGTAAAATTTGTCCATGTCCTTCCGCATTTAGCGTTTTCTTAAGTGCAGTAGGGGTGACCACACTCTAACCACAAAAGACACCCCCATACCCTAGCGCCACCTCCTCATTATCTCAATGATGACACTTCACATGGTCGCAGGTAACGTTTTCCAGGCATTCGCATTGACTTTCTATGTGAATAGGCCTTTTGGTGACAATTTCTTGTACAGTTATTACCATACGGTCAGTTTTATTGATGCGGTTGGCCTGCAACAGCGACTTGCAGTCGTTTACATCGTGCTACAACATTCCTGCTACTTATGCTTGCTAAGCTTGAAAATGGCCTATGACCGAAACTATAGCAGTGTGCAAAATAAAAGACAGCTAAAGTTTTTCACCATGAATCTCAACCAAAGCCTTCCATCGGATTTCCACATGGATAGTGGGATAGCATGATCCAGATCACTCGTTTCCATTCATCCAGTGTCCAGTGGCGTCTCTCTAGATCGCCTCAAGCGTCACTTAGCACTGGCTCCGGAAATATATGGCTTGCAATCATTGTATCCCATTATTTTTAACCCTTCACGCACAGTCATTGTGCTATCTGGATTGCTGGTAGCACCTTGGAACTCACGAGTGATTCCTTCTGCTATTTTCATGTGACTTTGTACAGCCAGCATACTCAATGTCCGACGGTCCGTTTTCGTCAGCACATGAGGTCTTCAGGGTTCCGGTGTAACTGGTTGCTCCTTCATGTTTCCATTTCACCATCACATCACCAACAGTCGACTCGGGGCATCTTTACAAGATCTGTAGTGTCTCTGATGGATCTGTCATTCAGGTGACATCCAGTGACTAGTCCATGACTGAGCCGCGCGGAGTGGCCGCGCGGTTAGGGGCATAATGTCACGGATTGCTCAGCTTCTCTCGCCGGAGGTTCGAGTCCTTCCTCAGGCTTGGGTGTGTGTGTTGTTCTTAGCATAAGCTATTTTAATTTACTTTAAGTAGCGTGTAAGTATAGGGACCGATGACCTCAGCAGTTTGGTTCCTTTGGAATTCACGCACACCTGAACGTTTTTTTCTCTTTTTTTTTTTTTTTTTTTTTTTTTTTTAAATGTGCTGATCTTCCCATTCTCAACTGACAACACGTGCCCGTCGGTAGTTGGGAGGTCAGCAGATTCCTAACCAGAGAGGCCGGGAGGTAAATTTTCTCCAACTGGAAACTTAGTGTTGTGTGGTCTTTATCTTCGTACTGTCTTAACTGACACGAAAATCGCCTGCATTGCGTCATAGGAGAAGTCTAAGTCTCTGTAACTTAGTTCTGGAATACGGCGCGGTCCCGATGAATGTTCTGAATTGTCGAAACACACTGTCGTCCCTTCCACTATTGAGATGGTGTTAGGGCACGTCCCAAAAGCCAATTTTAAACATAAAAAGTAAAAAAGTAACACAGTTCTCGCCACATCCTTTTATACTGGCGGGTCCAACTCTTGTGATACTTAATGGTCAATTCCACGTTATATTTTTGATTAGATACTATATGTTTCATTAAAACGTATTCTTTCTTATTTTCTTAGTTTCATCTGAGTACTTCGTGTGGTGCTTCTGCGAATACTTTCGGTGGTGTTACCTAATGGCGGAAAAACCTGTGATCAAATCGATATAATGTTCTCAGGAACGACGGACAGTGGACGTCCCCGCATGGCGTGGGACTGGCTGCAGGCTTCGCCGCGCATGCACCGTGATGTCCTGGGAGACATGATGCTGGCGCACGTCATCGAACACCCTTGGATTATATTTCCCCTCGCAGGTACGTACCCACCACCTCAACGTACCACGTGTAACTCCTTACGTGAGAAAACTACATCCTGTCAGATAACTGACAAAACTGCTACAGAAAAATATAAAAACTAATCACTTCTGCAAATTAATTGTATCAGGAGACATTTCATCACATGTAACCTGTAATAATAATAAAAAAAGAATTAATCTTCAAGCGACCCATTCAAAGTGCTGCAATGTATTGCCTGTTGGACTGCTTGTGCTCCTGTTTAGATCTTCTTCTCGTTTTTCTTCTTCTCCTACTGCTTCTTCCTCTCACAGAACTTTGTCAAAAGCATTTGACTGCGTAAATCACAATATCTTCTTAAGAAAACTAAAATATTACAGTGTAGCAGAAAATGTTGCAAAATGGCTCAGATCCTATACCTCTGATAGGAATCGAGGGTGATAATAGAGAACAGACGTGTATTAAGCTATCAGGCATCATCAAACGACGAACTAACTACAAGGTTCGACCTTAGGGTCCTTATTTTTTCTCGTATGTCAGTGACCTTCCATTAGTAGCGTTACCAGATGTCAAGTTTGTTTTATTTGCGCATGACACAAACATTGCAATAAATAGCAAATCAAATTTTAGACAGAATGGCTAATGAATTTTTCATGCACCTTAATAAATGCTTCATAGCCAATTCTTTGCCACTAAACTTTGAAAAAACACACTATATGAAGTTTAAAACTAGTAAGAGGTTTCGCAGCAGTTTCGCAGCAGCATATGCCTAAAATTTGGTGACAAGTAGACAGAAAAAGTTGAAAGTGTCGAATTCTTGGTAGCTTGATAATAAATTCAACTGGGAGTAGCATAGGACAGCCCTGCTGGATTGCCTAAACAAATCTCTATTTGCAATGTGAATTTTGCTAAATATATGTGATATAAAAATAAAATAGCTAGCATACAATGCTTAGTTTCATTCTATTACGTCGTATGGGATTATTGTTTGGGATATCTCATAAAACCGAGCTCAACTTTTCTGAGTCCAAAAACATGTAATAAGAATTATTTGCGGTGTAAAATCAAGAACATCCTGGAGAGGTTTATTTAAGGAACTAGGGATATTAACATTGCTTCTCAATATATTTATTCGTTAATGAAATTTGTCATTAAAAACATGTGGTGTTGGAGGTATAAGTGAAGATATTTGTATTGGGATTGATGAAAATGTATTGAATAACATTACATCAGTTTTTATTTCATTTGCAGACTAATAAATTATGGCTATTACGAATAGTATGTTTTTAGGTTGGTTAGTAAATGTGGCACAAGCAAGCCATTAATTTTTATTTTTCCCTGGGCAGTAGGTCAGTTAAAGTGTGGACACATGGATGCAAAACGGATTGTCTATACTGACAGGCATAATCCACTTCCCGGTGCAGTTAAAAACATGCAGAAAACATCACGTAGTAAATTATGTGTTGTGTTTGAGGGAAAACTGTTATATGCAGAGAGAAAACAACTAACTCACTGAACTGAGTACACATTAAGGTACCTATGTCCTTGACACCCTGTGTATCTGCTTCTCAAACCACCAGCTCAGTTCGTCGAATCAGTACTAAAACCAAGAACAATCTTCACAAAGATTTGAAGTCACTTACTTTGGCCCAAAACAGGAAGATACATTTTCAGTAACTTCCCATCGACTACAGAAAAGTTAACTACTAATAAAATTCAGTGTAAGAGTAACTTAAAGGATTTACTTGTGGCCAACTCCTCCTACTCCACTGATGAATTTCTCACCATAATCGACTGACATGTATATGTTACTAATAATATTAAATCAAAGTGAGTGTTACATACAATTTGACTTGTGTAAAAATTCATAGCAGTAATGTGATCCTTGTAAATAAACGTTGTAAAAAGGTTTTTCTGTTTAATGATGCATGTCTACAGTTTCATCACAATTATCATATGCACCTAAGCGTGTTGAACAGTTAACATGTTTTGTGACAAATTTTTATTACCCTTCAAATGAAAATGCGTGTAAGATTTTTTCTTTTATTCCGCATCCATGAGTACCACTTTACCTGAGATTTATGGAAGATACATTAATATAACTGTTTTTCTTTGTAAATATTTATTGTGTATTTTTGCTTGTTCACATATTTTACATCCTGGAGGACCTCCTCACTAAGGATCTATTGAAACGAAAAGTACACCTAATCTAATTTCCAAATGGCCGAAGTTACATACAATCTTCCACTATCATCGGATTCCAGTAAGGTGAAGGGAGATATCCGCACGCCGAAACGAAATTGTATTTGCATCAGTTAACAGTGACACTAACCGGTTTTACAACATATGGCCCGAACGATCACATCCATATTTAATTTCTGTTCTCCCACTGTTAGGCCTGTAATTCCAAACCTAGCGAGGTGAGATTATTTACGGCACTGGTAGGGGCTGGCCTCACGTTCCTGTCCAGCTACCCATATTCGGATATTCCGTTTATTGGTAGGAAAGAACGGCTTCGTATAGGTAACGGATGTGCTAAGGAGCTTCGAGCGCTGTGTGTACAAGACTTCCCTATACAGAATGCAGCAGCTTGCAATAGACGTGGCATTGCCATTACCGTTCCCGATTGCTTAATAACATTTCACCAAAAATGATGTATAAACTGCGTGAAATTTCAGCACATTCAGAGCAAACCTAAGTGAAAGTACTACAAGATGACAATATCTACAGTAAATTCCAGTGCTCCGAAGTCATCTTCCACTTGATTCAGTCATAAGTAATTGAACTTCGAAGCTGTAAAATAAAATATGTTACCCTTATTCAGACTCTAGAGTACGTAGTAGTTTAATTAGCTCAAAACCCCGCTCACGAAAAGAAATCATCGGAAGAGTCATGCTCTCCTTGTTGTGTCATATGACGTAGGAACACTACCCCAGGGCGTCAGCCGAACAGACACACCCCTGAAAGCGCGCCAAGGACTGGAGGTGATTACGGCAGTAGACGTCGACAAAGTAAAGGCGACGTAAGTGGTACTGAATTAGGTGAAGAAAGAGTGATACAGATGACGGTGTTAAGACAGGATAATAAGGGTAAAAGACAGTGCTGAATATAACCATGTTTTCTTATCTGACTGCGTTTACTGGTGCAATATCACTTCAAGGAAAGTGAGAGAATGGATTTAATTCTGACAGAGTGCTACATAGCGTGCACGCATTGTGGAAGAGAGAATACCAGTGTAGCACAACAGCTGGTGTATCAGTTGAAACAATAAGCTATAATGTAAAAAGAACAAGTGTAGATCTCTCTTATTTAACTGAGTCATTTAACTACAAAATATCGCAAGAAACAACCGACCCAACACAACGCAGCGTGACCACACCAAAAGGTAACAAAGAGCTGAATAACACTGTACGTGTGTAAAACTTTTCGACAGACGAAGAAGACGATGGAGAAATGTTACTGATTTACATACCGCAGCGTGTTGAATAACTCTCCTTGAAGTGAGATTCAAATCGCAGAGTGGTATAACTTTCCTTGAAGTGATATTGCAACAGTAAACGCAGTCAGATAAGAAAACATGATTATACGCATAAATTCTGTCGCACAAACAGTAAAATTCAACAGGCAGTTGTAGAGACATTCTTGTTAACATGTGCCAGTGTCAGATGGCAAGCAGCTATACGTAATTGTTAATCAATACATTCTCAAACAGTGATATAACTGTTGTCGTCATAACGACAAATAGTAGCTACATTATAGGGGAGATTGTTTTCATTTGCAAGTAGACTTGTTCCATGGTAAAAGGCTTTCTTCTGTTTCAAGGTACAAGATGGTGCACGAACGAACCAGTGTTGCTTAACTGTCAACATGTAGTGTTGGTTCAGTTTTCTCCGCATTTAAGACCACCCTTCTGTTCAATGGAACACCCTCCATCCCCACCCCCGGAAGAACAGTGTCATAATTTAACTTTGCTAATTAATGAACAATTATTAGTTGCTCCACGATGTGCATTGTAACATGCTTGACTACTCCGTAGCATGCTGCCCACAGAGTGGTCTAGATGAAGTTTCTCGAGCCTATCCTACTCTTTCACAGCGGTCGTCTTGAGGTCACCCAATGTGTGAGGAGGGTTTCTGTGACGACGCATTGTGAGTTTCAAATAGCCCCAAGCGTGCTCAGTCGGGTTCACTTCAGCTCATACCGCATGCTATCGTAGGCCATCCCATTTGGTATATTTCTGGCGTTTCGAGGAAGGTGCTCATGAGTTGGGCGTAATGTGCTCGTAGAATTATCCTCTTCAAAGATTAACCAATGGCTGAAATATGCTGTGTAGTGCTAGACAATAGTTTGGAGGATCCTGCCCCAATACTGCAGAGCCGTCAAATTATCCTAATGAAGCGGAAAGGTAGACAAGTATCCAGGCAATTAAATGGAGTTTTAAGGAGCCCACATATCAGATCAGAAACGAAGACCAGAATACTTAATTTCAGAAAGTGTAGCAACGTATGGAACAGAAACAGTTATTTAAATAAAATAAATTTTCAATTAGCAGTTTTCTAAATCGGACTAAAAAATATAAAACAGTTTCTCCTAGCCCTATACAGATTCCGAACCCTGTACAGGTATTTCTGAAAATTTGTGATTGTGAATTTTTAATAGCTACGAAAATACTTGCAAAATTTATAACAAAAATCTAGGGGCATGAGCAACAGATTATGAACAGGATGTGAACTATTCATGCACTAGTCCCACGTTTTTCGCTTTAAATCTTATAAGTATTTTCGTGGCTATTAAACATTCACACTCACAAATTTTCAGAACTATCTGTATTGGGCTAGGAATCTGTATGGGCCTATGAAAAATTGTTTTACACTTCTTACTTCGATTTAAAACGTGTTATATTGAAAATTTATTTTTATTTAAATATTTTTTTCTGGTTTTTAGTCTTATGCGTGTGAAATTTCTTAAAGGATTTTAAACATATTGATGAGATTATGAAAGAGACTTACGTGTAATTTCATGTTGATTTTAGTGTCTTTTCACCTTTCGATATACGAAATAGTAAAGTATTACACCTGCCTACTAATAATATACCAATCTGTTTAATTGTTACTTTCTTGAAACGGAAGATAAAGAAGCTAGCAAAATTAATTTTACATGATTTTTTACAATATTTTTATTTCAATACTAGTTTTATACTTGCATCTTTACCGTTGCATGTTATGTCACATACACTGCACACATCTCTTCCCCCCCTCTCTCTATACCACTAATCATCCCCATCTCTTTGTCCACCTCATCCTTCCCCCTCCCTCAGTCCATTTCCTCTCTGCCACACTCTGCCCATCTCCGGCTCCCTCTCTCTGTCCATCGCCTCCTTCCCCTCTCTCCTTCTCTCCGCATCACCTCCTCCCTCCATCTCTTTGACAATATCCCGGCCCTCCTCTCTGTCCATCTCCTCCCTCGTCCACTCCCCCCCCTCTCTCTCTCTCTCTCTCTCTCTTTCTCTCTCTCTCTCCAACTCTCTCCAATCCCTTCTGCCCCCCTCTGTTCCGTTTTCTCCTCCCCCTTATATCTTCCATCTATTCCTCCCCCCATGTCTTTGTCCATCTTTCCCTACTCCCTCCATCTGTCTCTGTCCTCCACTGTCCTCTTGCTCATCCATCCCCTCCTCACCCCTCTTTCTGGACAGCTTCTCCTCTTCCCTCTCTGTCTGTCCATCTCCTCCTAGCCCTCCCTCTTTGTCCATCTTCCTCTCCCACCTCTATCTGCCAATCTCCTCCTCTGTTTCTCTCCATCTCATCCTCCCCCCTCCCACCATCCATCTGTCCTCACCCATCTCCCTGCTCAGCTGGCCGCAAGTATACCCCCTGAAACGCATTCCGATACTACCCACAATACACACCAGTCTTGCAAGATAGCCTAATATCAGAAGATACCAACCGTTTTCACCTCATTCACGTCCCTGCCGAACCGGCCAACAAGAAAGCGATTTAATATTGCATTTTTACCTACTACTGAGATGTTTGAAATGTCAGGCCTCTAGCTCATCAGGAAATTATATTAAAATCAAATGTAAAATTTACACTGAACAGACAGACAGGAAAGATACTTAATAAAAACGTCAAACAGGAAAACAAATGAACGAATTATTCTCAATGTAGATGGGATTTCGGAGGTTTTGCTATAAGTTGACACTTCGAGATAAAATTAAAAAATACACAAGAATGAAACTTGGCACAACTGTAATGGATACAATCGAAACAAAACAATTGAGGTGGTATGGGCATGTATGCAGTTTGTTAAGGATTGAGGACCTAAGAAGATGAAGAAATGTCAATGAAATTCTTGTCCTTCCTCAGTAAGGCCACTTGCAATAGTGGTCGAAACGTCGGACGGTTTACACATTGACGTTGCGGTCATAGATCCAGAAGAATTTTATTGATTGTGACTATAGCCGCGGAAGACTGCTCTTACAAGATGGAATGCACTAGAACTGATAGAAGAAGAAGACGAGGACGCTCTTAAACAGAGCGGGAAGGAGGAGCCAGAAGAGCTATGTTAGAGAGAGACATGTGCTTGTGGAAGTTTGGTAAGACACTTTGGAAGGTAGGTTGCGAGAAACAACTATAATGTTGATTTATATTGCAATTAAGAAAAAAAGAAAAGCTGTTATGACGTCATGGTAAACTGAATTCTTCCCCGGTGTATGTAGTTGCTCTTTATCGTGACTGCCTTACCATGTGTAGCACTGCATTGTTCCTTTTATCTGTCACAGTGCTCCATTACATTTAACGTAATTTTTCGGCCAGTACTGTGGATTACAGTCGAGGGAATTGACAGCGAATTGCAGGAAGGACCAGATACTTCCTCGTGGTCCACTTTTGTGAATAATGTTAGTGAGTATCAATACACCGCACTTTGGAATGAACACTGCCGCACACAATGGTTACTGCAATGCTATATTGCTTGGATGCACGATATTGTTTCATAGCAAAGGTTAGCAATGAGCAGAAACAATTTGAACCCGCTCAAAGTCACTCGACTCTCGCACAACCCTTTGCTCCCAGAAAAGTGTCATATTACTATTTGACAAAGCGTAGCGTAAACCATCGAACTAACTCGTACACGTTAACAGATACAGCGACGTTTCACTACCAAGTAGTGTACGTTGTAGCCTCGCATTGGAAGCACCGAAAATGATCACGAAAATGCCTTCACAGGCAGTCACAGCGGCTTGCTGTTAACATTACTTTTATTGGCGGTTAGAAGTGGTAGGGAGTGGCTATGTTGACGAAAACGATAACTGAATGCGTAAGCAAAATGTTAAAGTTGAGCATGTAAGTGGTGTGCAAATTATGGCAGGAGGCACATGTTGATGAGCGGAGTGAATTTTAAGTATCTGCCACAAAGAAGATTTAGCAAAGTACACACACTAAATATCCCATACACAATATCAATAAATGTGTCATTAAGCATCAACTGCTTCGAGGTTAGGAAAAAGACAACGAAGTACCAACTTTGCGAAAAGTTCACATATTTTATTAGACAAAACTGGGCTTCAAGTCTAGCAAGAAAATTCTGACGAGGAAAGTGCGTGACCGCGATCGCTCATAACAACATGAAAATGTGCTTAAAGTACAAGTTGCTCATCGCAGAAACAACGGTACGAGCAATTCGCAGTCAGAACTGAGAGTCTCAGCACAAGAGACATTTGAATGATGAGCTATTCAACGTCTAAGAGAGGAACTTTGGTACCATGAAGAAGCAAAATATCGATATAATACCACCAAAAGCACACATATTTCAATGTAGTGACTCCTTGTTATGTATTCCTCTGCTTAAAATAATTGCGCTGTCTGAAAAACAAACCTTTTCTAATGACCTGATAGCGTAGCACAGCTATTCAGTCTTGAAAGTGCAAGTATGGGTTCTCAACGAAATGGCTAAAGCAAAGTGAAACAGAACAGTATGTACATATGACTAAAACCACTTTTTCACATTCAGCATCACTTCTGTTAATTCCCCTTTAGAACACGTGGCGGGCCAGCTCGGACTTTAACTCCTTCCCAGAACCAGCAATCGGGATATCAAGGACCAGTTACAACAGCTGTGGTCCATCTAGCATCAGGAAAGGATACAATGGCTTTATGGGAAGCTTCTCACGCCGCCATGGCATATTGATGATTGGGCTCATACTGCCAGTTCCTTTGTAAATTTCTCTTGATATTGTAATCACTGAAATAACATTTGATACCGTCTCAACCTGCGGAGTTTCATTTCGTTATCGCCTCCATTTCTAGATGCATCACTTCTTTTTTGGTTGGCAGTGTGCACTCAGAGATAAAGAAATCGACAAACCATTAAGGAATTATCCGAATGGGACAGATATAGTTAGATTTGATGTACCAGTACAGACAAGTAAATAACTGCAGTTTCAGAAAAACTGGATGATTTATTCAAGAGAAAGAGTTCTACAAATTGAGCAAGTTAATGACGTCTTTGCCCACCTCTGTCCGTTATGCAAGCAGTTATTCGGCTTGGCATTGATTGATAGAGTTGTTCTATGTCCTCCTAAGGGATACCGTGCCAAATTCTGAGCAATTGGTGCATTAAATCGTCAGAATCTCGAGCTCGACCGAGGAAGGGTTTAGCAACCACGAAGACGAACAGTAGAGACACTCGCAGTGTGTGGGCATTATCTCGCTGAAATGTAAAGCCAGGATGACTTGCCATGAAGAGGAACAAAACGGGATATAGAATATCGTCGACGTGCCGCTGCGCTGTAAGGGTGCCCCGAACGACAACGGAAAGAGTCCTGCTGTGAAAAGAAATGGCTCCCCACACCATCACTTCTGGTTGACGCGCCGTTGGCAGGCGTCACTCAGGTTGCTAACCCACCACTGTCCGGGGCCTCTCCAGGCACGTCTTCGGACCGGAATCTCATTTACTGGAGTATAATTGTCTTCAGTGATGATTTTCACTTCTAAATGAGCGACCATGAGCAACAAAGACTTGTCTGAAGATGACCCGGACAGTGGTAGGATAGCAACATCACTGTCGCCCACCATATGGCACGACAACCAGCAGTAATAATGTGGCGTGTTATTTCATTTCATAACAGAACCCCTTTGGTTGCCATCCGCGACAGCCTTACAGCACAGCGGTACGTTGACGACATTCTACGCCCTATTTTGTTGTTCTTCGTGACAAGCCATCCTGGGCTTATATTTCAGCAAGGTAGTGCCCACTCTCACACGTCAAGTGTTTCAGCTACTTGTTTCCGTGCTTGCCGAACTCTTCCTTGGCGAGCAAAACTAACTGGTCTCCCCTCAGTTGAGAACGTTTGGAGCATTATGGGCAGGACTCTCCAACCACCTCGTGATACTGACAATCTAACGCGTCAATTGGACAGAATTTGGCACATTATCCCTAGGGAGAAGATTCAACAACTCTGTCAATCAGTGCCAAGGCGAATAACTGCTTGTAAAGATAGATTAACGCGTTATTGACTTGCTCAGTATGTGAAGCGCTTTCTCATGAATAAATCATCCAGTTTTTCGGAAACTGTAATCATTTGTCTGTACACGTACATCACATCTACCGATTTCCGCTCCACTCGGATAGTTTAAAAAAAAAGTATGTACGAGGATTGGAACTTCAATAGCGGCAACTATTTATTTACAGTTCGTACGAAATAGATACGTGTTCCAAAGTTTTACTGACCTTCAAAGTAGTCACCAACATTGTGTATAACCCGTCGCCAGCTATGTGGAAATCGTATGATACTCTTAGCAGTGCCAGTTGTGTTGAAAGTTCGAGCGGTGCGGTTTATTGCCCGATGAATTTGTAGCAGTTCTGAAGCGAATGCCTCGAAGTGTTTCCTCCAGTTTAGAAATCGAGTTGAACTCACGAGGGTTTAAGTCAGGGGAGTGCAGTAGGTGGTATAGCACTTATCAACCCCAACAGTCAAACAAATCAGTAATAAAGAAACTTCGTGGCAGATTAAAACTGTGTGCCGGACCGAGACTCGAACTCGGGACCTTTGCCTTTCACGGGCAAGTGCTCTACGAACTGAGCTACCGAAGCACGACTCACGTACCGTACTCACAGCTTTACTTCTGCCAGTAACTCGTCTCCTACCTTCCAAACTTTACAGAAGCTCTCCTGCGAACCTTGCAGAACTAGTTTGGAAGGTAGGAGACGAGGTACTGGCAGAAGTAAAGCTGTGAGGACGGGACATGAGTCGTGCTTGAGTAGCTCAGTTGGTGGAGCACTTGCCCGCGAAAGGCAAAGGTCCCGAGTTCGAGTCTCGGTCAGGCACACAGTTTTAATCTGCCAGGAAGTTTCATATCAGCGCACACTCCGCTGCAGAGTGAAAATCTCATTCATCTGAGTACGATGGGACTTAACTTCTAAGGTCATCAGTCCCCTAGAACTTAGAACTACTTAAACCTAACTAACCTAAGGACATCACACACATCCATGCCCGAGGCAGGATTCGAACCTGCGACCGTAGCGGTCGCGCAGTTCCAGACTGTAGGGCCCAGAACCGATCGGCCACCGTGGGCGGCCTCATTCTGAAATCAGTAATAGCTTGCACTGTACGTGCTTGAGCATTGCCCTGCAAAATGATGGCCAGGTCCTGCAGAAAGTGTCGTCACTTCTGTCTCTAAGCTGACCGTAGGTTTTGTTCCAAAAATGAACAGAACCCTCGTATATGTAAACAAATGGAACCCTTCCTCTAGAAGAGACTGTCTTTTTGCCTTTTATTCCCAGTTGAATCCTACAATTCTACGCGGCCCTTCTCTGTGGGATCACTCTCTAACGGCGCTGTGTGTGTCTGGTTACAGCAGTGGGCTCGGCGCCAGTGGGGGCGGCGCAGCCCCCCGCGTCGCGGCGCCAGAGCATGCCCACGTTCACGCCGCGGCTGGGCCGCGAATCCGCGGGCGACGACCTGGCCGAAGAGGAGGCGGAGGGCGACGGCGACGCAGACGGCGGGCACGGCCAGGGCCAGCTGCAGCTGGCGCCGCCCTTCTGGCCGCGCCCCGGCCGCCACTCGCCGCCCCTGCCGCTCACCCCCAGGCTGGGTAGGGCCGCCCACCACACCACCCCGGCCGTTTCCGGCGAGCCCACCAGCGCATAGCTCCTAGCAGCCCAGCCACTCATGTAGCCACACAATAAAACAGACCGTTGAGCACATTCTTTCGTCTTTAATTTCGACCCTCCCTCTGTCTCTAGGACACAGGCCAGCAAAATGTAATTTTGATTAAGAAAGGTTCCTTGGCTTACAGCCCATAGTAAGGGACCTCTCTTTAACCCTCAAATGGACAACCGGCGGATCCACTCCGCAATTGGTTTCAATCCAACCCGTAGAAGAACCTCTGGTAGCTATTTCTTACTGTCGAAACTTATTGGCAGATTAAAACTGTGTGCCGAGACTCGAAATCGGGACCTCTGCCTTTCGCGGGAGAGTTCTCTACCGACAGAACCACCTAAGCACGACTGACGATCCCTCCTCACAGCTTTATTGTCGTCTTCGCAGGAGAACTTCTGTGAAGTTTGGTGGTAGGAGACGAGATACTGCCGGAAGTAAAATTGTGACGATGGGTCATCAGTCGTGCTTGTATAGCTCAGCTTGTAGATTATTTGTCTGCTTAAGACAAAGGTCCCAAGTTCGAGTCTCGGTCTGGCATACACTTTTAATCTGTCAGGTATTGTATTGTATGTTAAACGGGGACCTAGAAACTACGGAGAGGCTCCGTTCCCGCCGCAGCCGCAGTGGTCCACAACCCCATGACCACTCCACCCCTCCTCCGCCCCACACCGAACCCAGGGTAATTGTGCGGTTCGGCCCCCGGCGGACCCCCCAGGGAACGTCTCACATCAGATGAGTGTAACCCCTATGTTTGCGTGGTAGAGTAATGGTGGTGTACGCGTACGTGGAGAACTTGTTCGCGCAGCAATCGCCGACATAGTGTAACTGAGGCGGAATAAGGGGAACCAGCCCGCATTCGCCGAGGCAGATGGAAAACCGCCTAAAAACCATCCACAGACCGGCCGGTTCACCGGACCTCGACACAAATTCGCCGGGCGGATTCGTGCCGGGGACCAGGCGCTCCTTCCCGCCCGGAAAGCCGTGCGCTAGACCGCACGGCCAACCGGGCGGGCAATCTGCCAGGTAGTTTCATAACATCGCAATTTGAAGATACCTAGCATCCCATCTTCAGATATTTACAGTTACTTACAATGATTACGTTTATTTACATGTTGTGAAAATTGTTTATTTACTTACGTCATTGCAAAATTTTACAACATATGTTTTTAGACAGCTATTGCAAAACGTCGTGAATAAAAATTCAGTGTTCATGATGTGTAAACACTTGAAGATGGGGGGAACATAAAATGCTCGTGCTCTCAAAAACGTGTGTTTTGTGACGTAATTTATTGGGATGGCATGTCGGGAATGGAGTGTCATGCATATCGGCGCGTTAACCCATACACATTAGCGTCACGGACGCTATAGTGTTGAGTCTATGGACTCCATGCGCTAGCAGCGCTGGTGTCACGTCCGTCACGAGGCGACTCGTGAGCTGGAGTACATACGTGAATCAGGCGTGTAAGTCACCAAACCTTACCCAAGCCTGCTTTAACCTAAGGTGAAGATAAGATGTTCGCTTGGCCGAAACTGTTTGGCTGTAAATAAATACACATTACAGCAGCTGATGACTGCTTTGTGATTCTGTCCTTTAAATACATTGACGCAGGGCAGCACTGTTTACAGAAAAAATTTTGATTGTCTTGTTGAAGTTGCTGTGATGGTATAGTGTGTACAGCACTTGGATAGGAGTGGGGAACTTTCCTCTATCCAGTCCATCCAGGATGGTCCCAGATTCACCCAGCCCTCCATCAAACGAGCGCTGGGGATCTTTCCCGTGGATAAAAGGCAGCCGGAGCGATGGGCCTGTCACTCTCCCACTCACAGGACCACAGCAAAGAGAGACTGTACTCTACCTACACTTCTTAAACTTAGGTCAGTAAGCCACTGCAATGTTAAACTTGTCCCAAATAGTCCAGTACCGCCAGCTAGGATTCTAAAGTTAGGATGAGTGGCCTGGCAGCCATGCATGCTGCACCAGCAGGGAAAATCCATGGTCATGTGCCTTCTAAAAACTTTACCACAACAATGGTCAGAATTTAATAACGATTGTGGTGTTGCTCACGCTGCTAAATACTGCATTTTCGGGCAACAAGTCATATTATGTGGCAGGTGTCATTAGAGCACGGTTAATAAAGTCATTTCATGTAATAATCAAAAAACTAGGCACTCATCTTTTTGTGTTTCCCACGCTGGTCTCGTCGTAAAATCATGGCTCAATCGTTGAAAATCTAGGTGGTTATGATTCCAAGCTCGGATGCAAAGAGGCCTAGGTTTTATTCTGCTATATTCAAAAGTTCTGTAGACGCGCTTCACAAACCATTCTTGAAGATTACACCTCTACTGGACAATGGTGATGTAAAAAAAATAATCAGCGCTCCGAATTTAAGTTACACTTCCTTTTAATTGCAATATCATGTGACACACAAACATCACTTCACAATACAAAACATACTTGAAAACATCTTCCTCACATTTTATAAGCCAACTACAAAATGCATCTTTGCAACATGACGTCCAAGATTTGACCTTTTCAAGGTCTGACTCTCTAACAAGTTAACAACTAACTAATTATCGCTTACGCGCCCAAAAATCCGAGTTACAAGTAAGTCAAAGATTATAGTGACAAAAGAAAGAATACACATAACAATAATATCATTGCAATATAATCATATCGCTGTATCACAAATGAAATCAAATCTGAATGTTGTCTCAGAAATATGTCAACTACTTTGCAGAAACACAGTAGAATATTACTGGTATCGAGAGGTTCAGGTGAGTTGCCGTAATGGTTGCGTAATTCAAGTACTATTACAGCCTGCACCACCGAAGTTTCTTTTATAATAGCTCAATCCCATATGTATAATCAGGTTTATACGTTCGTTACTGGAGGGATGGCAAGCCGTTCTTTCGTTTATCAGAAACGTGGCAGACCCAGCCTATGTATTTCTGGTTCAAACGACAGTCAAGAAGATCTAGGGCCAGTGATCAAGACGCCAATTGCTGTGTTGAACACTTACGTTCAACTTAAGTTTCTTTATAAATAAATTTTAAATTAGTATAAATTATTTCGGTTCATGGTTCACTCAAAAAAAGTTATTCATATGTTATTACTTTAAAAAATGTTTTATTAAAAAGTATATTCGCCATTAATATGTACGGTGAAATAATAACATATGCATAATTCTTATAGGTAGAGGACACTTTTTACTGTTACCAGTCAGGTTTCTCTAAAACTGCGACATAAGGTTTTAACAGATTAAAATTTACTTTAGTTATGACAGCGAACCGATAGTTCTGTACTGACAAGTTACTCTGTAACTGCAATATATGGTATGTTGGCAATTAATATGTTCCAAAATTTATTTTTGTAAACTAAAGTATTTCTATCACTAACTGTATCTCTCTTGTTAATTATATTTTTCACTTTGTCTAACAGATCTGAAGATGGGAAGCTAGCCTGAAAGCGATCATTGAAAATAAAAATTAGCGATCAAAGACTGAAATGCCATATTTTAGTTATGAATTCTGTTAGCGGAGAAACTGTATTGCGAAATCAGCTCTTCTCATGTCACAAAGGAGAGCACAACTTGATGTCCTTTGAAGCCCAAAGCCCTCTGAAGGCTAATACACTCAGGACATCTAAGTGACAGTTCAGGACATCGTGTCATAAAGTCATCATAAAACTGTTTGCCAGCAGTTTTCTTTTCTTTATTCAGTTGGTGAGGTACTTATGTGTTCAACCGATGCAAATCCTAACCTCAAGAATTCTTTCCCAGTAAGTGGCATGAACGTGATGTGTACATCTTTCATGTACACAACTAACTGTGTTTCCGTATCATCGTTGGATGTTTTCTTAAACGAGCCTATTTGAGGTGTTAGATCCATAGGTGCACCTGTTCTAATCACTTTTATTCGATCACCTAGAGTTCTCCTCAGGATGAAAAGCTTCAGCTGCCTGCCTTGCTGTTATTGTCCCCAATATTATTTTATTTATTGCCTTCCTCATATTCCTTTCAGTCCATTTTCCTTTTGTTTCCCCTCATTCTCAGACATTTCACATCGAACTGCGAACAGAAAGAGTTATTATTAATTTTCCCTAATGTTCTGTCTGGTGTGTAGTGGAAGACAATTATTCGACCGGTACTACACGACGATTACGCAATAAAATAACGCCGACAGTGTACTGTTTAATAGACGATGTCTCTAAAGTTTTACGGCTACAGTACTGTTAAACAAAACAATTAAAATAAATGTAAAAATAAATTCAGTTACCTCATAATCGTGTACCACAGTCTTGAAAGTAACTTCTTGCGCTCTCCTCTCACACAAAAATTAAACTCTCACAACTCACAAAAAACAGAACGCAGGGCATAATGCCCAATGTATCATGAGTGCGATCGTGGCGTCTTTCAGCTCACCCCTTGCAGTGGCCGGCACTGTAAGATGATCAGTACTATAGGACCCTCCCCTAAATATTATTTTTAAGATTAAATGTTGACTTTTTAAGAAATACTTTTCTTACTTAATTTTATAGGCCAAATACTAAACTAAATAAATGTGTTTTTAGAATAAACGAAAACCATGAATCTTCTTAAGTTCCTCTTAAACAAATCGGACACTACCCCCTTTTTGACAAAATCCTGGTTACATCCTTGCGAGTATCGAATATCAAAGGACGCCGACTTCTGGTCCACCGTCGGTGGTATTTAATATCATAATGCTTAATTAGGATATTGAGCGGTTTTAAAACTCCATGGCGTGCAGATATGCATGCTCAGATACACACATTGGCTACCCAACACTGCCCAAGTGGGGAGCCCTGTTTACTGCAAACTGATTACATAAAGTCTGGCAGGCAGCGAAAGACTTCCCGTGGGGCCGATCGTAGGGCCTCCCCAGTTCGATTGACGAACAGTTTTCGGACGTTATCTGTCGCTGACGAAGTCCCTGTGCCGGATGAAGTCGTCAACCCTGTTCCAGAGGAAGCTTCTCGGCCCGCAAGGTCTGGGCACTCACAGAGGGTGGGTTTGCTGGTAGTTGGGAGCTCCAACGTTAGGCGCATAATGGGGCCTCTTAGGAACATGGCTGCCAAGGAGGGGAAGGTAGCCAGTGTGCACTCCGTATGCATACTGGGGGGAGTCATTCCGGATGTGGAAAGGCTGCTTCCGGATGCCATGAAGAGTACAGCCAATTGCAGGTGGTGGCCTATGTCGGTACCAATGACGTGTGTCGCTTTGGATCGGAGGACATTCTCTCTGGTTTCGGGCGGCTAGCGGAAATGGTTAAGACTTCCAGTCTTGCTTCCAATATTAAGGCGGAGCTCACCATCTGCAGCATCGTCGACAGAACCGACTGTGGTCCTTTGGTGCAGAGCTGAGTGGAGGATCTGAATCAGAGCCTCAGAAGGTGCTGTGACCGTATAGGCTTGCGTCATGGGTTTCCCAGTTCCGCTTAATAGGTCAGGAGTCCACTACACACAGGAAACTGCTACACGGGTAGAGGGGGCTGTGTGGAAGGGACTGGGCGGTTTTTTAGGTTAGAGGGTCTCAGGAAACCACAGAAAGAGCGTCCGCCTAGAAGGGGGCAGGTTAAACACAGAAAGGTAGTTGTAGAAACGATCGGTATTGTAGTTGTAAATTGTCGTAGCTGTGTTGGGAAAGAAACAGCTATCCAAGCCCTAATAGAAAGCACTGAAGCTCAAATAGTTATAGGTACAGAAAACTGGCTAAAGCCGAAAATAAGTTCAGCAGAAATTTTTTCAAACCATCTAACAGTGTTCAGGAAGGATAGATTACATACAGTTGGTGGTGGAGCATTTATTGCTGTCAGAAGTAGTTTGCCTTGTAGTGAAATTGAAGTAAATAGTTCCTGCGAAATAGTATGGGTAGAGGTTATACTTGATAATTGGATCGTTTTACTGACCCCCCGACTCAGAAGATATAGTTGTTGAACGGTTCAAAGAAACAAGAACTCATTTCAAATATGTACCCCAGTCATACAATTATAGTCGGTGGTGACTTTAATCTACCCTCGGTATGCTGGAAAAATTATACGTTTAAAGCCGGCGGCAGGCATAAAATGTCATCTGAAATTGTACTGAATGCTTTCTCAGAAAATTATTTTGAACAATTAGTTCATGAGCCTACTCGAAGCGTAAATGGTTGCGAAAGCATACTTGACCTCTTAGCAACAAATAATCCTGGACAAATAGGGATTAGCGACCACAAGGCAGTTGCTGGTAGGCTGAATGCCGTAACAACCACAACCATCAAAAAGAAACGCAAAGTACATCTATTTAAAGAAAAGCTGATAAAAATGCTCTTAATGCCTTTTTAAGAGACAGTCTCCACTCCTTCCGATCTGAAAAGATGTGGAATGATTTCAATGAGATAGTATCTACGGCAATTAGCAAAAATTAATAAGTGATGGTACTGATCCCCCACGGTACACAAGACGGGTCAGATCACTGTTGCAGAAGCAACGAAAAAATATGCCAAATGCGAGATGCTTTTAATAATTTCCGCAACGAAACTCTGTCTCGGAATCTGGCAGAAAACCCAAAGAGATTCTGGTCATATATAAAGCACACCAGTGGCAAGACGCATCAGTACCTTCACTGCGCGATAATAACGGTGAAGTCACTAATGACACTGCCACCAAAGCGGAGTTATTAAACACGATTTTCCGAAACTCCTTCACCAAAGAAGACGAAGTAAATATTCCCGAATTCCAATCAAGAACAACTGCGAAGATGAGAAACATGGAAGTAGATATCCTCGATGTAGCAAGGCAGCTTAAATCACTTAATAAAGGCAAGGCTTCCGGTCCAGATGGTATACCAGTCACGTTCCTTTCAGAGTATGCAGATGCAATAGCTCCATATTTAGCAATTACATACAATCGCTCGCTCACAGAAAGGTCCGTACCTAAAGACTGGAAAGTTGCTCTCAAGTCACACCAATAAAGGGAAATAGGAGTTATCCGCTGAATTACGTGCCCATATTACTAGCGTCTATTTGCAGTACGGTTTTGGAACATATACTGTATTCAAACATTATGAAGTACCTCGAAGAAAACGATTTACTGACACATAGTCAACACGGATTCAGAAAATATCGTTGTTGTGGAACACAACTAGCCCTTTACACTCATAAATTAATGAGTGCTATCGACGTGGAACATCAAATTGACTCCACATTTTTAGATTTCCGGAAGGCTTTCGACACCGTTCCTCACAAGTGTCTTCTAATCAAACTGGGTGCCTATGGAATATTGCCTCAGTTGTGCGACTGAATTCGTGATATACTGCCAGAATGGTCACAGTTCGTAGTAGTAGACGGAAAGTCGTCAAGTAAAATATAAGAAATATGCGGCGTTTCCCAAGGAAGTCTTATAGGCCCTCTATTGTTCCTGGTATACCAGTCCCTGACCCTGAATAAAGAAAAGTGTGAAGTTATTCATATGAGTACTAAAAGAAATCCGCTAAATTTCGATTGTGCGATAAGTCACACAAATCTGAAGTCAGTAAATTCAACTAAATACTTAGGAATTACAATTTCGAATAACCTAAATTGGAACGATCACATAGATAATGTTGCGAGTAGATCAAACTAAAGACTGCGATTCATTGGCGGAACACTTAGAAGGTGCAACAGATCTACAAAGAGATTACTTACACTACACTTGTCCGACCTATTTTAGAGTATTGCTGTGCGCTGGGTGATCCGTATCAGGTGGGACTGACGGATGATATTGAAAAAGTTCAAAGAAGAGCGACTCGTTTTGTATTATTGCGAAACAGAGAAGATAGTGCCACAGACATGAATTGAAGTGGCAATCATTACAACCAAGGCGTTTTTCGTTGCGACGGGATATTCTCATGAAATTTCAATCACCAGCTTTCTCCTCCGATTGCGAAAACATTCTGTTGGCACCCACCTACATAGGGAGAAACGATCATCACGATAAAATAAGAGAAATCAGGGTTCGCACAGAAAAATTTAAGTGCTCGTTTTTCCTGCACGACGTTCGAGAGTGGAACGGTAGAGAGATAGCTTGAAGGTGGTTCATTGAACCCTCTGCCAGGCACTTAATTGTGAATAGCAGAGTAATCACGTAGATGTAGAATATTCAAACCGAAATGAACAATATATTATTGTCGTTGATATGAATTTCGTGTCATGAGATCCTTCCCCTCCAGCAGCTCAGCACAGACTGCGTCTTTTTCCCACCGATTTCTGGGTGGGCAATGGGTGAGGGGAAATGCGGTGGAGGAGTGGGATGGGGGATTTCCCAGGAGGGAGAAAAGAGGTTCAGAACTTAACTGGGGCAGGTGACAAAGAAAAGTGTCCCCTCTCCCAGAGGAGTGGAGAAGGAGAAGGGGAAGGGAGAGGGGTGGGGGTTCCTCAGGAGGACTGATTATCCCCACGGTGTCATAAATCAACCCCAAGGGGTCATCTGTCAGTTAGCATAACAATAAGTTAAAAAGAGGTAGAGGGGTGGTTTAATTGATGAATTTAATTAATTAGCATATCAATTTTATATCAAAAGTGCGCGTTGAACAGCTTTATCACGCTACTGTTAACCCAGACACAGTCTTAATAATAACACAATCATCATTAGCTTAACAAAATAACATTCAAAATGTGCTGGTTTACAAAACTTCAGGATGAAAGTAACTTTTCTATGATGTTTTAACTTGGACCATAGATAGAACTGTTACAGGATAATACAGGAGGTAACTGGAAGAACTGTGCAATGAGACGAACTGAAATGACACTTTTATTCAATTACGATTATTACACTGAAGTCACTGCGATTCATTGTGGTCACCTCAACATTTCAAAACAGGTGGGCACGCTTCTTAATAGGATGTGCGATCACCATGAACATCAATGTGCGCTGTGCAATGTGCTGCCATTCTGGCGACTAGGTTGGTTACGAGTTCTTGTGGTAGGCCATTCCAGTCCTCCAGCATAACTGCTGGGTGGCCGTTGGTACATGTTGGCGTGCTTCAATACGTCTCCCCAACGCATCCTACACGTGGTCGATGGGATTTAAGTCAGTGCAACAGGCAGGCCAGTCCATTCCCAGAGTATTCTCTCATTCGACCTCGTACCGCAGTGTTCGACGAGCTCGCGCATTGGCAGGCATAAAAATGTAGTCAGGGCTGAATGTAGCTCTGGGAAGACGCACGTGGGGAAGGAATACAGTGTCATATTTACGTTGACCACTGAGTGAAGTGTGTTCAAAGATTTGCAGGTTAGCGTCCATGTAACATTGGGCCTCCCTACAACACAACACTATATATACATATATATATATCCTCAGCTCATGGTCTAGTGGCTAGCATTGCTGCCTCTGGATTTCAGGGTCCCGGGTTCGATTCCCGGCCGGGTTGGGGATTTTCCCTGCCTGGAGTCTGGGTGTTTGTGTTGTCGTCATCATTTCGTTATCATCATTCGTGACAGTGGCTAGATTAGACTGTGTAAAAAAATTGGACTGTATAAAAATTGGGACTTTGCACGGGTGCTGATGACCGTGCAGTTGAGTGCTCCACAAACCAAACATCATCATCACCCCCGCTATGTATTGATACGTCCTGAATTGTCGAAGATGACGGCCTTTGTGGTCCAGGCGCTGTGGTACAATGTTGCATGAACCACTGAATTCAAAATCTTTGAACATACACTCAACAGTCAACGTTATTGTGAAACTGTGCTCCTAGCCTAGGGGTGTCTTTTCATGGATGCATTAGGCTTAGATTTTATTTTTATGGATAACACTACGTGACCATATCGAATAGGGCAAGTGGTGTAATTCTTCGAACGAGAGGATATTCATATAATGGACAGGCCTGCTCGTTCCCCCAACTTAATGCCATCGAGCACGAGTAGGATGAGTTGGCAAGACGTCCACACGCAGCAACGACCATCAAGCAGTTTTCCACCGCACTGGTGGAGGAATGAAAAGCCTTACCAAAAGAACTCTCACCCAACCTTGTGGTCAGCATGGGAGCACGTTGCATGGCACGCATTGCCTTCCGTGGTGACTACACAACCTATTAAGAACCACGTTCCGTCTTTTGTAATGTCCAGGGGATCGTTATGAATTACTGTGACTTAGTGTAATTATTGCCTTTGAATTAAAGTTTCATTTCTGTTCGTCTCATTGCGTATTTCTTTCAGTTACCTTTTGCACTATAGTGCAGCAGTTCTATAAGTCATCCAAATTTCATCGAATTATGTTACCTGGCAGTGATACATCACATAAAACTTACTTTCGTTCTTAAGTTTTGCACACTAGTATGTATTCATACTGCATCACTAAATTTGCTTATAACATTGATAAAATTTGTATTAACAATCGTCCTTGGTCAATAAGAGTGACGTAACAGTTGCAGAACTGAATGAAGATCTTCAGTGTTAAGATCAAAAGGTAAACAGCCGCATTAAAATAATAGAAAGTTAGATTCCTTGTTACCAATATATCCTGTCCTAACTTTGTCACTCTTTTTTTATGCATACGTGTAGTTTTACCAAACAAATCTCTTTGTGGCTTGGTGTGCAGTATTCTGATGTGCAGTCATTATTCCTAATGCAACACTGTTCTTCAGGAAAAGGGATTTTACTTAGTCTTGGTCTGGTCAGGCAGAGCAAACTTATCAAGGTGGCGTGACGCGTTTAAACTATCTGGTACATGTTATCTGAGTATCAGTATCATGTACAAAATTAACAAGAAGTGTGTTTCCTTCTGTAGTGGGAACTTCTGTCACTGAATGTATCAAGATGACCAAATGTAGCGGGAAGAGGTAGAACGCACCGCATTAAAACTCATCTGAGCTTTCCAAGTGATTTATTGTTTCCAACTACAATGAAGCGTTCCCCTCGGTCTGCATCACCAGGTCCTGCAGTGTTGAGGACACGACTTCGCTTACTGCAAAACGGCTTGGCATGGAATTGCTTCTTCGGCAACCCTTGCATGCACAGCTGTGTGTCGCCTTGTATGGCCCCGGCGTCAGGATGCGCCGACAGTCGACTGAGTGGTCTTCGCCCCCGCCTCCTCAGCGCCACTCGCCAGGAGCCACAGGTGGCCCGCTGCACGTGATTCAGATTGCGGGTGACAACAAGCACCTGCGATCCGACATTCGAATCTGCGGCCCACGCCTTGAGATGCCTCCAGCCTGTGTTGGAAACCAGGACGATTGCCCACGGTAGCGAGCTGTGGAGTGGCCCGTCGCTGGCTGGCTACGGACCCCACGTCGGCCTCAGAAGGTCGAACCAGCGACCTGCCATGGAATGGAACGCTGGCATCCCATCTGCTGCTGTGTGTAGCCGGTGGTGTGACATGCCCCGCCGTCCAGGAGACCTGCCACACTTGAATGAATCTCGTTAGAAACTAGCACCTATTTATATGCGGCTGTGCGCCTTTGTATTGCTAATGCGCCACTCCAAGTCACGTACTCACAACACCTGGGTTGCGCCAGTGGGGCCCCTTCTGCCTGTGACTTGCGACATGCAAACTACTGCGTTTACTCTTTTCAGCAGTTCGATGGCCTTGTGGCCTCCATTCTACTTCGCAACTGCTGGTCAGCACAACTTACTGTCAATAGGCCCACGCCTGGCTGTAACTTGTGTGCTGAGAAATGTTGCACCAAACCTAACTTTCCTATCTTAAACTGTGGTGCCGCTACACTTCAATAACATACTTTTCATTCGAGCAGGATGTGATGCATTTACATATTCATGGGTGTATGTGTATTTCTAAATTACAGGGACCACCGTTCGGATTTCTAATGGGTCATACAGTAGAACTGTTCATAGAGAGTTGGAGACAGTATTGTTTTGAATTAATTATACAGGGACTCAATAAAGTTCTGCTATCTTTCTAAAAATCATAACTTGGAAACTGTGGTTTGTTGTTTACCAGCTCTCAGAGCTCTTTTCTTCACCTTTGCTGCAGATGTGGAGTGCATCAGAACGACGACAGACTAGGGGAAGCCACAATGTGTCACCTGGTATACAGAATCGAAATCAGTGAAAACGGTACCACGGTATTAAATCTTTAAAAGGACAGACAGCATCAAAGACCTTCCTCGAAGTGGACATGCCCCTGAGTCTCAAGCACGCATTGACAGAGTGCTAGCTGCATTTCAGCGCAGCCAACGAAAGTTAATTCGCCCCGCATCACGCGAATTAATTGCAGGAAACAAGATCAAACGCCCATAAAGTGTTACGTAAGTCGTTACGTCTTTTTATATACGAAGTCCAAATGGTATTCATTGGCGTGTTCCATGCTGGTCTCCATAGATGCTGACAATCATTAGCTGGAGAAGCGCCAGTTTTCAGATGAAGCAACGTTCGAAATTTTTGGACATGTGAATCGCCACAACAGTAGGATTTCGTGGTCTGAAAATTCACACAGCACATGTGAACACATCCTGTAATAGCCCGAAGCTCAATGTCTGGTGTGGCCTAACGCATGGTAGAGTGACAGACCCAATTTTTCTTCTGAAAGAAATGTTTACGTGGACCTGCTCGAACAGTTCGCACCACCACAGATCGAAAAGCTGCAGCAATCCACCATCTTCCAGCACAATGGTCATACCGGTCAATGACGTAGATAGCCTTTGTGTATGAATCAATGATGTATTGAGAACTGTACTTGGGCAGAACTCTACTATCGCCTTGACGTTCTAGGAGTGACCAGGTAGCACAAATTTAAATTCTGGCATAACATAAGAAACTCCTAGAGCTGCTAAACGTTTAACAACAAACTACGATTATAGATCTGTCATGGCTGGACTCTATGAATACCCTGTATTCGTTCTCCCCATGTCTTGAAAATAGTGAGCACTTCTGTCGTTTCAGCCTCATCGTAATTTGCACTATATTGTTTTAGTTGAAGATGTGTAGGAAGGAGACAGTCGTTTTTGACAGCAGATGTACATTTCCTCGTCTTTGATAACAAATGTGAAGCCAGCATACAACTGATATTCAAGCAATATCGAGGATATTTATTCCAGTTGTCAAACGTGTGATTATTACCACACCATGTTGTAAGGACAATGCTATCCCATTTTGAAGTGCTAAAAACAAGGAAAACAGATGCAACAATACTCCTATACCGACAGACATAAAAGGATCATAGACGTCCTAAGTTTTAACTACACTACTAGCCATTAAAAGTGCTACACCAAGAAGAAATGCAGACGATAAACTGGTATTCAATGGACAAATATATTATACTAGAACATACATCTGATCACATTTTCACGCAATTTGGGTGCATAGATCCTGAGAAATCAGTACCCGCAACAATCACCTCTGGCCGTAATAATGGCCTTGATACTCCTGGGAATTGAGTCAAACAGAGCTTGGGTGGCGCGTACAGGTACAGCTGCCCATGTAGCTTCAACACGATACCACAGTTCATCAAGAGTAGTGACTAGCGTATTGTGACGAGCCAGTTGCTCGGCCACCGTTGACCAGACGTTTTCAGTTGGTGAGAGATCTGGAGAATGTGCTGGCCAGGGCAGCAGTCGAACATTTTCTGTATCCAAAAAGGCCCGTACAGGACCTGCAACATGCGGTCGTGCATTACCCAGCTGAAATGTAGGGTTTCGCAGGGATCGAATGAATGGTAGAGCCACGGGTCGTAACACATCTGAAATGTAACGTCCACTGTTCAAAGTGCCGTCAATGCGAACACGAGGTGACTGAGACGTGTAAACAATGGCACCCCATACCATAACGCCAGGTGATACGCCAGTATGGCGATGACGAATACACGCTTCCAATGTGCGTTCACCGCGATGTCGTCAAACACGGATGCGACCATCATGATCCTGTAAACAGAACCTGGATTCATCCGAAAAAATGACGTATTGCCATTCGTGCACCCAGGTTCATCCTTGAGTACACACCATCGCAGGCGCTCCTGTCTGTGATGCAGCGTCAAGGGTAACCGCAGCCATGGTCTCCGAGGTGATAGTCCATGCTGCTGCAAACGTCCTCGAACTGTTCGTGCAGATGGTTGTTGTCTTGCAAACGTCCCCATCTGTTGACTCAGGGATCGAGACGCGGCTGCACGATCCGTTACAGCCATGCAGATAAGATGCCTGTCATCTCGACTGCTAGTGACACGAGGCCGTTGGGATCCAGCACGGCGTTCCGTATTACCCTCCTGAACCCACCGATTCCATATTCTGCTAACAGTCATTGGATCTCGACCAACGCGAGTAGCAATGTCGCAATACGATAAACCGCAATCGTGATAGGCTACAATCCGACCTTTATCAAAGTCGGAAACCTGATGGTACGCATTTCTCCTCCTTACACAGGTATCAGAACAACGTTTCACCAGGCAACGCCGGTCAACTGCTGTTTGTGTATGAGAAATCTGTTGGAAACTTTCCTCATGTCAGCACGTTGTAGGTGTCGCCACCGGTGCCAACCTTGTGTGAATGATCTAAAAAACTAATCATTTGCGTATCTCAGCATCTTCTTCCTGTCGGTTAAATTTCGCCTCTGTAGCACGTCATCTCCATGGTGTAGCAATTTTAATGGCCAGTAGTGTACCTTAAAAATTTTCATAACATTAGGCCTCGTCACAACTTAAGAAGAAGCTGCACACGTGCATTGTCAACTCAAACTATAAAACATAATACATCACAAGCCAGTGGAGCCACCCTTCCCGAGGTACAGTTACAAACTGAAAGCCGTTGCCATCACCTACTCAGCACCAACGCTACTAGCGTCACTCATAGAATCTTTGAGAAATGCCTGTCTGGTCCTAGCCCATTCTAACTTAAACTACCTCTACGCCGCAATCTGAACGGAAACACACTGAAGCGCCGAAGAAATTGGTATATGCATAGGTATTCAAATATACACTCCTGGAAATTGAAATAAGAACACCGTGAATTCATTGTCCCAGGAAGGGGAAACTTTATTGACACATTCCTGGGGTCAGATACATCACATGATCACACTGACAGAACCACAGGCACATAGATACAGGCAATAGAGCATGCACAATGTCGGCACTAGTACAGTGTATATCCACCTTTCGCGGCAATGCAGGCTGCTATTCTCCCATGGAGACGATCGTAGAGATGCTGGATGTAGTCCTGTGGAACGGCTTGCCATGCCATTTCCACCTGGCGCCTCAGTTGGACCAGCGTTCGTGCTGGACGTGCAGACCGCGTGAGACGACGCTTCATCCAGTCCCAAACATGCTCAATGGGGGACAGATCCGGAGATCTTGCTGGCCAGGGTAGTTGACTTACACCTTCTAGAGCACGTTGGGTGGCACGGGATACATGCGGACGTGTATTGTCCTGTTGGAACAGCAAGTTCCCTTGCCGGTGTAGGAATGGTAGAACGATGGGTTCGATGACGGTTTGGATGTACCGTGCACTATTCAGTGTCCCCTCGACCATCACCAGTGGTGTACGGCCAGTGTAGGAGATCGCTCCCCACACCATGATGCCGGGTGTTGACCCTGTGTGCCTCGGTCGTATGCAGTCCTGATTGTGGCGCTCACCTGCACGGCGCCAAACACGCATACGACCATCATTGGCACCGAGGCAGAAGCGACTCTCATCGCTGAAGACGACACGTCTCCATTCGTCCCTCCATTCACGCCTGTCGCGACACCACTGGAGGCGGGCTGCAAGATGTTGGGGCGTGAGCGGAAGACGGCCTAACGGTGTGCGGGACCGTAGCCCAGCTTCATGGAGATGGTTGCGAATGGTCCTCGCCGATACCCCAGGAGCAACAGTGTCCCTAATTTGCTGGGAAGTGGCGGTGCGGTCCCCTACGGCACTGCGTAGGATCCTACGGTCTTGGCGTGCATCCGTGCGTCGCTGCGGTCCGGTCCAAGGTCGACGGGCACGTGCACCTTCCGCCGACCGCTGGCGACAACATCGATGTACTGTGGAGACCTCACGCCCCACGTGTTGAGCAATTCGGCGGTACGTCCACCCGGCCTCCCGCATGCCCACTATACGCCCTCGCTCAAAGTCCGTCAACTGCACATACGGTTCACGTCCACGCTGTCGCGGCATGCTACCAGTGTTAAAGACTGCGATGGAGCTCCGTATGCCACGGCAAACTGGCTGACACTGACGGCGGCGGTGCACAAATGCTGCGCAGCTAGCGCCATTCGACGGCCAACACCGCGGTTCCTGGTGTGTCCGCTGTGCCGTGCGTGTGATCATTGCTTGTACAGCCCTCTCGCAGTGTCCGGAGCAAGTATGGTGGGTCTTACACACCGGTGTCAATGTGTTCTTTTTTCCATTTCCAGGAGTGTAGAAATGGTTCAAATGGATCTGAGCACTATGGGACTTAACATCTGAGGTCATCAGTCCCCGAAACTTAGAACTACTTAAACCTAACTAACCTAAGGACATCAGACACATCCCTGCCCGAGGCAGGATTCGAACCTGGGACCGTAGCGGTATCGCGGTTCCAGACTGAAGCGCCTAGAACCGCTCGACCACACTTGCCAGCTCAAATATAGACATGTGTAAACAGGCAGAATACGGCGCTGCGGTCGGCAGCGCCTATATAAGTCAACAAGTGTCTAGAGCAGTTGTTAGATCGGTTACTGCTGCTGCAATGGAAGATTATCAAGATTTAAGTGAGTTTGAACGTGGTGTTATAGTCGGCGAACGAGCTATGGGACACAGCATGCCCGGTGTAGCGATCACGTGGGGATTTCCCCGTATGACCACTTCACGAATGTACCATGAATATCAGGAATCCGGTGAAACATCAAAATCACCGACATCGTTGCGCCGGAAAAAGATCCTGCAAGAACGGGAGTAACGTCGACTGATGGGAATCGTTCAACGTAACACAAGTGCAGCCCTTCCGCCAATTGCTGCAGATTTCAATGCTGGGCCTCCAACAAGTGTCAGTATGCGAACCATTCAACGAAATATCATCGATATGGGCTTCTGGAGCTGAATGCCCACTCGTGTACCCTTGACAATTGCACAACACAAAGCTTTACGCCTCGCCTAGGGCCGTCAACACCGTTGATGACTGGAAACATGTTGCCTGGTAGGACTATTATCGTTTCAGATTGTATCGAGCGGATGGATGTGAACGGTTATGGAGACAACCTCATGAATTCATGGACCCTGCATGTCAGCAGGGGACTGTTCCAGCTGGTGGAGGCTCTGTAATGGTGTGGGGCGTGTGGAATTGGTGTGATATGTGACCTCTCAAACGTCTAGATACGACTTTGACAAGTGTCACCTACGTAAGCATCCTGTCTGATCACCTGCATCCATTCATGTGCATTGAGCATTCCAACGGACTTGGGCAATTCCAGCGGGACAATGCGACACCGCACACAACCAGAATTGCTACAGGGTGGCTCCAGGAACACTCTTATGAGTTTAAACACTTCCGCTGGCGACCAGACTCCCCAGACATGAACATTATTGAGCATGTCTGGAATGCCTTGCAACGTGCTATTCATAAGAGATCTCCACCCCGTTGTAAACCTACTGATTTATGGACAGCCCTACAGGATTCATGGTGCCATTTCCCTCCAGCATTACCTCATACATTAGTGGAGTGCATGCCACGTCGTGTTGCGGCACTTCTGCGTGCTCGCGGGGGCCCTACACGATATTGGCTCTGCAGTGTAGCATGCGTAAATCCTATGTCACTAGGTAAAATCCGTTGTTGGCTGCGTCTTGAGGAGGGTATCGCTAAAGTGTGCCCAGAAATGTCCTTTAGACACTTCCGTCCTTTCATTTAAAACGTCACGCAGTCCTCTTTCAAGGCACAATAAATCTCTACCTCCTGTAAATTAGATAGCAGCCACCGTTTTTCTTCAACGTGCAACACCCTCGTGCTTTTCGTTATGTCTAATAGCATAACCACATAAAAATTTTTTAAGGTAGGTTATAACCCAGGATCCGCCCCGATAGCTGAGTGCTCAATGTGGCGGCCTGTCATGCCAAGGGGTCCGGGTTCGATTCCCGGCTGGGTCGGGGATTTTCTCCGCTCAGGGACTGGGTGTTGTGTCGTCCTCATTACCATTTCATCATCATCCGTGGAAGGCAACGGGAAACCACCACTGGAATCAGTTCCCTAGATGCTCATGTGGTGGACCACTCTGACGAGGCTTCCCCCACGACAAGACCTGCAGAACACAAAGTTTTATAACCCAGGACGTCTGTAATCCTCATATGTCTGTCGGAATAGGAGGATTGTTTTATCTGGTTCCCTTGTTTTTAGCACTTGAAAGTGGGATAATGTTTCCAGAAACACGTGGTAATAATCACACGATTGACAACAGAGCTGAATATCCTCAATATTTCCTCGTCTTGTTTCGGTTGTGAATCAGAACTACTTGCCGAGCTGTTAGATTTAGATAGCATAGTCATTATGATTTAAATAAACAGGGTTTGTGAGAGTCACAATTTCTGCAGTTAATTCGTAGGAGGTGTCTGGCGAAGCGGCTTGATCAGTTCCGCCGCTGGCTCGGCTGAGACGGACGCAGTGGCGGCTAGTTTACAGCGTAAACGTGGCTCTAATTTTAATTTAGGATCGTGTCGGCTAGCGCAGCCCTGTGCCCAACGCAAACAGGAATCCCTTGGAAGCGTTTTACGAGGCCCGCACCACCGGCGTCTGGCGTCTGGCGTGCGGCGGACCGCTCGCTGGCGACTTGGTGCTCCCCTCCCGTGCCTTCACGCACGTACTCTGCGGTACAGCGGTGTTAGAAATATGCAGCTGACCAGTAAAACGTGGAGAAATACAGAGGACAAACGCATTTAATTATGAATGAGCATGTACGTAATCATATTCACTGTCTTTCTGTGCATGCCGAAATTGCCGCGCGGTTCTGGCGCTGCCGTCTGGAACCGCGAGACCGCTACGGTCGCAGGTTCGAATCCTGCCTCGGGCATGGATGTGTGTGATGTCCTTAGGTTAGTTAGGTTTAACTAGTTCTGAGTTCTAGGGTACTAATGACCTCAGCAGTTGAGTCCCATAGTACTCGGAGCCATTTTTTGTCTTTCTGTGGACTTCCAAGGAACGTGTGAGAATGTACACAGGCAACCAAAATGACAGGAACTGGAATGGGTGGTGTAGCTTCCCAAAAATCTAATAAAACCAACACACGCATGTACACAAGAGATAGCATACACGATGAAAGTGAATCGAAACATGTCAGAGAAGCTGAAAGTGAGGACTGGAGAGCAACAGTGAGATTGCCTCTCCCTCTTCTGTTTGATCTGGTTCTGCAAGGAACACTGACAAAGGCAGAGTGAGGAATTCGGCTGGGTAGAAGAATCAACACCTGGCATTTACGAAAACGTATCTTTAATAGCACAGAATGAGCAAGATGTGGTACTGACGGCAAGAGTGTTAATGGAATAGACAATGACAGCAGGCTTGAAGATGAATATGGATTAGACCAAATACTCGTAGTGGGCAGAAAAAATGATGACAGACCTTTAGAAGTAGTGCGTTGGTGCATAAGTTGGTAGTGTTTTAGTTTCGCATATTGGTATTCTGGCTGCTATGGGTTTATTAACAGAGTGCCATTTTTTATTTGTAGTTCACTGTTTCTGTTAGACTCTGCATATTTTCATTTTGTCATCTGGAGATAGTGAGTGGAGCTGTGGACGCTAGAAAATGGAAATCCAAGTGGAGAAATCGGAATATTTTTGAAATATTCTTCTGTTCTGAGTTCAGTATGGGTATGAGAGCGTCGGAGGCAGCAAGAGACATTTGCAGGATAAAATGAAATGAGCGTTTAGCGTCATTGGCAGGGAGGCCCCTTGCGGAGCAAGCCCGGTCGCCTTGGTGAAGGTCTTATTACATTCGACGCCACATCGGGCGACCTGAGCGCCGTATGGGGATGAAATTATGATGAAGGCAGCACAAAACCCAGTCCATGAGCAGAGAAAATCCCCGAACCAGCCGCGAATCGAACCCGGGCCCGTAGGACGGCAATCCGTCACGCTGACCACTCAGCTATCGAGGCGGACATTTGCGGGATAACGCCATTGGACAGAGCACGGCAAGACAACCACGTCACTGTACTCGAGAGCGGGGAAATGTGATGAAGTGTGATCATTTCACAATCGTGAGACATTTTCATGCAATAGGAACTGTTCAAAAATTGGATGTATGAGTACTCCAAGCCAAGCCCATAAGAAATCAGCAGTTGGTTGGCTAGGCTTGGCTTGGCTCTGAACACTATGGGACTTAACATCTATGGTCATCAGTCCCCAACAACTTAGAACTACTTAAACCTAACTAACCTAAGGACATCACACAACACCCAGTCATCACGAGGCAGAGAAATCAGCAGTTGGTCATCTGTGCATCTTTCCTTGTTCGTCATCAATAGGCTCATGAACAACACCGACCATTCCTATCCTGTATCGTTATTGGTGACGAGTAGTGGTGTCTTTATGTTAAAATAAGGAAAAGAAAGGAATAAAGCAACAGTTGATACCAAAAAAAAAAACAGCAACTCCCCATATACAGATCTGCGTGCATCCACAAAAGACAATGTTATACATCCGGTGGAACAACGACGATGTGGTGTTCTATGAATTGCTTCCTGTTGTGTAACCATTTATTGTCACCTACTGTGCAATCCAAGAGCAACTACTATGAAGACGGCGTAAAGTGATGCTACCGCACGATAACGCCCGCCCGCATTTTGCTTCACTCACGAAAACCGTAGTACAGGAGTTTGGTTGGGAAGTCATTCCGCATTCACTTTATTCACCTTGAGTCCTCAAATTTTCACCTTCCTCTTTCTCTAACGAACAACCTTCAAGGAACTTCCTTTCCGGATGAAAATGCGCTCCGAACATGGCTTGACGAGGCCTTCACGTGATTTCTACAGTCGCGGAATCGAAAAGTTAACGCAGCGTTGGCGAGCTATTGCGAAAAATTGAAATTGCTCTGAGCACTATGGGACTTAATATCTGAGGCCATCAGTCCCTTTGAACTTAGAACTACTTAAACCTAACTAACCTAAGGACATCACATACATCCATGCCCGAGGCAGGATTCGAACCTGCGACCGTAGCAGCAGCGCGGTTCCGGACTGAAGTGCCTAGAACCGCTCGGCCACCGCGGCCGGCAGCTATTGCGAATATAGTGAGATGATATTATATTATTGAAGATTAAAGTCTCTGTAATGGGTGTCTGTTGTGTTTATTAAACTTATGATAAAACGCTACGAACTTGTGCACCAACCCAATAGATAGTAAAATCTTTGAAAGGGTATAAGAGTTCAGATGTCTTGGGGCAGTACTCACTGAAAGGGATGAGATAAACTTGGAAATAATGACAGGAATTCAGGCAATAAAGAGGTGAAAATTTGCTCTTGGAAACCTGCTCAAGTCCTGTCTTCTCTCTAAATCCACGGAGATTAGGATCTACAGATCTGTCATACAGCCTTGGTTCTATACAGAGCAGAGACCTGCCCTGTCACGTAAAAGATATAAGGAAAACTGTTATTTGAGAATGTTGTTCTCAGACAGATTTCTGGACCAGTGAAAGATGTAGAAGACAGGAGAAAAAGGAAAAACCAAGAACTGCAGGAGTTGCACAAATCGCTGGACATGTAACTGTGATTAAAGAGAGGAAACTGAAATGTTGTGGGCATGTAAGGCGTCGAGAAGGCCAGATCACTGGGAAGGTGGTGGAAGAAGACGACAGATGTAATAGACCAAAGGGAACACTACAGCTGAGATGGGTTGACGGGATCAGAGAGGACAACAGTACAATGGGACTAGCTGGAGAAGAATACATGGGCCGAAGATGATGGAGGATGCTAGTTCGCGAGGCCAAAGAGGGACTGCGTTTGCATGGCCAGCCTAGTAAGTAGTAAGTAAGCATTCACATAATATGCCATTTCCTGGACTATTCCAAATGGCACTTACTCCTCTGTCGATGTCCTGATGTTGACACTGAAAAGATATGTGTCTCTTCTGCGTACCTGTTCCAGTATTCTCGAGTAAACTCTGAAATCATGTTTGGGTAGCACCAGTGAATTATTCTTAGATATTCTGCTTTAGTCTACGAATTCTTCTGCACTGGACAGTCACATGACTCTGAGCATATGTCAAAAGCCTGAATAACGACCTCTTGCAGCGCGGACTGCTGTGAGACGTGCAGAAGAAGACTCAATGAGGCTCTGGAAGGTACCGACAGGGGTGTGGAGCCATTGAGTTTAAATCCGGAGAGTCTGGTGGCCGGGGGAGTAGGTAAAATCTTCCTGCTGCTCTTCGAATCACTGCAAGCTGTGTCACCCCTGTGTTGATCCCATCATGCCGAGAAAACACGAACTGCATGTAGATCTGGACATGGTCTCCAGGGTTAAATGCGTGCTTGTGTTAATCCACTGTGTCGTCCAGAATGACGAAGTCACCCACGGAATACCGTACAGTCTGGACCCTTCCGTCTCTGTTACAGGGCGTTTCCTTTCAGATAGTCCGCAGCTCGTGGTCGTGCGGTAGCGTTCTCGCTTCCCACGCCCGGGTTCCCGGGTTCGATTCCCGGCGGGGTTAGGGATTTTCTCTGCCTCGTGATGACTGGGTGTTGGGTGTTGTGTGGTGTCCTTAGGTTAGTTAGGTTTAAGTAGTTCTAAGTTCTAGGGGACTGATGACCATAGATGTTGAGTCCCACAGTGCTCAGAGCCATTTGAACCTTTCAGATATTTCAAGCCTTACACACCAACGGGCATAAAACGTGATTCATCCGAAAAGACCATCTGTCGCCATTCAGTAGACGTCCAGCTGTGGTATGGGGGGCAAATTCCAGTCTCCATAAACGATGAATAGCAGTCAGCATGGGTGCATGAACCAGGAGCCTGCTGCGAAGGCCCACAGACAGTAACGTTCAATGATCGTTTGTTGAGGACATGCTGTTGGTAGCCCCTTGGTTCATCTGGGCGGTCAGTTGGTCAACAGTTGCACGACTCTTCATCCAGACACATCTCCATACTCGTCGTTCACCCCTGTTATCTATGGCCCATGGTACACCACAGTTGCCTCGGCGTCCGTTTTGGATAGAGGCATGAACGCGAGCAGTTGACAAATTTTGTCGTTTCGGTAATGCTTCCAACACGACAATGACTGTATTGTTTTCCGCTTTCCCCCGACACGCTTTACCATTATATACCCCTCCACTGCTAGTGCTGCCACTTGCCGTCTGTGAATGATTACTGGACGTTGACGTCGAACATCGGTGGTTACATTAACGTTACTGGACCTTGTATAACTTCTGCGATAGATTTCGACAATTTTTTCGTACATATATGGAGTAGTAGATCTCTAAGAACGTGGAGTATTTTTGTATGACCTAAGTTTCAGGTTGTAAGCCCATTTTCCAGTACACAACTGTTTCTCAAGATGGTAATCAAGCAAAGATAAACACTGCCAGCTTTTTAATTTATCGCGTCTCGATTTAAACTATAATAGGATCAACAGCCTCTGTTGACTATTTTGACACAGCTTCATCTTTATTGTACAACCTCATGACATCCATTAGGATAAAATGAATGTCATAAGGGTGTACAATACAAATGCAACTTTATTCAAATGGTTAACAGAGATACCCTTTAGTCGTGAAACGATAGATTAAAAAGTTGGTGTGTGTTTAACTTCGCTTGGTTGACATCTTTGCAATCAGTTGTGTACTGGAAAACCTATGTTGGACGAAACTAATAAACATTTATGAAACAAGGCAAAAAGGTCTCTTGCAAAATTCTCTGGTGTCCGGCTGAATAACGTCGCACGTTCTCCTCGGTATTCAGGCAAACAGACTCGTCGTCATCTTCAGGTGCTTCCTGATGACTGCTATTCTGCGCTGCTACCCCCACCATCGCTACCACCCACCGCGACCGTTGTACACATAGCGGCAAGAGCGTACCTAGTCGAATATAAAATTTCCGACTTAATAAATGAATATTACGTTTAATTTAAAGTCCCTTTCACGTTATTGTGATGACTGTAACTGTTGAAATTCTGAGATTCGAGAACATTTTGCTTTCCTCAAAACCTCGTCACTGCCCATCAGCTTTTCTGCGAACATGGAAATCTGTGGGGATTAGTAGTGACTGTTAAATGATACATAGAAATATTTCTCTACCTTTTGGTATCATTTTTTACGTCCTTCGAGCAATATACATTGTCGTTTACCAACACGTAGTGATATACGCTACTTTATGGGCTAAATAAGTTAGAAACGTTCAAAAATGTTCAGATGTGTGTGAGTTCTTAGGGGACCAAACTGCAGAGGTCATCGGTCCCTAGACTTACACATTACTTAAACTAACCTACGCTAAGAACAACACACACACACACACACACACACATACCATCCCCAAGGGAGGACTCGAACCTCTGATGGGAGGGGCCGCGCAGTCAGTGACATGGCACCTCTAACCTCGCGGCCACTCGGCGCGGCACGTTAGAAGCCGTAGTAATGATTAATCGTGTTATGTTTCCACAAAATGGCGGCTGAGGTTATTACAAGAAACGTCAATCTCCTACGAATAATTGTCCGGAACTAATCTCTGACAATGACCGCGCCTTCGCCGAGAGGAAGATGATTTCTCAGTCAGAGAGTAAAAATAAGATACATCGCTACCTTCCTAAGAATCGTAGGTGGGGCATATTAAACTAAATCGCAATAAATTTACTTTTACGAATTGGAGTCTTTAAAATAAATATGAGATGTTATAAAATGGTTCAAATGGCTCTGAGCGCTATGGGACTTAACATCTATGGTCATCACTTCCCTAGAACTTAGAACTACTTAAACCTAACTAACCTAAGGACAGCACACAACACCCAGTCATCACGAGGCAGAGAAAATCCCTGACCCCGCCGGGAACCGAATCCGGGAACCCGGGCGTGGGAAGCGAGAACGCCACCGCACGACCACGAGCTGCGCACTGAGATGTTATACAAGACGCTTATACAGGTAGAGCAGCAGACATCAATAACAACCTGAGGATGGCAATGAGTTTGTTTGCCGAAATATCGTGACCCGGCCGGACACCCGGGTTCTCTAGAAGTTAACAGTATGCCAAAAAATTACTGATCATACGGCAATAAATGTTTAATTTAATCAAAATGTAAATATTCATCAAGAATCAACAGTTGAATCAAATAAACAAACATGGAGTATCTTCGGAATGAACAGGCTAATGAGAACAGAATATGAATTGAGAGTAAATCGAAGAATGATGAAAGTAATGAGAAGTAGCAGAAATGAGAACAGCGAGAACCACAACGTCAGACTTGGTGATCACAAAGTAGATGAAGTTAAGGAATTCTGCTACCTAGGCAGCACAATATCCCATTATGGACGGAACAAGGAGGGTATAAAAAGCAGACTAACGCACTCAAAAAGAGCATTCTTAGCTAAGATAAGTCTACAAATATCAAACATAGGCCTTAACTGGAGGAAGAAATTTCTGAGAATATACTCGCAGGCATTGTATGGTGGTGAAATGTGGACTGTGGGAAAACTGGAACGGAAAAGAATCGAAGCATTTGAGAGGTGGTGATACAGAAGAATGTTAAACATTAGGTCGGTTGATAAGGTTAGGAATGAGGAGGTTACCCGTGGAATCGGTGAGGAAAAGAATGTATGAAAAATACTCGGGAAGAAGGGAGAGGATGATAGGACATGTGTTAAGACTTCAGGGAATAACTTTCATTTTATTAGCGGGAGCCGTAGTAGGCAAAAAATGTAGGGGAAGACGGAGACTGGAATACATCCAACAAATAATTGAGGACGTAGGTTGCAAGTACTACTCTGAGATGAAGAGGTTAGCACAGGAGAGGAATTCGTGGCGGGCCACATCAAATTAGTCAGAAGGTCAGTGCATACATCCAGGCCAGAGGGGTGTAACGGCCTACTAATCAGTGGGCACGTACTGCCAAGGTCTTCATAATGTTAGATCGATTTTGTAATCACTAGAATAGCATCGTATACACTCTGTGAAGTTACATTTTGCTTCCTCCTTCCCTTCTGGATACTTCACTTTTTTTTTGGCAGGCAATGTGCTTTAGATCGTCGAACCCATATTCTGGTGCTCCTCTATTTTGTGTTGCTCACTCATTCCAGCCATAGTCATATTCTGGATTAAAACCCAGACTCTGTAAGGAAGAGTACCGTAAGCAATGGTAAGCAAACGCAGACAACTACAGTATGTATTTTTTATCTTTCTGGTGACAGTATTCTAGAGAGTGTTCGGAAAGTTCCTCTGCAATTACAACATTGTCGGAAATGACGCCCACGCAGGAAATTTGTTTTTAACACACTGGAACAAGTCATCACTCGACATTTAAAATAAAACGCGTGCATTAAATCTCAGCGTAACTACAAATTGCCACTGCACCGTCACCAGTGAACGTGACAATGGGTGACAAACGTGATAACGTGATATCAAGGGCAAGGGGCAGGGGGCGAGGTACTGTGTGCGTGTGTGTGTGTGTGTGTGTGTGTGTGTGTGTGTGTGTGTTTCTGCCTGTCCAATGTACCTGACATAAGTAGAGGTTCTTTCTGAAGTTGTAACCGTAAGAACAGTGACATAACTCAAAAATACAATCTACATCTACGTGTCTACTATGGAATTCACAATGCAGTGCCTGCCAGAGGGTTCATCCAACCACCTTTTAAGTACTTGTCTACTGTTCCACTCTCGAACAGCGCACGGGAAAAACTCTTTCCCTGTGAGCTCTGATGTCTCTTATTTTGCTATGATGATCATTTCTCCCAATCTAGGTCGGCGCTAGCAAAATATTTCCACACTCTGCGCAGAAAGTTGGTGATTGAAATTTCATGAGAAGGTCCTGCAGCAGCGAAAAACGTCCTTGTTTTAGTGACTGCCACCCCAATTCGTGTATCATACCCACGTCACTCTCTCTCTTATTTCGCGACGATACAAAACGAGCTGTCCTTCTTTGAATTTTCTCGATGTTCTCAATCAATCTTATCTGATGTGGATCTCACACCGCACAGCAGTACTCCAGAGGAAGGCAGACGCGTGCAGTGTAAGCAGTCTATTTAGTACAACTGCTACATTTGTTAAGTACTCAGCCAATAAATCACGGTCTTTGCTCACCCCACAGCATTATCTATGTGATCGTTCCAATTCAAATTATTCGTAATTTTGTGTATGTGTGTGTGTGTGTGTGTGTGTGTGTGTGTGTGTGTGTGTGGGTGGGTGGGTGTGTGTGTGTGTATGTGTGTGAATTCCTAAGGGACCAAATTGCTCAGGTCATCGATCCCTAGGCTTGCACACTACTTGAACTAACGTATGCTAAGAACAACACACACACCCATGCCCGAGGGAGGAACCTCCGGCGGGAGGGGCCGCGCAATCCGTGACATAGCCCCTCAAACCGCGCGGCCACTCCGCGCGGCATTCGTAATTTTAATCGCGATCTATTTTGTTGAGTTTACAGCCTTTAGATATATCTATTGCAAATCAACGTTAGTGATATGTATCTTTAATTCACGGGACTATTCCCTTTTCCTCCGTAGGCATTGGAATGACTTGTGCAACTTTCCAGTCTTTGTATAAGGATCTTTCTACGAGAAAGCGGTTGTATATGATTGCTAATTTTGGAGCTATTGCATCAGCATACTTTGAAAGGAACCCGACTTGAAAAAACTCGATTTAAAGAATTAATTCTATAAAATTTGTATTGAAATAGTATAAACTTTCTTTAAATTGAATTTTCTCATTTTGAGGAGACAAAAGGAGCGATCTGTATCGCTTGCTAAAAACGTACTAAAGCCAAGGTCGCGTGAGTGTTTCTTTATTCAAGACAACCGGTTTGGACAAACTTTGCTGTCATCTTCATGTCTTAAAAAAATCTTTTTGTTATGAAACGTGTTTTCGTCTCTAGTTGGACGTCACATGACAAGCTAGCGTTAGATCCGACTTCAGATGAACCCATTTGATAAAAAAGAGATTTTTTTAAGATCTGGAGATGACAGCAAAGTCTCTCGACACCAGTTGTTTTAAATAAAGAAATATTTATGCGGTCTTGGCTTTTAAGAAATTGTTCGCTGTAAATTCCATTATATTTTTCGTGCGCGTTCGGGCACTTGGCACGCCTTTTATGTGACAAACTAAAAATTGCTCTTTTGCTTGCCCGGGTGCAATACCACCTTTTATTTCCGACTGCCAGCTACCTCAACGGTCTATTAGCATGGCGACGTCTGGTTTTATGTGTGCTAATAAGAAATAAATAACGTGAAGGCTGTTTGAACATGAGCGTCTATGTAATGCGCTTTCACGTAATATAGTTTCTTACAAGTCGTAACTTATGCGACAGCTGCTTACCAATTGCGCGCACTTCCCGGCCGGGTCGGAAATTCTCTCCGCTCGGGGACTGGGTGTTGTTTTGTCCTTATCTTCGTACCGTGACGATTGACACAGATATAACCTGCTTGGCACCACATGACAAGTCTAAGCCTATGTAGCTTCGTACCATGCTGTGGCTGGACACTACTGAATACTCACAAAGCGTACGAGGGCGATTGCTACACACTACAGATTTTGCTGCTTCCTACAGAAAAAAGTCTGGTGTAGTGAGACCCGGGAAGTGAAGGGGCCACAGGCTTTTGCAAATGACACACTTTCCAAAAAAACTCTACCAGAAGATACACAGTGTTGTTAGTTGCGCAAGCAGTAGCGCCATTTTATTCCAAACTCGAGTAGTTAATTTCATCTTCCTTTAGCTGGCCAATAAAATCATGGATCATTAAACAATAACGTCCACTGTTCACGGTTTCTTTAAAAAAATAAAGCTCCAATAATGTGTCGTCTGGATATTACTACCCACACTCCAATAATCTGAGCATGCAATGGCGTTTCAAACGCAGCAGGGGATTTCTCCACTGACTATAATCGTGTGTTTTGTATGTTAATATGACCAGAGAGGTGAAACCAGGTCTCATCTGCAGGGTTGCCATATTTCAGTGAGCGAAAGTAGGAACACATGCATCGATACAGATTTTTTTAGTTATATTTACGGCACATTCTCTTCCTAATTCACTCAACGCAATTAAGAGGAGTACTTTTAAGCTGAGTGTATTGTTCTCGACTTTTTTCATTAGGCAGCACTGACTCATAAAAATCACTGTAACTTTCATCATAATCGAAGTAACTGTGCAATCTTAATCCGAGATGTGGAGGAGGTCTTGCCTGCAGCTATCGAGCGTGCAGGGTGCGCACCTCACATCGGCACCAAAAACCCCTGTCGCTTGGGTTCTAAGGCTGTCCACAGTTCATACAGGTGGCTGGCAGGAGCAGTGAACGCTGCTGGCCTTTTGCGCGGCGTACAAGCATCTACATCTACATCTGTAGTCTGCAAACCAGCGTGAGGTGCACGGCAGAGCGTACGTCCCATTGTACCAGTTATTAGGCTTTCTTCCTGTTCCAGTCACGTGTTGAGCGCGGGAAGAGCGATTGTTTGAATGCCTCTGTGCTTGCAGTAATTGTTCTAATCTTATCCTCATCATCCCTATGTGAGCCATATGTAGGGAGTTCTAGTATATTGCTAGAGTCATCGTTTAAACCAGCTTCTTAATAGACTTTCTCGGCATAGTTTACGTCTATCTTCAAAATTCTTCCAGTTCAGTATCTCTGTGACACTATCCCACGGATCAAACAAGCCTGTGACCAATCGTGCTACCCTTCTCTGTATACGTTCCCACACAACTGATCAATATTCTAGAACCGGACACATGAGTGATTTTTAAGCAGTCTCCTTTGTACACTGATTGCACTTCCCCAATATTCTACCAATAAACCGAAGTATGCCGCCTGCCTTACCCACAACTGAACCTTTTTGATCATTCCATTTCAAATCTCTCAAAGTGATACACCTAGGTATTTGCATGAGTTGGCCGTTTCCAACAGTGACTCTCTGATATTACAGTCATAGGATACTACGTTTTTTGCGTTTCGTGAAGTGCACAATTTTACATTTCTGAACATTTAAAGCAAGTTGCCAATCTTTGTACCGCTTTTAAATCTTCTCAAGATCTGACTGAATATTTATGCAGCTTCTTTCAGGTAGTACTTGATCATAAATAACTACATCATGTGGAAAAAGTTTGAGGTTACAATTAATATTGTGTGCAAGGTCATTGATATACAGTAGGAACAGCAAGGGTTCCAGTACCCTTCCCTTGAAGTTACACTGGACTTGAAGTTACTGCTACATCTGACGTTGATTCTCCGTCCAAGACAACACGCAATTAAACATCTGTTTCGCTCACCCCTCCATTTAATGTTTATAATGGAGAAAACTCTCTTTGAGGAAATACACTCAAAACAAATTTAACTGAAACTAAAACACTGCACATTTTTATGCGCCAATCAGTTCTCTAACATAAAATCATCTCGGTGATACCGTCGTAGTAGCTAATTTTGTTTTCAAATTTTCACTCCCTTCCCCACAAACAATTCATAAACCACGGCGATCTCTGAATACATATTACCGACACTAATGCAATCAACAATACAAAGTATATCGGGTATTTTTCAAGTGACATGCAATCCGTTAAGGATATGGTGAATCAACTAAAATTTACACCGCTAATATTGTGGAAACGGAAAGTGCTGTTGATGTTCGGTTTTCACATAATGGATTGATAGTCAGGGTCTCATATTGTTAGCCAATCAACAGACTGTACTAATTCTTAGAAAGTGTATTTTTTCTGTAAGGACACACTTTTTAAATGAAACAATGCCTATTAACATTAACAAACTGAAAGTAGGGCAAATCAGAATGTCAGTGGTGTTTGTTGCAGGATTCTAGTGTGAATTATTTATGAGTTAAAAGTTCCCACGTTGACACTTGTACGACACCTGTAGCACACACTAAAGAACAACAGAAGCGCGTGTACTAGTTATGTGGATTCTGACCACTAACGAGATAATTGGCCACCATGTACAATATGGCAGTACACGCTTCCAGTCCGATAAGGAACGACTGATGCCCACGTGCTAGCATTTCAGCGGAGATGTCCGAGCAGGCTGCAGTAATGCGCCGTTGCATGTCACTGGGTGTAGTTGTCCTTGTAGACAGTGTCTTTCAGTTTTCCCCTCAGAAAAAAGTCTGCAGGCGTCAAATCCAGAGAACGGGACGGCCAAGGCACAGGTCCTCTGCGTCCAATCCAACGGTTTGGAAACAATTCGTGAAGACGTATTGCTGTACTTCGTGCACTATGGATTGGACAGCCAGCATTTCGGCACCACAGGTTTCTCCTTGTCTGCAGAGGAACGTCTTCTAGCATCCGTGGAAGATGATCTGTTGGAGGCTACGATACTTGCGCGAGTTCAGTGTCCTGTCTTTGAAAAACGGGCCTATGAGCTGATGGTTCACTATTCCACACCATACGTTTGCACTTCGTGGACGCTGATGTTCCACCCGACGAAACCAACAGACCAATAGTGCATGTTTCGCCGGTTGATTGGCCATTGTTGGTAAACATCTCTTCATCAATAAACAACATACATGACACAGCTGGAGTATCCTGTCCTAATGCTCATGTACAGAAGTAAAAACGATCCTCATAATCGTTTCCATGAAGCTCTTGAAGGAGAGAGGTGTGATAGGGATGGAACCTATGTCGACGGAGAATGCGAAGGACACCTGTCTGACTCATGCCGCTTCCTCATGCTTTTGCGAGGGAGCTGACATGCGAATCAACTGCAATAGCAGCAAGAACCTTAATTTCCACCTCTTCTGTCGTCACTTGTTTTTTTCTGTTAAGTCGTCTACCATATTCACATAAGTAATTGAAGATGTTGCCGAAAGGGTTGACGTCTACTGAGATATTTTGGTGTATACACCGTATAAGAACGAATTGCATTCTTGCTACACTCTCCATACACTAGGTACACGTCAGCTTTTTCTGCATTGGTAAATCCCATCGCCATTCACAACTTACTGCTTGGACTGTCACACGCTGACTAGAAAGTCGCAGTGCGCTCAAGCAACACACAAGCACACGGTAAGCAAACATAATAACATCGTACCTAGTAACTACGCAGACTGAATGGCAGACAAATGTAGGTGTGGAAGCTTTTCAGAACAGATATCTCGTAAACGACTCGCACTAGAATCCTGCAACAAACACCACTGACATTCTAATTTGCCCTACTTTTAGTTTTTTAGTGTCAATAGGCATTGTTCCGTTTAAAAAGATATATGTTTGCACGAAAAGAGACTTTCTAAGTATTATTACACCTTGCCGGTTGCCTAACAGTACGAGCCCCGACTATCAATCCATCCTGTGGAAACCGCACATCAACAGCACTTTCAGTTTCCGCAATATTTGCGGTGCGAGCTCTAGGTGGTTCTCCCTGTATGTCTGCATTCTTCTAGTTGTGTTTGATTTCCAACTGGGATAAGGCCCTCCAATTTATCTAGCTACTGTTGCACCTTATAACCAAGAAACAGATCATTTATCCTGTGTACTAACTCAATTTCTATTTTCCACATGACACGATACGCTTCACAAATTGTTGGTTTATTTTTTTCTATGTTGAGTAAATCCTCGAAAAATATGTCAGTTAAATGCAGGGAGAAGTGAAGATATAATTCCACTAAAGTAAGTTTTTTTTTTAACCTTATGCAAATATTATGTTCTTTTTAATGAAGCTGTGGCAATCATCTAACCTAGAAAAGTATGTTATAATTGCAAGAAGATTTTTCCACAATATTTCTATGACAGGCTTTAGGCTTAACTGTTGGAGATACAAGAACAAAGTATTTTTCCATTTTACAGTGTGTATAGTTGTGCATAGGATACATTGTGCCGAGTGCATTAGACCTCTGTGAAATGGTATTTTATGATTGTTGATTGGCAACGAGACCTTGTACGTAGCCTCTACGTAAGATGAGTTACGTGTTTATTTTGTTCCTAAACAACTTTTCTACATCATTTCGGTGCATTAAATTAAAGAACCCAACAGGTTATTGGCCCTGGACTGAATTAAAGTGACACAATAAATTTCACGGTGACGTGTTTTTCCCCCAAAATGCGCAGAAGTTCGTATACAGTTCCGTTGCGTATATGGTTAATAAAAGTGACTGTTAATATGAGTACAAACAAGCAAATAAAGCACCTTGTAAATCGTGAGATTCATGCAACTTGGAAATTAGCCGTTGAGGCGTATTTGCTCTTGAATGATCTGTGGGACATCATAAACTGAAACCTACGGAATTAAGTTTTGCTTCTAAGGATCGGAAGGCCAAATCAGAACTAATCCTTTTGATTGATCCAGTAAATTACGTTCACATAGAAAACGCTACGTCAGCAAAGGAGGTATGGGACAAATTGAAAAACGTTTGAAGATGGAGGTTTAGCAAGAAAAGTAGGGTTAATCCGTGTGCTGATAACTACAAGATTGAATAAGTGCAAAAGCGTGAACGAATACGTGAATAAAATAATTTCAATCTCAAATAGTCTGAGGAATACTGGTTTTGAAATTGCAGAAGAATGGATTGGCACTTTACTGTTAGCTGGACTACCAGAGAAATATTCACGTATAATTATGGGTTTGGAAAGTTCGGACATACTCATTACAGCGGATAGATTGGAGTTAAAGATACTATAGGAAGTGAAAAATGAGCCAGATTCTTACGATCCAAAGACAGAAACAGCGTCGGCTTTGTACTTTACATACAAGAATAAGAAACCAATAAAATGTTTCAGATGCCTGAAGACTGGACATCTTTCATCACGGTGTAACAAAAGGTTGAGTATTAATGTAAAGAAGCATGTTAATTCTAGTAGTCATGAGAGGAAAACTACCCATAAAGGAAAGGTACTTTTTATTATTTTACTGAAAACAGTGACGAACATCCAGAATAGTTTCTAGTTTCAGGAGCATCTGTGCATCAATTTAAGGTGTCGGTGAGTCAAGGACTGACACTGGAATTTCCTCTGTTGATGGGTCTAAGTTGAAGTGTGAACTCTCAAGAAAAGTTGATCTTTATTTGCTAGTGAATGGGGAAAAACAAGTTGGTACTGCTCATGGTGTGCATTATTTGAAGAATATTGCAACTAATTCGCTATCGGTAAGCGAAACAGTAAAGAAGGGTAACAGGGTTATCTTTGATATAGAGGGAGCCTACAGAATCGACTCTTGTGGCGATACTGTAGCTACTGCAACTAATGTAAGAGGTATTTACAAATTAAATACATTTCAATATATTGCTGGAACTGGAAATCACCCTGTTTACGCTGCAAAAGATTTCTTGTGGCGTAGGAGACTTGGACATTTGAACAGAAAAAGTACGGCCTTATGGGTAGACGACTTCTTTATTTTGACCGCTAGTGAAAATAAAATAGTCCTTTTTAAAAAAACTGTTATATTCAGATTTTAGTATGCATTACTTAATGGAGGTTAATCAATACTTGGGCGTGAAGATTCTATGAAGTACCGGCAGACCAGAATTATGAACCGATCAATCCCTGTACCCAAGAAAAACCTTAGAAAAGTTCATTATGTAAAATTGTAAACCTATTTCTATCTCAATGGAAAATAATACAAAACTGTTAATAATTGACGAAGACAAGAAATGTAAGGAAAGTGTACCCTATTTGGAAGGCATAAGAAGTCTACTGCTCTCAGAACAGACTTCCAGACCTGACACTGCATCTGCCACAAATGTTGTACAAGCAAGTTTAGCAATGATCGACGAGAAAAGCATTGGATGGCAATCAAGAGAATATAGAATATTCTATTATTTACATGGAACTGCTGATTATAAGTTTAAGTATTCTAATAAGGCAAATGTACGTTTAGATGGGTACAGTGATGCAGACTGGGGAAGTGATCTGGAAAGCAGACAATCCATCACTGCTAATTGCATTTAAACCAATGAGAGGACTGATGGCCTGGTCATGTAAGGAACAGAGGACAGTTGCTTTGAGCACCATGGAATTTGAATATATGACCTTATACTCCACTATCCAGGAAACTCTGTGGTTTGATGGGTGAAATAGAACCTCTTACAAAAATAAAACCATCTGTGATAACATGGGAGCTACTAAACTTGCAATCAATAACGTCAGCTGTGTGAGATCCAAACATATTGACATAAATCATCACTTTATAAGAGATCACCTAGAGCAGGGAAACACATCCATCAATTATCTAGCCACAGGAGAAATTTTATCAGACCTCCTAACCAAGCCTGTCAATAACGACAAGTTTCAGAAGTTTGTGAAACATTATGCTATAACCTGTGCTGTGCAGTGTTTAGTATCTGGAAAATATTTGTTCAAGGGGGAGTGTTGCAGATATGTGAACAAAGTACTTTTTCCTTTGTGTTTAGCTGTGCATACGATACATTGCACCGAGTGCATTTTACCTCTGTCAAATGGTATCCTACGGTAGTTGATTGGGGATTAGATCTTGTGCATAGCCTATATGTAAAATGTGTTATGTATTAATAAAATATAATTTTTTATTTTGTCCCTAAACAATTTTTCCACGTCTTTTCGATGCGATAAACTGAAGAATCTAACAGTAACCACCTTGCAGGTACATGTCTCAACAAAGCATTGTATTCTATATTAAAAAATTAAAAGAAATCTTACAATAGAGATAAGCTTTTAATTGAATTTGAGAAATAGTTGAAAGTCTTAATTACCAACATTTCAGTATCTGTGGACGTAGCTGTCATACCAGATTTACACCAGTTATGTACTATACAGGGTGAACATTAATAAAACCGACAGTCTGCTAGGGTGGGATCCCAGACTGGAAATGAAGGAAAAAAGATCCTATAAACATGTGACTGGAAATGTATCGTTGCCATGGTAGATGGTACTGATGAATGAGCTTTCCTGTGACCACGTGCTGTGTGCTCCTTGTGTGTTGCAGGCTGTGATTGACACAGCACGCTGTAAGCAACAAAATGGTCTGGTATTCGTGTCAGGAAATCGCAAAGGCAGTCCCACAGGGCTCAATTTTGGTTCCACTCCTTTTCCTTACATATACGTGCAAAACCTCCAACTTAACAGTCGGCAAGCAACATAGGTTCTTTTTGCAGACGATTCTGATGTTGTAATAAATCCTATTAGAGAGCAATAGACAGAAGAGGTGGTAAATTATTAAGTGGTCCTCTGAAAATGGTATCTCCCTAAATTAAAAAAAAAAATACCACTCTACATTCCATTCTTATCAACAAGTAGTCATACCAACAACTGAGTTAGCACAGATGCTGGGATCAGTAAATAGGATATGACCGTTGCTGTCTGGTCCCTTAAACCCACAAACCAACCAGTAAAGAAGATAGAAGGCTCCAATTTTTTGTGTACATATTGATGTAAACTTGAACTGGAAGAAGCATGTTACTGAGCTTCTCAAACAATTAAGTTCAGCCAGTTTTGCTCTTCGTATAACTGCTAATCTTGGAAACAAATGCATCAACCTTCGGCCATATTTTGTGTGTTTGGATTCAGTAACTCTCTTCTGGAATAATTTAATGAGAGAGATAAGTCATCACTTACAAGGAATCCCCTAAGTGCGAGGTCTCAAGCTCAGTCTTTAGTAATGCTCATTTAAAACTACTGTGTTAACAGTCATGATAGGAGAAATGACTCACCATGTGCATCAGGAGGGTGGCAGAACATGAGTGTGCGGGTGGTGTAGAGATAAACCGTCTCTGGGAGGTATCTACTACACTTTACAAAATGAGAAGCGTCAACATTCAATAAATGTTCAAAACAAACCATTAACTTGCACCATGAACACCGAACAAAATATTGCGCGTTACAGTGATCACAAAGGTTAGCACCATCAAGACCAAAGGCGAACTCCTTGGGAGTTACGAACCATGCAGGACGTTCAGCTAGGTATGTGTTCTTAAAGAATGCGTATGAACTGATGGAATTTGCTGGCATGCAAACGAATTCCAAACAGCCTGTTATGTAGCTTACTCTGAAACTGGCTGCCCTATAAGACGTTGCTACAGATACTGCCAAACTATGTTTTATAAGCCTGGAAGAAAAACATCCAGAGGCTGAATTTGTCCAGTGGATCCATGTGGTATGAACTGCAATGTCATACACTTCTGAGGAGGGCTAGTTTGCTCTAAAGGAGTATGGTTCTTATACGCAGACCAGAAATCAAGCAAAAGGAAATTATTTAGACGAGCTGGTGGCCAAAATCTGTGCTCATACAGTAGTTATAGTTCTCTTGTGCCTATTTCCCCACTCGTGCTTGCTATGATGTAAATATTCCCTCTTGCCCTTGCAACATCATGCACAAGAGAAAGAATCGTTGGGACCAGAGCACCTCCATCTTCTCGCGGCATAATAAATAATTTTTCAGCCAATTTACGATCCAGATTAAGTGGTCATAATTGTATGCGAATGCATTAAGGCATTGATGTTAGCTGATTTGATGCAACTGTCTTGGTACCTCTAATTTCCAGGGTTCCTTTCATATGCATTTCCTTTTCAAATCCCAATTGACCGGAGTTGAAAATAAAAATTCCTTAGTGAACTATGGGATAATTTTCGGGTCGATTTGTTTGAAATTTCGTTGTCTAACGTCTTCCAATTCTGTAGCACTTTTTGAAGTTATGCAACCATTCACTGCTTAACTTCAAATCACTGCAATCTACATCGCGCGCAGTTTGATGTGCATAACGTAGTACGTAATCTTCAGGCACATCCTGTAAACTGAATCGAGCATCCTTGAAATGCGCAAACACCAATTTTTGTAACAAGCGCGCCTTGTCTTCCCTTGAATATCCGAAGTTTTTCTTATGCGGACTTACTCGAAAGCTCTTCATAATCTTTATCTTAAAACGCTGCGGATGATCTTACATGTTCGTCGCCATGTTTAGTACTCACTCCTTGGACAACGATTGTACTTTACTACGTTTTACTGGAGACGGAATTTGTGGCTTCCTGTACGATAAGGATAATGAAGTACATGGCTCATCACCAGTTTCAGTACAATTTTCAACTGGCAAGCACGTGTAGTCACCATTGTACTCCTCATGTACATTGTCCGCACAGTCGAACGCTTACACTACACTTTCCACTGCAGAAACTCTAATATTTCATCTTCCATTTCTTTCGCCCTTTGCGAAATTCCTTGGCTTCCTTTCTGACGACATGACAACTTCGGCTACTGTTGTAGATATAATGCAATGTTTGCTTTGTTTATCGTTGGCATTGCTCTGCTTTGTATCAACACCACTGGCACTGTTGTGAGTTATTAGTCGACTAAGCAGGTCAACTACGTACCGTAGCCTTATGCTGTACTCTTTACTGGATACCTCCAGTCCCGCCCCCTGTTGCCTTTAGCAGCCAATATTGTGGTTGATGGGTAGACAACATGTGGGACGTCAAATGTCGTAAACACTATTTACCTTATGCGACCTCTCACTCAAGGGATTCCTTGTTAGAAAGAAGGTATTGACTGCACAAAAGCGAGCAGTAAGAATAATATGTGGTGCTTACCCACGGACGTGATGGAGATGCCTCTTCAAGGAGCTATGCATTATAACTGCGCCGTCACAGTACATATATTCGCTAATGAAATTCGTCATAAATAATCCATCAAAACTTAGGAACAGTGATGTCCATACCTACAACACTAGTGAAAAAAATTACCTTTCTTAACCATTTTTAAAGCTGTCAGTAGCTCAAATAGGAGTTCAATATGCAACAACAAAAACTTTTGATCATTTGCCCAATAATATAAAATGTCTGATAGGTAGCAAAGCAAGTTTTACATATAATTTAAAAACATTTCTCCTGGATAACTCCTTCTGTTCCACTGACGAATTTGTACTTAAAAGCTGGTAGCCAGTATTCTGTAAAATGACTCTTTCCACATCATTTCGATAAAAGAATCGTTAAGATAATCTTTGGAACATGTAGCTAACTAACTAATCTGCTCTTTCTGGCACAAATGCTCTCCAGCCTTCTAGATTGACTTATTAAATTTAGTAACCATAGTTGCTGTGGTTACATCATGACCACTAATTCCTGTCTCCATACAGACGCCGTCAAAAATCACTGCTCAAGACAGTTTTCGGAAAACTGCAGATCGAGGCGTCCTGTGCAGGGTGGACGGGGACCAGGGAACACTGAGGGTGTTGTACCGATACCCTTAACCAACAAGTGTGAGCTGCCTTTCACTGAAACTTAAACTGAGCCACTGGGACTCATTTCACCTGTTTTGGAGAAACCTGTTTTGTCTGGTGTTAGGAGAAGGTAAACGCAAAAGGATAGGAGTCTATTAACCATGGCAGTTCAAACGTACGGTGAATGACGGTAGCCGGCCTGAGTGGCCGAACGGTTCTAGGCGCTTCAGTCTGGAACCGCGAGACCGCTACGGTCGCAGGTTCGAATCCTGCCTCGGGCATGGATGTGTGCGATGTCCTTAGATTAGTTAGGTTTAAGTAGTTCTAAGTTCTAGGAGACTGATGACCTCAGAAGTTAAGTCCCATAGAGTTCAGAGCCATTTTAACCATTTTTGAATGACGGTACCCCTTGGTGAAATGGAAGCAAGGGACAGGAAAGGACACCAGGTGTATTCTGTGTGTGTGCGTGGAGACCCCTACAGTAGGTTGAAGAGACTATTCCAGCAGCCATTGAGAGAACATGGTGCAACCAACTCCACATTGTCGCGCACACTGGAACAAATGATGCCTGTCGTCTGTGCTCCTAAAATTGATGGCAGTGAGATTTTTTGGGAGCGCTTAAGTGTATATTGACAGGATAGGCTGATGGAAAATGGAGGTGGTGTATTGTCGCAATAGACAAGAAATTCAAATCCACCGAGGTAGAAATTGAAGTTGCACGTGATATTATTTGGGCTAGACTCATTATTAGGGAAGGGCATAAAATAATAATTGGATCCTTCTATTGCCCATCAGACTCATCTCCTGGTGTAACCGAAAATGTTAGAGAAAACCTCAGTTCACTTGTACATAAGTTCCCCAATCATGTTGTAATATTCGGTGGAGAATTTAATTATCCAACAATTAAATGGGAAAATTACAGTTTTGTCAGTGGTGGGCGTGATAAGAAATCCTGTGAAACATTACTAAATTCCTTCTATGAGAACTACCTAGAACAGATAGATAAGTACCCCACATGATGGAAATACATTGGATCTAATGGCAACCGATAGACCTGCCTCTTTGAGGATATCCGCATCGAAGACAGTACCAGTGTCCATGACACGGTTGTGGCAACAATGATTACCAAATTACAAGGGACAGCTAAAACAAACAGAAAGATATAGATGTTCAGTAAACAAGATAAAAAAGAAGTAGTGTCATGTCTCAGTGAGGAACTTGAAACTTTCAGGACAGTGTGGAAGCTTGTAGAGGAACTCTGGCTCAAGTTTAAAACACTAGTTGATCATGCATTGGATGGATATGTACCCAGTAGAACAGTTCATAATGGGAAGGAGCGTCCATCGTATACAGTCACCGTAAAGAAACTTTTAAAGGAACAGAGATTACGGCATACATGTGCAAAACAAAACACAGGGCTATAGATAGAGAGATGCTGAATGAAAAGCGTTTGGCTGTCAAGAGAGCAATGCGTGATGCCTTCAATGACTACCACAGCAGAATATTGTCAAATGACGTTTCACAAAATCCAAAGAAATTCTGCTCGTATGTAAAGGCTGTTAGTTTCACCAAAGTTAGTGTCCAGTCCTTAGCGAATAAGGCAGGAACTGAAATGGAGAGTAGCAAAGCAAAATCTGAAATGCTTAACTTCATTTTCAAATGTTTCATTACAAAGGAAAACCGAGGAGAACTTCCCCAATTTAATCCTCAAACCACTGAAAAGGTGACTGAAATGAGCATTGGTGTCAGTGGTTTTGAGAAACAGCTGAAATCGTCAAAACTGAACAAAGCTCCAGACCCCGATGGAATCTATACTGAACTTCCAACTGAGTTAGCCCCTCTCTTAACTATAATCTATCGCAGATTCCTCGAACAAAAAACCGTGCTCAGTTCTTGGGCACCCATCTACAAGAAGGGTAGTAGAAGTAATCCACAAAATTACCATCCAATATCCTTGACATCTACATCAATTTGTTAGAACACATTCTGAGCTCAAACATAATGGGTTATATTGAACGGAATGACCTCATCAATGCCAAGCAGCTTGGATTTTGAAAACATTGGTCTTGTGAAACGTAACTCACATTTTTCTCATAAGACATACTGAAAGCTTTGGAGCAAGGCAATCGGGTACATGCTGTATTTCTTGATTTCTGAAAAGTATTTGACTCAATACCACACCTATGCTTACTGTCAGAAGCACATTCATATGGGGTATCAAGTGAAATTTGTGAAGTGGATTGAGGACTTTTTGGTAGGGAGCACGCAGAATGTTATCTTGGATGGAGAGTTATCGTCACATGTAGAAGCAACTACAGTGTGCTCCAGGACAGTGTGTGTTGGGACCCTCGCTGTTCATGTTGCTTATAAATCACCTTTCAGATGATGCAGTTGTCTACAATGAAGTACTATCTGAAAGAAGCTGCTAAGTATTCAGTCAGATCTTGGTTGGTTGGTTGATTTTGGGGGGGTGGGGGGGACCAAACAGCGAGGTCATCGGTCCCATCGGATTACGGAAGGTTGGGAAAGGTAGTCGGCCGTGCCCTCTCAAAGGAACCATCCTAGCATTTCCTTGAAATGATTTAGGGGTCAGATCTTGATAAGATTTCAAAGTGGTGCAGAGATTGGTAACTTGCTTTAAATGTTCATAAATGTAAAATTTAGCACTTCACTAAACAAAAAACGTATTATCCTATGGCTGTAACATCAATGAGCTACTGTTGGAATCGGCCAACTCATACAAATAGCTGGGTGCAACATTTTGTAGGATTATGAAATGAATGATCACTTAGGGTCAGTCATGTGTAAAGCAGGTGGTAGACTTCAGTTTATTGGTAGAATACTGGGAAAGTGCAGTCAACCTAGAAAGGAGATCACTTACAAATCACTCATGTGACCGATTCTGGAATATTGCTCAAATGTTTGGGACCCATACCAAATAGGATTAAAAGGGGATATTGAATGTATAAGAGAACGACAGCATGAAGTGTCACAGGCTTGCTCGATCCATGGGAGAGAGTCACGGAGATACTGAAGGAACTGAACTGGAAGACTCTTGAAGATAGATGTAAACTATGCCGAGAAAGTGTATTAACAAAGTTTCAAGAACCGGCTTTAAATTATTAATCTAGGAACATACTACAATACCCTATGTATCACTCACTTGGGGATCATTAGGATAAGATTAGAATAATTGCTGCCCGCACAGAGGCCTTCTGACAATCATTCTTCCCGTGCACCATACGTGAATGGAACAGTAAGAAAGCTTGATAATTGATACAATGGGACGTACCCTCTGCCATGCACCTCAAGGTGGTTTGCAAAGTATAGGTGTAGATGCTTGTACCTTGCTTATAAGGCCAGCAGCCTTCACCGCTTCATCCAGCCACTTTTACGAACTGAGGACAGCCTTAGAATCCAATCGACAGGGGTCTTTGGTGCTGATGAAGACACAGCTTGCCGATGACTGGACCCTGCATGCCTGATAGCTGCAGGCAAGGCCTTCTCCACATCTCGGATTATGTCCCACAGCAGACATACCAAGCACACATTGGCTTCTTTTCTGGCCTGGAGTGCTATTTCCCTAAGGGGCTCCATAACATACCTAACGTTGGAGCTCCTGATAACTAGTAAACCTATGTCCCACTGTGTCTGCTCAGATCCTGCTGAAGTTACTGCCACCTGTCCACTCACAGAAAGAGACAGGTGAGACCAGATGGCCAGTCTCCACATAGGCCCTCTGCCTTGAGCGATAGGAACGTGTAACCACCTGCCATCCTTAGAACTTTTTTAAACGTTACTTACATACACAGTTCAGCTACTGAAATAATTATGTACAGAAATTGCATGTAATTTAAAATGTAAATAGTTCTGAACAATAAGGGTTAAATTCCTAGGACTTTATCGGCCAATCCAGATGTCTGATTCTTCTTTAATCTTCTTCAGACTGAGCAGCCAAGTTGCAGTTTGATTTACACTAGGATTGTCAGCTTGCAACAATGGATTAATGTTACATCCTTGTTAATTTGACAGATAAATATCAGTGGATATCTTGAAAGGTGGCTGCACTGAGTCACAGCGCCACAGATTGCGCCAATGGCTACACTGAGTCACAGCGCCAGAAAGTTGTGCGCCCTAAAACCACAAAAAAAAAAAAAAAAAAAAAAAAAAAAAACAGCCCCAGAGATTGCGCCAAAAAGTACACTCCTGGAAATTGAAATAAGAACACCGTGAATTCATTGTCCCAGGAAGGGGAAACTTTATTGACACATTCCTGGGGTCTGATACATCACATGATCACACTGACAGAACCACAGGCACATAGACACAGGCAACAGAGCATGCACAATGTCGGCACTAGTACAGTGCATATCCACCTTTCGCAGCAATGCAGGCTGCTATTCTCCCATGGAGACGATCGTAGAGATGCTGGATGTAGTCCTGTGGAACGGCTTGCCATGCCATTTCCACCTGGCGCCTCAGTTGGACCAGCGTTCGTGCTGGACGTGCAGACCGCGTGAGACGACGTTTCATCCAGTCCCAAACATGCTCAATGGGGGACAGATCCGGAGATCTTGCTGGCCAGGGTAGTTGACTTACACCTTCTAGAGCACGTTGGGTGGCACGGGATGCATGCAGACGTGCATTGTCCTGTTGGAACAGCAAGTTCCCTTGCCGGTCTAGGAATGGTAGAACGATGGGTTCGATGACGGTTTGGATGTACCGTGCACTATTCAGTGTCCCCTCGACGATCACCAGTGGTGTACGGCCAGTGTAGGAGATCGCTCCCCACACCATGATGCCGGGTGTTGGCCCTGTGTGCCTCGGTCGTATGCAGTCCTGATTGTGGCGCTCACCTGCACGGTGCCAAACACGCATACGACCATCATTGGCACCAAGGCAGAAGCGACTCTCATCGCTGAAGACGACACGTCCCCATTCGTCCCTCCATTCACGCCTGTCGCGACACCACTGGAGGCGGACTGCACGATGTTGGGGCGTGAGCGGAAGACGGCGTAACGGTGTGCGGGACCGTAGCCCAGCTTCATGGAGACGGTTGCGAATGGTCCTCGCCGATACCCCAGGAGCAACAGTGTCCCTAATTTGCTGGGAAGTGGCGGTGCGGTCCCCTACGGCACTGCGTAGGATCCTACGGTCTTGGCGTGCATCCGTGCGTCGCTGCGGTCCGGTCCCAGGTCGACGGGCACGTGCACCTTCCGCCGACCACTGGCGACAACATCGATGTACTGTGGAGACCTCACGCCCCACGTGTTGAGCAATTCGGCGGTACGTCCACCCGGCCTCCCGCATGCCCACTATACGCCCTCGCTCAAAGTCCGTCAACCGCACATACGGTTCACGTCCACGCTGTCGCGGCATGCTACCAGTGTTAAAGACTGCGATGGAGCTCCGTATGCCACGGCAAACTGGCTGACACTGACGGCGGCGGTGCACAAATGCTGCGCAGCTAGCGCCATTCGACGGCCAACACCGCGGTTCCTGGTGTGTCCGCTGTGCCGTGCGTGTGATCATTGCTTGTACAGCCCTCTCGCAGTGTCCGGAGCAAGTATGGTGGGTCTGACACACCGGTGTCAATGTGTTCTTTTTTCTATTTCCAGGAGTGTATTTTTCCGCCGCCTCCACTGGGGCGGTTGTAGTTCAGAGGTTGCCGTGGGCAGTGCTTGTTGAGAGGATGTCGATAGCAGTACTATTTGAGGGCATGTCGTGTGCAGTTGTTCTGTTGAGTGAGACAGCAGATGCTGTTCGATTAGGGATGCTGTAATGATCACAGTGTATTTTTCGTCAATATATATGAAGGTAACAAAAAAAAATTTATTTCAAATTTCCTAAATAACAATGCCTCTTGGTCACAGGTTCAGTCAACAAAGCATCTGGCTTGTGTTCATGTATTAACAGTAATTCTGGTTTCTATATGCAATTAGAGTATTTCTGGTTTTTTAATTACTTTATTGTAAATGGTGTTTAAAATATCGTGTCGTATTGAGGAAGAACCGTGCCAGATGTGTACGTTGAATCACACTTCCACATACAGAACAGTTACACTTGTGCTTTGTTGTTTCGTAGCTTTTATAGTTGCTGGGGACTTAATTAATCAATTGTGTTAACGCAAATTTCCTTTCATTCTTTATTGTTATTCTCTGCAGTCAGATTGCGTATTAATACTACTCAGGGCCAACCGGTTACGAGACTTCGTAACCGGACATACACAGCGACTAAAATTTTTGCATTTTCATTTTTATTTAATTAAGCCCCCATGCAATCTTCACATTGCTTCCCATAGCTCTGATTCAAAGTACAGTACAGTTCAATTCAACCAAAGACCTCTTCCCACATTATTAATACATCTTCAGTTCAGATAGTCTTCTCTGGCGTCTAATGTCGTATCTATGCAGTTCATTCAATAGGCTTCCTGCAGTGTAAAGTAAACTCAATGGTGCATATGAGCCATACACAGAACAACAGAATTTGTCTGATCTGATGACACACATCTTGTCCTCCATACAAACTTGCAACACACGAGGCGGCAACAACATCTGTGTATAGTGTGATGAAATCTGCAACTTCACCAATTAGCAATCATGAGTTTAATTCGCTCTGTCATGATCAGCAAGTGTACACAGGGAGATGGTAATGGTAGGGGCGAATGTACAGCAAGTATTGCTCCAATATCTTAACTTGACTGAGCGTCCAATGTTCGCATGGGAATGGCAAAAGACCCAATTAGCGAAGTAGGCATCATAGTGGTTTCAAGCAACACAGTCACATTCAGGTGGAGAACGTTCGGAGTTAGATTTAGCGTACTTTCTCTAGGCCTTTAAACGTCAATGCCCAGATTTCCTCCCAATTCTTGATTGTGCTAAGTCTCTAATGACCCCATCGTTGGCTTGAGTTGACCAATCCCTACACCGGCTTCCGTAACGGGTGTACACCAATAAATTGGCCGGTTTTCTGGTCTGAAAACTCTCTCCCATCCCATAGTTGTACATTGTAGATGCGTTTCATACAATATAACACTCGACGCCACCCTCATTATTTTGAGATCTTTAGGTACCATGTACCTTTGTACTGGCTCTGAGCACTATGGGACTTAACATCTATGGTCATCAGTCGTACCTTTGTACTTTCACTGATGCAGAGATTCTTTGAAAAACCCAATAATTTCCTGTTCCACTAATATTAGGACAGAGTGAGTAGAAAAACAATTCAATATATGACAAATTTTCAGTGAAACTTTGCTAATCCCAGTCCTCTATATCTCTGACTCTAAGAGCTAACTTTCTCCCAACTTTTTCTTGAAGACACTGTTCAACACAGTTTGCTTGTTGTAAACAGTGATCAAAATTAAATGTGTAAGAGGAATAGTTGTTTTAACTTTCGATCAAATCAAGTCACAACCATGAAACTGGGTGATGGTGTTCGCCCTTCTCCACATATTCATTTTCAGTGTGACACATTTTTCCCAATAATGGATGACTTTGTGTATACCTTGGTTGTAGAGATTTGGATTTTGTCTGGTCGGGAAATATTCCACCTCAAAAATTGCCTACCTCACAATGGTTTCTTCATTCGATGAAAGAGGAAGAAGCCATTGGGTGCTACGTCAGGAGAATACAGGGGTGAGGCAGCGTTTGATTGTCCAAAGAAGCAGTATGTGTGATGTGTGTGACCAAGGCCTATGTAGAACGCGCTGTGGCGGTGTTGGGCAGTAAAAACACCCCCTTGACAACCTCATGCAAAACTTCGTCTTGTCAGCCTCTATAACCTTGAATGAAAATTGCCAATCATGGGCATAATCTGTTAGCACCACACCATGGCACTCCCGGAAAGCACTCAGCTTCACTTCGATTGACGATGTTTGGGTATTCACCTTTTCCAGTACCTGCAGGGCCAATGAAGTTACTGCTGTTCAAAGCATTTGCTCTTGACCAACAGAACTGATATTGTTTAACATGATCTGCATCATCCATATTAACTGTTCAAAATCGTTGTCAAATTTGACTTGATTACCACATCCAACCTTCCTGCGTGAAATTTTACTCTAAGGCAAACTCACTACTGCTGTACTAATACATCCATCACCTTAAGTTTTACACCATCCTCACTTCTAGCTAAGTAGTGGCTTATCATGTGCTGGACTTTTTTTTCTTCTCCACTGGACATAGGCATCCACAAGGGAAAATAAATGGGGGTACTTGCAACCTCTTGGAATTCTGAACAGATGACTTTTCATTCGTTTTGAAATACTCATGCATTTCTAGAGAATACTAACTACAATTCCACTAAAATTTTAGTCAGTTCTGGTATTATGTTGCTGATCTTGACGGGAGATACTGTGATCTTCCCAGTCACTGCATAATTTACGTGTATTTCCTTGTTCGTGTTGGTTACAGTAAATGACTTCATTTCCTTTGGTTCAGTTGTTTCCTAGAATGAAAACTGCTGTGAACTTTTGCAGGACATTACCAAAACAGAGTTCCTCAGCTTTTCTCTGTTGCTTTCTTATCAAATTTCAGAAGAACACAGGTCCAACATCCTACTCAAGGAGCTGGTCACTAAATTCCAGGACACCTATTATTCTCCACACGATAATAAAATACGAACTATTGTTGTGTACCTCGACTGTCTGACATCTGTTACCAGTCTCCCCCCCCCCCCCCCCCCTCAAGTATTCCTCGCCACTAACATCCCGCTCCCCATGCACAGTTTAATTGCTACATTAGTAGCCTATCTTCCATTCATTCACAGCGCAATAGGTGTTCGTAATAGGGGGGGGGGGGGAATGGGGGGGGGGGGGGGGGGGAACGAATGTGAGGATGAAGGTATGTTTGCTCACTTCTGAAATCTCGAGTGGAGATTTTTTATTTATTACATAATTCTCATCTTTGCCTGTGATTGCACAGAACCATAGATTTGGCACTGCCAAGGACAGTGGAAAATTATGCGATTTTTATGGATCATTATAAAAGCTGGGTTTGTTTGGTTTTTGGGTTGTTCACAGGAAATTATGCCTTTTCCTTGATACAGCTGTGGTTTCAGTGCTGCCCTGCAGTCAAGGTGGATGTAAAGATGTGCAGAACACTGACAAAATGAAGTCCCTTCCTCAGACAGTCCTTATTGAGATGCAGAAAGGGACCACTCCAACATGCTGGCATGTAAATTCCAGAACCTATACCCAGCACAAAACAAACATGGCTGCAGTATAGCTTCCAGCACCTGCCCCCAATAATCACGAGAACATAGCCTCCTGCTGCTGCACAGCTTTATCGTAGCAATAATTTACGGTTTATCTGTGGTTGAAGAAGAGCTTTCAAGGTTTGCTGAGATCATATTCTGTTTTACAGAGGAGTCTGAAGAACACGGTCTAGCAATAGTGAGGTGTGTTCATCTGTTCATCTATGGACCCAAATACTTCATTCTAAAGGAGATAAAATACCATTCTTTGCACTAGGGCGAAGGAAATAGAATTGTGAAATTTCAGTCTTTATTCCATCTTAGGCCGTTATAAGTCGATTGCACCAGCCTACTCGAGATTGTTTCGGGAAGTTCCCATATCCGTTTCATCGAATGCTGGCCCTGGTTACACTTTACCCAAACCACCTGTAAATTGTAGCTCCAAAAACACATTTCATTAAACTTTAAAATATGCAAGAAATCTATTAACATTATTAGATGTGAAGTTTACGCAAACAAAGTGTTACGGATGACCAAAGTTGAATACTTGTTTTTAAAGTTTATTTTCATTTCTCACATTTGTGAAATATACTGATCAGCCAGAACATTACGAGCACTGACCTATTACCGATATAAACACATCCAGGTGACAGCAGAATCAACTGCTGAGGAATGACTGCTAATCAGACACATGCATGGTGCATTTAGTATCAGCGAGAGTGCTGCCCATGTGTAGAATGGGGAAGGCACACGAGAACAGACTGTGATGGCTCGGATGTTCAGCACGAGCCCTTCGGAAACTACGAGATTTGTCGGGCGTTCAAGGAGTGCTGTGGTGAACAACAGGTGACAAAACTAAGTTGAAACCACGTCCAGACATCGTGGGGCCAGGTGGCCACCCCTATTACCGATGTCGGACATCATAGGCTGGGTAGACTGGTAAAACAGGACAGGTGGTGAACTGTGGCAGAACTAATATCAGACTTTAATCCTGGGCAAAGTACAAGTGTGTCTGAACACACAGAGCACTGAACACTCCTAACAATGGGCATCTGCAGCCAACGATCCTGCAAGTGCCAATGTTAACACCACGACATCGGCAGTATGACTGAACTGAGCGTGTGACGATTGGTACTGGACGCTGGCGTAGTGGCAGAGCATTGCATGGTCTGATGAATCCCGGCACCTTCTTCATCATGGGAGAGCACAAATCCATCGTCCTCCAGGGGAACAACTCCTTGCACCTGTACTGGGAGATGGAGACAAGCTGGCGGCAGCTCCGTTATGCTCTGGGGAACATTCACATGGGCATCCATTGGTCCATTGGAGCTTGTCCAAGGTGCCATGATGGTCAAGGAATGTCGTACACTGGTTGCAGATCACTTGCTCCCTTTCATGATGATCACATTTCGCAACAGCAGTGACATTTTTCGACATATAATGCGCCATATCATAAGGCCAGGGTCGTGATGGAGTGGTCTGAGGAACTCAGTGCCGAGTTCCAACTGGTGTGATGGTCTCCCAACTCACCAGATCTGAACCCCATCAGACTTATCTGGGGTGTGATTGGACATGATGTCAGAGCTCATCAACCGTTCCCCCTAATTTATGGGAATTAGGTGACTAAAGTCCGTGCCACGCAAGACGGCTCTTCTGCGTAAAGAGTCGGAGCCGTAAGGAAGTGTGGAGGGATGAGAACTGCGCATGCGCGCAGAGAGCGGGCAAACAGAACAACAGTCAGGCTCATTTGCCTACGGAACGTCATATAATATGTTCAAATCTATGAAAGGGAGAGAATATATTGAAACCAACTTCGATCAATCGTCATGAGAGAAATATTAATACACGCCTTGACGACGCTGTGTCCACTGCTCCCCAGATTTACTCTGCATGCCATCGGGAGGCGAGAACAGCTGACACAGCTTTGTGAAGACGAGAAGTACAATTTTTCCCAAAATGACAATTGTCTAACTGCTTGCAATAATTATCATTTATTGTAATTTGAACTGTGGTTATAAGTAAAAATTTAATACACAACAGAATTAACTTCAAGCACAAACCGAAATAATTATGTTTGCTTGGACAACTGCTTCTACTCAATACAATTTTTAAAAATGTGTAAGGTGTGTGTGTGGATGTATTTGACTATAGTTAAGTGTAATCACTGTGCGTAAAAAAGAATTAATGGTATAAAAGACTAATGTAAAAGTATATCACAAAAATGGTCAGTAAGTTGTCATATTTTTCGTTGTTAACGTGCATTATGAGTGTAAACTAACTTGTTCGACGTTACAGTGAAAGACCGCATTTATAATCCATTGAACAAGCAAACAATTACCCTTCATCTGCAAATAACTCCAGGGAATGCTGACCGATAACGTCGAAAACCACCGACATCTCAATGAGTAAGAGTTACCGTCATTTTAGGGCGTTATCCTGTTTGTGAGTTGAAAATGACCAATACAATGTGCCCTTACATACCACTCTCTTGGTGAGGGGTTATCTAGTCAAAAACAACTTGACAACTCTATCCTGGGCTCCCTACAGTCCTGTTCTCACTCCCACAGACTTTTGATTCTCCAGTTCAAGATATCCTTGAAAGGTCACTGTTTCGAGACAACTGATAATGTCAAAGCTGCTGTTACATGTGCCACGAAGGACATTCCAAACTACGCTTTCCAGGATGCCTAAAACACCTGGAAATCTCATTGGCCTATACTAATGCAGGAGGGGTCTATTATAAATAATTTTGATGCACTGTGCCATTCTGATCAAGAATTTTTTTATGGACTTTGTTACATTACTTTCAGGACAAACTTTGAAATTATTTCGTATGCTGGTCATGGACTTTGCAAATGCGCAAAAACGACATACTTCATTTCTCGCAAATAAATAATTTAGCTTATATTTTTATAACAATTAGGAAGGTGCTTTTTTTTAAATTCATAGTTGCTTATGAGTAAAACGTAAATGTTCGAATGTCCAGTCAGCCAACGGAATTCTTTTTCTCCCTTCCGTGTTTACTCATAAGAGACGACGGAACTCCTCTCGAGGTTACGTTAGCAAGAGAAGGTCTAATGTGTGATAGAGCATTTTCTACTGTATCATTGAGAATATCTTACTTCCAAGTCAAAAATGTTGCACACAGCTGGTAACTCATCACACATTGCAGCTTTGCAGCATGGGTGAACAACTCTATCAGGTAACAAATCAGCAAGTGCCAGCATTAATGTCCTTCAACTATCTCTTCAAAATAAGTGAGTGATTTACAGCTAAAATCAGGAGTATTTTCCGGCAGACCTAGTTGAACACGACCATCTTCCTGCCACTATTCTGAACAGAGTTCATAGTAGACCATTAGATATGGCACTAACAGCTTACGCCAGCCAAATAATTCACTCCTTTGGCATAGTCTAACGCATTTACTCCCTTATGTCAATCCATCACATCTTCGTTGTGCCCATATTAGGCCCTTCATAAATGGGACAGGCACATAGCCTTGTATCATCTCCATGTACCACCTATACTACGATCAGAAGTTTTTCTCAGTAGCAATAGATTACAGATCACCTGCAAGTGGCTGAAGTTATTATTAGCAATGCCACACCAGGAAACTAAACTTTTGGTGATGTAAGGCTGAGGACACCGATTCATTTAATTTTGTCCGTCACGATGGGGTCTACATTGCACTGTTGAGGGCAATGGGCTCCATAGCAAACACGAACTACAACCAATTGTAACTCTGAAGCTCTCGTGAACATTCCTGGTCAGCTGAGAGAGCATGAGAACTGATTTAACATACCTAAATTTTTCTCAGCAAGTTATTTTCACCATTGCATTGTCCCACCATGACACAAGATGGAGATCTCACAGGAGTTGCACTATGGCACTTGAGACACTGCATAAACGTATTGTTTATGTGCAACATGATCGTGCATCAGTCCCAAAATAAATTCTAATCATGGACTCTCCAATAAGATAAATTTAATTCTGATCATACAATGTAAGTTTTCACGTCTGGTACTGACATCATGTAAAACTTCCGAGTTAACAGACTGTGGTCAACGTATAAAACTTTTTCTAATTTTTCTTCCCGACTACGAGAGACATCCTCAGAGGTAAAGAGGCGAACAGCAGCCAGAAATCAAGGAAGCACCGAATATATGGGCAGTGTAGAAGGGGCCACAGTCCATCAAGTGACGTCGGCTTAGAGATTATCTCTGATGATGCCAACATTCTCGACTGCAAGTAACAGATCATCATTCTTATGTTGCAATATTGATATCCAAATTTTATTTACTTTAACACCTTCCTATTTTCTGTTAAAATTATTACGGTTTTTATAAATCTCCATAGTCTTTCTGTACATTTGTTGTTGTGGTCTTCAGTCCAGAGACTGGTTTGATGCAGCTCTCCATGCTATTCTATCTATCCTGTGCAGGTTTCTTCATTCCCAGTACCTACTGCAGCCTACATCCTTGTGAATCTGCTTACTGTATTCATCTCTTGGTCTCCCTCTATGATTTTTACCCTCCACGCTGCCCTCCAATACTATATTGGTGATCCCTTGATGCCTCAGAATATGCCCTACCAACTGATCCCTTCTTCTAAGTCAAGTTGTGCCACAAATTTCTCTTCTCCCCAATTCTATTCAATATCTCCTCATTAGTTATGTGATCTAGCCATCTAATCTTCAGCATTCTTCTGTAGCTTCTATTCTCTTCTTGTCTAAACTATTTGTCGTCCACGTTTCACTTCCATACATACATAAGCGCATGATAATGCGAGGTTTTCAACATGAACTTCGTCTCAGTGAATTTTATTTCATGATCACTCTCTTGGTAAAGATGTTCCACTATGGCCAATTTATTTGTCTCCCACCCACGAATTAGTTAGAAACCTTACCTTGTTGTTGCAATCTTACGTTGCTGGAAATGACAGTCATATTAAAAATTCATATGATTTAATTGAAAATTAAAAGAAATGCAAATGGACCAGGGTATATCCTTGTTAGTTTTGATGTTATGTCATTATTTACCTTGATTCCAGTGATCAAAGCTATCTTATGTGTAGCGGATATTTTTCCAGCAAATATTGTAGTATAAGTCAGGCAAATAATGATTTTTATGAACAGATCAACAGGATGGCTATGGGCAGTCTTCTCAGTATGGCTGTGACCAATTTGTTTACAGAGAACTTTGAACAATTGGCATTGCAGACTGCCAGTAAAAGACCATCCAGGTGGTACCGATATGTCGATGGTACTTTCGTAGTATGCACACACAGAGCAGAGGAATTGGATGCCTTCCTGATGCATCTCAACAGTATCAATTCGAAAATGCAATTTACTATGGAGACGGAGAATAATGGCCAACTGAATTTCTTGGATATGGCTGTAATCCAGCGAGGGGATGGAACATACTGTCCATTACCTGCATAAAGATTCTAACCATCACCCCAGACGAAAAAGAGATGTGATTAAAAACTTTGTAGACATGGGACGCTAAATTTGTGAACCGACTTATTTAAAAGATGAGCTTGAACATCCATGGTCAACACTCATGAAGAATTGTAATTCTAACAAAGAGACAGATGGAGTACTTCACCCTAGGGAGAGAATCAGGATCAACAAGCAAGACAGCCGCCCAAAGGGAACGTTTTCCTTCTGTTGATTATTACGATTACAGATGGCATTGGGAAAGTGTTGAGCAAATATGGTGTGGAAACTACCTTCAGACCCACCAGGGAGATAAAAGAATCTTCAAGATCAGCGAAAGATATATAACATGGTTTAGCTACACTGGGTGTGTATAAAATTCCTTGTGGTTGTTGACTGGTTTATATAGGTAACACACAAACAAGTGTTAACACCCATCTGGTTGAATATAACAGGAATTTCCGCCTGGAACATATAGATAAATCGGTCATAGCAGAACACCTATACCAAGAGGATACCCATGAAATAAAATTCACCGAGACAAGTGTCATATTGAAAACATCGCATAATCATCTGCATATGCATAGAGGGCTATTGAGATTTATACACACTGTAATAATTTTAACAGAAAAGAGGAAGATGTTAAATTAGATAAAATTTAGCTGTCAGTATTGCAACATCATAACGACGATCGATTACTTTCAGTCGAGAATGTTGGCATTACCAGAGACAATCTCGTAGCCGGCGTCATGTACTGGACTATGGGGCCCTCTACACGGCCCGTATATTCGGTGCTTCCTCGATTTCTGGTTGCATTTCGCTACTTTACCTCTAAAGATGTCTCCCGCAGTCGGAGAGGAAACGTAGTAGCAACTTTTATTTACTGACCACGTCCTATTAGCCCGGACGTTGTAACCACCTTGTTTAAATTGTTAGAAACTTAGCCAGCCGGTGTCGTAATTTTGAAATGAGATTTAGTATGATTGTCGGGGGCGTGATAAATATTTCGCGTGAAGCGCTGTTGCGACACAGGGTAAGGTCAATTGTGGAAATTGTGAATATTAAACGTAACGTTATTAAGGAATACACCCGACTGACTACACAAAATAAGAGGGCACGTACATTCGCGAGTGAGTGGTTCAAAATAAGCATCAATACGTAAGGGAAGTGGGCCATAAGTGTAGTTACGTCGGTACACACAGATGTTTGTAGGTGTTTCCTTTGTCAATTCTATAATATTCACTCCCGATGTGTTGTTCCTCTGTTGCTCATTCCGATCATGATTCTGCCCTGAGTTTATAAGCGTAATGTTACATTGCGCTTGGGACTGATAGGGTTAATTACTAATCGGGTACTGTCACTGCACATTTCGAGGGTGAGTCGTGTTGTTGTTACTAAATTGAGGCTGTAAGCGTTACCCCACTGATTCCCGTTATCGATTCTATTCCAGTTTCGTTTCCGGTTACCAGAGTAGTCAGAGTAGTTTCTGTCACCATTTTTTTCTTTTCCTTTTATACCCGGGTTAAAAGTTTGGTAAAATTGCTTCCCAAACTCGGGCCTGGCATATGCGCTGCTGAAGTGGGATCGACAAAAGCCAGTCGTGACTCAGCCGTGCACACTCCATTGTTGATGCCGTCCTGTGGCTGGCGCTGCGAAACATGGTTGCCACCACTGCTACGCAAATTATTTGATTACTGTTGCTCTGTCTTGCATCTTCATTGATTAAGTCAATATAATCCAAGACTGATAGAAAATACTCCAAATTGCTTTCGGGTACTTGTACTAACTTTTCCCGAATATTAAGCGGTAGTTTAGCTTTCAGAATGCTTAGGACGTCAGTGTGTGCACTGGCTCGTCCCAGAACCTCGTCTTATTTAAATATTTCTCAAAATACTTTCAAAATTATCCAAATTTTGGGTTATATTGTTCAGGGTTGAATAGGGCTTTTATTAATCTCCCTTGAACGCCATGTGACCAATACTTTGAAAGAAGCGCGTTTTCAAACTGTTCTAATGTCTGACAAGTTTCTGACATTTCCATCGTCCATAACGCTCCATTGCCTTGAATGTAACCCGTAATGTATCGTATCTTTTGCTGTTCCGACCACGTTTTAGGCAATACATTTTCGAATGACTTTATAAAAATTACCGGACGCACAGACTTCTTTTCAGGGGTAAACATTTGAAGTTGTCGGTGTTTTTCTCTTCTCACAAAACTCATGACAAAGTGGGTTCATCTATCTGCTGTTTGTTTCTTTCATCGCGGTATCGTTAGTTACCGTACATCTCATAATTTGGTGAACACACATGTACATTCGGGGTAGGATAGTCACTAGTTGCAATATTGCTCTTACCTGTGGGTATGTTGTCAAGCTCTTCTTCAGGGCCTTGGTGTCGTTCTTTCATTGTACTAAGTTTCCTGTTAAATTGCTCGACTATTTGATTCTGCCAGCCTGGTAAGTCCTGTGTCAAAGTTTTCTGTGTATGACCTATGTCAGTTCTCAGTTTAACTACAGATGTGTTTTGTATACTTGTTCCATTGTGTTACTTACTGCCTTTTTTAACTCTGTTTCTAGAGTACGGTTTATGTACGTGTATTTTTCTTCGCGAAAGTCCTCAAACTGCTGTTTTTGCTGTTTTCATCATGTTCTCAACTTGATTTACAGCTTCCTGCATTTTTTTATTGAGTTTGGTTTGCTGTACACTCATGGCATTGAAATTTTCAGTTTACTTACGTATCTGATCCGGCCCATCCTTAACTGTGGTTTTCAAATTATCAATATCCTGGTTCATGGAATTTAAATCTTCACGTACCACTTCTATTACCTGATCCGCTACCTCTCTTTTTAGTTGTGTCAGTTGTGTTTTCAGGTTACTGTGCATATCAGTAAGGTTTTTTACCTCACTGTCTAGCTTGTTCATTTGTGTGGCTACACTCCCTATCTGTTGTGACATTGTCTACCTATGCAGTGACATTGGTTACCTGAGTTGTTACATTCCCTATCTGTGCTGTGACGTCTTCCTGTGTAGTGACATTGCTTATCTGTGCTGTGACATTTGCTATCTGTGTATTCATTTGGGCTGTTGCATTCCGTGTCTCTGTTGTGACATTTCCTATCTGTGTATTCATTTGGGTGTTACCTGAGTTACAAATTGTGACATCATATCTGTCTGCACTACTCTAAACATCTGCATAATGTCTGGCTCTACCGGCCCTTCTACATTTGCGGAATCTGCAACAGTTTCTGAAGTTGAAATATTATCGTCTGTCGCTAGCGACTGACAGTGAGTAACACTAGTCGCTGTGACTGCGTTAACAGTATCTGCAATGTTTTCTACTTTTGTGTTAGGCATAGGTTGAGCAACTGATTTCTCATCCGATGAATTATCCATCGTTTTGGTTTGTGATCTTAATTTCACCATAGCTGCATATAGCCGTAAATCAACGTGCAGCCGAACTTCCACTACTACTGCGGCTCGTACTTCACGTAAACAAATCACTGATGACGTCGCGCTCGTTCGTGAAATTCAACGTAGCAAAATATGTCTCTGGTGAACAGGAGACTGATAAGTGACTTTAACGCCCGCAATCAGTGAAAATGATCCACTATCTTGTGATACATTCACGTTTAATATACTTACAAAAATCTACAAAACCATCTGAAAAAGAAATTTTTTAAAAAAATGCGTGCTACGTAGTGTAATTCTACCCCACATTTACGATCAACCTCAAGCGTGGTAGTGTTGTTGCCCTTACCTTACATATTTTATTTTGCCGGTCGGTTTTCTTCGTACTGGGTTTAGCGTTTAATGTTCCAAAACTTACTTCTTTTCCAAATTTTTTAGGATAAACATTTGTCAATTTTATCGACTGATTTCGGTAATAATTTTCTTGCCTGGTACGCAATTGGTGTAACATGTAACAGAAACAATAGGTTATAGTTACAATAATGGATGGAAAAAATTACTTAAATATTTCAATGTATAATTTGTACTAATTTTTTTCTGACACAAAGGTCATTGCAGTCGGTCGCCATTTTATACGACCTGTTTAAATTGTTAGAAACTTAGTCAGCCGGTCTCGTAATTTTGACATGAGAGTTAGTATAATTGTCGCGTAATAAATATTTCGCGTGAAGCGCCGTTGCGACACAGGTAATGGTCAATTGTGGAAATTAAGCCACTGAATATTAAAAGTAACGTTATTAAGAAATACACCCGACTGACTACACAAAATAAGTGGGCACGTACAATCGCGAGTGAGTGGTTCAAAAAGAATTAATACTCTAAGGGAAGTGGGAAATAAGTGTAGTTACGTCGGTACACACTCAGTTGTATACGAACGTACCATCGGGACAGATGCACGTACGTTCTAAGTACTATCATTCCCTGTGGCCTGCGAAAAAGAATTGTGGTTAAAATGCACTTATTCATCTGAGAAAGAAGATGATCGGACTTCGTAATTAAATGAAAAGAAAGATTGCTGGTTCTGAATGTCGCGGCAAATATGAATTAAATATTGAAATTGTCCTTGGCTGCCTCGAAGGGAAAGAGATGATCGCATTCACGTACCTCTAGTGTTGAGCTAAGCCGTCGTGAGGATCGTCGCTTCCATTTGTATTCTCCATACAAAATTAAAATAATAATAATCTTCCAGAGTTAAAGGAGCTGGGATCCAAGGTATCGTAAATGACAAAATCATATTGTTCAAAAATTGCTTTCATTATGTAACGCAATTTCACTTTAAAATCACACAGCACGTCTTATCACCAAGACAAGAACGACGGAAGGTAACTGTTACTAAAAAACCAATAAACGAAGATCGTAAATCTTCCTTTATCCTTCAGCGTTAAATACTTTTCAAATTAATCTTTGGTATGAGAGTCGAATTATTATCTATCCATTTATCAATAAGAAAAATATTATTAAGTTCCTTTATAAAGTATTAAGTAATGTAAATTTAATTCTATTAAACAGAGACATGGAATGTGTAGCACACTGAAAATATCTGTTTCAATTGAAAAAAAGTGGTGTAAAATACAATCAATTCCTGCTGCCCTCATGTTCCAGCTTCCTACACTCCGTATTATATCTTTTAGGCAATAGAAAGTACACTTTTATTTCAAGTGTAAATTTGCTATTTGTTAGGTACAATTATAAACTGGGCAGTTGACGAGTTATTGAACGTCTATATTCTCTTGTTTGTTTTATTAGCTCATGAATATTCTCTTTTTCTTATGTGATGTCTGCTGAATTCATAAAAACTGTTTGGATTCTGGAGCGACGACTTATAACAAATATTGGGGAAATTTTCTAAATTTTAGATGAAAAATAGTGAGTTTTTAAGTTTTTTAAGCATTTTAGAGTCATGTGAACAACATTAGAACCCCGAAAACTGGACTCTAGATAACTCGACACTCCGGGAAGCTCGACAAGCCTGACACATTTTTTGGCTTTGAAAAAAGATACAAAACATAAACACGCACGGTATTTTCATAAAAAGCTAATTTAATTTACAGTAATAATCATGCTTATAGACTGTTACAGAGCAGTGAATACATAGCTCTGAAAAGACTGAAATTATATTTAAATAAATCCTAAACTATCATTAAAAGAACAAAACATAAAATATTGCTGTCGCACTGTAATAGCACTTTGATTAATAAGTGAAATAGCTAATTTAAGCTTACTCTGAGTATGGCTCAGGTTTCATTAAATAAAAATAATATCTCAAAGTTAATACAGTATGCCTAATACATTCAGTCAAACAGTATGTAAATAGCGGATTTTAATTGGATCTTACACCCTAAAAATATTTAAGTATTTGAAAATAACTAATACAGTACTTTAGTGATATAGTAACGCAGCACTAAACTATTATTAATATTTCGAAACTGAAAATTTAACATTATGTATGTATTTAATTCTCTATTTTATAAAGATTTTTAACAGTGCTCTAAATGGCGTTATTAGGGCTAGAGTGTATTTAGAAAGGTGCAAATGTCGACCGTCTGACTGGATTACTGAATATGAAGTCGTTGATGATTGGTCGGATATCCAAATTCACCCAAAACATCACGGTGGGCATGAAGAACAGCCAAGTTGTTCAATCGCTTCTGTCCCATTGTTGATCGGAGATATGACTCCAGACGCCTAAGGGCGCTAAATGACCGTTCAGCTGTTGCTGTCGTGATTGGAACTACGTGTAGAAGCTTAATGCACATCACTACTTCGCATAACATTTCTTCAACTGCAGGATCTTGTGTAATGTACTTCCTTACATCACACATGTTTTTAAGGCCAGTTGTTTTTTATTAGCGATATCGGCTAACATATTCAAGTGTAAGAGCAGTCCCTCAATGCCTAGGTCTTTTTTGAAAAACCCGGTTGACTTTTCCAAATTTTACTAAAAGCAAGCACTCTTGTTCAACTGCAATGACCTGTGTGAGTCCAGTTGAAGCAAACCGCTCAGTAACGCAAGAGTGCACCGTTTCACAAACTTCGATGTAAACAGCTTTGTAGTATTCCTTCGGGGTTATGAAAATGTGCGGTGAGCTGACGTCGTTGTTTTCATACTTCTTTAGTATACTTCGCTTCCGAGGAAGCGAAGGATCATCAACTTGTGAAGGTTTTTCTTTTAAGCACAACTCCCAAGTGTTCAAAACTATCACGCCTTCCATTCAATATACAAATCAAGCCCTCAAATATTTTTTCCAGATCGGCAACACTTAGACGAGGGAATGAAATTTTTTCGTTGACGTCCTCTACTGGGTTCATCGCACGGCAATAAAGACGTAAAAAGAAATGTCTTGAATTGTGACATTGACTCAAGGTTCCCTGGAGATTTGTAACCTGCCTCCGTTTTGTCCTCTGTAGAAAATGTTTCAAAAAACTCTAGAAGTTCTTCAAAGTTTTTCAATATTCTCAAGATACTAGAACCTCGCATAGTCAATCGAGTTGGGCAAAGGGGTCATAGACCAGCTTGGTTTGGTGCTCTCACAGTGTATGCTTCTGAAAAGTACCATCCTTTTGTTGGATTCCCTTGCGGTGTTTATTAAGTCCTTGGCTAGAGCCATAATATCCCTCATAGATGTAAGATGGCGGAGACTGTCTACAACTGCCAAGTCTAAACTGTGAGCAGTGCAGTGCACATAACGTGGTTTCGGTTGTATATCCAAAACTAACTTTTTTTAGTCCTTTGAACTTACCTCTCATATTCGAGGCACCATCATAGTCCTATCCTCTTAATTTATGTTGTTGGGGTCTCGTATAAGCCAGTAAAGTCTTCGTTGACGACTAAGGAATCATCGACAGTATGAATACAAAATGACACTTGTCTAAGAATTGAAGAATCACTTGTTTTGTCAACCATGACAGAAAAATGTTCAGTATTCTTGACTGAAGCCAATACCTATCGCAACAGACTTTCCTAGTAGATTTTTAGCAATTGCCTCTTTGCAGGTTTTGCAAAAAACTTTTTCGGTAGATGCTTCATATTATAGCCATGTATATTTGATCAATCAAGACTTCTGAAACGATCTTCCCTTACGGGATTGTCGAGGTTTTGACTGTAAACGGTTCTCGCCTGAAGACGACGAAGCAATTGACGACGCAGTAGTTGTTGGAGGTTGACTTGCATCATCAACTTCCAAGCGCGCCTTTTTGGTAACAAATTTATCCACTGCAAACTTAATTCACAATACACTAAGAGACTAAAGTAAACGAATAAAATATAGTCGTATAAAATAGTCCACTAGACACTAAAGTCGGAACACTAAACACGTCTGCACCATGCACTGAACGAAACTATCCACACTGAATGACGGCGACAGCAAGGTGGGCTTTATATAGCCGCGGCGTCGTAATGTCTCGAAGCGTCAAGGCGTCGTGGGGCGGAGGGTTCCAGCGTTTTTGCTCCAGTCCTTTTGATGTCGCTGCGGTCGTACCGGTAGACCGCCGGCGCCAGACTTCACCCGAAGGTTCGCGCACCGGGACAAATTCTAAGCTGCCCGCAGCACCGTAACACTATCATGATTCACACCACCCGTTTTCAGTCAATCTGCTTACTACCGTAACAATTATTTGTTTTAATCATTACTCAGTGTATTTTAAAATGTAAATATCGTCAAACAAGGAAAATAAAAAATTCCAACATAACTTTGTGATTTTACAAAGCAAAATATAACTAATAATTTTCTTAAATTATTGGGGGGGGGGGGCCTCCGCCCCCACAAACGAATTTTTTAGGTGGCTCGGGCCATCTCAGGCCCCATGGGGTCGGCACCTGTGTTTGGATTACTAATTTACATTAATCATCAAAAGCTACATGTTTGTTTGCGTGTTATTATTGAGTCATTCAGTTAATGTGTCTATGTTTGTGTTTTTTATCTTTAACATGTTATTATCATAAGCTACTAAAAGTCAGTACTATGTTATGCACTTCAAAAAATTTAGAAACTCACAGAATTCTAAAAGCAAGCATTTGGGTATGGTTTTTCAGTCTTGTACAAAGTTTTAATGGGTCAGGATGTTGTGTCTTTATCTAGATGTAACTCAAATATTGGAAAGTCCAAGATGGAATAACAAAAACACTATGGAATGGGTAGTTTGCTACGCACCGAGGAGACACTGTGTTGCAAACAGGAACAACGAAAAGGACTGCTATACATTTTAGCTTTTGGCCAAAAGACCTTCTTCTGAGGCAGACAGCACACACACGAAGGCACAACTCACTCACACGTGAGCATTGTGTCTATCCGCTGTGGCCTGATGGAGTTTTAACTGCACCTGATGGGAGCAGCAATCGAGCAGCGAGAGTAAGGGGCAGGCAGGGGGGGAATAGCAGGATGGGGTGGGGATGGTGTAGTGCTGCTTCTGAGTGTGTGGGAAAGGGATAGGTAAGTGGAGGACCGGGACTAGTCAATGTTGCGGCCAGGTCTAACGGTTTCGGCGACAAGAGAAGCGCTGCAAAACTGGACTGCGAACTTCACACTTCTCTTACTAGAGTTGACTTACTTGAAACGTTTAGCCGATCCTCTTCTTTGGATATGCGGCTGCGTCAATCTGCACAACTTCTTCTCTGAAGAGATAATGCTGGTTAGAGGAACTAAAAAATGCTCTCTCTCTCACTAGAAATAACTCGGTACCCTCATACTTTCACTTCAGTTCAGGTATATTTTCATTTCCACAAATTTCATATAAGCATCCAAACTCTTGCAAGTCAACTACGTCGATAACCATTAGTTACAATGTGGTGGGCTTGATAACCACCAGAAATTCGTAAACAAGTCTTGCTTCTAGCAAGTCTGACACCAATATTAAGTAAGAGTCTCTAGACATATCATGTTTCAATTGTCTATAACAATTACAATTATTCGACTACCAAGGAATAACACGTAGTTACTGCTTGCACCCTCCATACACGTTCTATGGCACAAGTGGCAAATACATCTTTTTCTATTAACAATCGTAAATACTCTTATTATTATTGCTTGGTCATTCCTTTCTCCATTCTACTACAATTATAAAACGTGAACCTTTCAATCCATATTGGAGTTAGCTCTTTCAGTATCTAACAATCGAGAGGACCAAAATTTTTGTTTTCTGTTCTTTTGCCAATCGTAAATTCCAGGTGTCATGGACCCTTGAATACTTCATCCTTTATTCTGATTCTCTGTACTACCTCTTTAGTACGTAATGGCGTCATTACTTATAGTAGTCTGTAGTAACTCTGGGCAAAATAAAGTGTTCCTGTTGACACTCAGAAAACATAATACTGCTAGTGAAATAAAGAATTCAAACTTACCAGAATAATTCCTACAAAATGTGTGACTGCTGTCACGAAACTGCCCTTTTCCCCTCGGATCAGTATCTCTGCCTTACATATGGGTCGACCCTATAAGTGAACTTCCTCCTTCCATTTTCGTGGGTACGCTCTTCCTAACTCCTGTTCTCCAATGGTACAGGTCAATCCTCTTCTTGGTGCCCCTGTCCACACAGTATAGGGAAGCCTTTCTTATGTCTGCCTATCTGCCTTTCACTTCCAATAAATGCTGGGTGCTCCCCCCTTATACTTTATGAGTAGGCCTCATGGTTCCATGCCGTAGTATACATCTTTAGGTACACTGCAATTAAATATTCTCTGGTAAAATTTAAAATCTACTTCACACTTTACACTTGCTTCTTATTACTTCATTTCATACCCTGGAGTCCTCCTTTACTCAACAACTTCTAACCATGCCTATATAATCTATTCAATATATTTTACCCAAGCTATAAGAGTCCCCCTATCGTCCTACAACTCAAATTCATCAGAATATTTGACTTATCTCTCTTAACAATTATCACAAACCCTTCCTCTCTGTCTTATGCTCTCCTCCTTTACTCACGCTCCCTACTTAGGTACGGACGCTTGGATGATGTCGTCCAGGATACCGAGCAGCATACATAGCACACGCCCGTTGGGCATTTTGATCACAATAGTCATACATCAACACGATATCGACCTTTTCCGCAATTGGTAAACGGTCCATTTTAACACGGGCAATGTAGCAAGAAGCAAATACCATCCGCAGTGGAGGAATGTTAGGTGATACCACGTGCTTATACGTTTGTGCTTATTACAGCGCCATCTATCAGAAAGCGAAAAAATGGTACAACTAAAACATTCATATTTCTTTACGTACTAAACGAATATGTAAGAAAAAATGGGGGTTCCTATTTAAAAAAACGCAGTTGATATCCGTTTGACCTATGGCACCGCCATCTAGCGGGCCAACCATAGCGCCATCTGGTTTCCCCCTTCAAGCTAGACGAGTTTCGTGTGTGTGTGTGTGTGTGTGTGTGTGTGTGTGTGTGTGTGTGTGTATGTGCGATGTAGAACGGTCACAATAAACAACAATGTGTGCATATTTCACTATGTACACACCTCTTCCCCCGCAATACTTTACAGTTCTTCAATCATTTCAATCTCTCCTTTCATTGTTTGCGTCTTCGTGTTCAGTTGTGTGTATGCTTAATTGTGTCTGTGTATCCTGATTCTTCGGCCTACTTTAATGAAATAAGTTGAAGGTTACTGGAAACCACGGAAAATAAGGACTTCAGCGATAGAAGTATATGAATATTCAAAGAGGAAAAGATAGAGAGGTACTCAAATGAGAAGTAAGAAAGGAAAACGTAGAAACGGTTGCTAAGATCGTAGAAGAAAAAGTAGGTAGCCTCAAAGACAGGAAACCCATCCCAGCCCCATTCCACAGGATCCCTACCTCGCCGGTACTTGAGCGAGAAGCCGGAGGAGGTATGGTGTTAAATCGTCTCCTACAGAACGGACATTCTCACCTTCACCCTTGAGGTCCCCGAAGAAAAATCTTAGCAACACCTATGGAACGGCAAATGGTGAAGAATCAGTCACACTTATTTGTGAGGGTTGTCTGGAAGGTGTGATGTGTGTTAAGTGTTAGTCATCATTTATCTGTTGGTGTAAATCATGCTATTACTTACACTACCCACTCCTTTCAAAATTGATAAAAAACCCTCCCATTTACAACACATTTTATAAAAGGGTAAGAAACATTCTGCATTAAGTATAAAATTATGTATCATATTATCACAATTATGTAATTATTCATACAATAACATATCTTCTATTAATCTAATATCCTTCGCAGTTTGTTAACACCTTTGCACCCAGGTTTGCATAGACCAACTGGATAAGAGATTACTTTCAAAGAATAGCTTAGGCAAAAATAAGACGTAACTATACGTGGATGGCGGGAGAGACTGGCTGGCTAGGCAAAAATAAGACCTATCTATACGTGGACGGCGGGAGAGACTGGCTGGCTAGGCAAAAATAAGACCTATCTATACGTGGACGGTGGGAGAGACTGGCTGGCTAGGCAAAAATAAGACCTAACTATACGTGGACGGCGGGAGAGACTGGCTGGCTAGGCAAAAATAAGACCTAACTATACTGTGGAGACCACGTCGGCTGCTGTCGGCATTACAATCGAGACTACCGCTGACTAGAGCGAAGCTTGAAGACGACTTAAATACTTAGCCGGCACAATCCTCTAACAACTGAGGACAACTTCTTCCAAATACTTAGTGGGCACACTCCTCCAACCGAGGACGACTTCTTCCAAATACCTAGCGGGTACACTCCTCCAGAGACCGCGTCGGCTGCTGTCGACGTTACAATCGAGACTACCACTGGCTAGAGCGGAGCGTGAAGCCAGCTTAATCACATACCGGGAGCAGTTTTGGGTGCCGTTAACACACTTCCACACTGGTACGTTTCTCTAATGGTGGATAACAGGATAGTATAAGAAGTAGGGGGATAGTATAAGAACTAGGGGGATAGTATAAGAAGTAGTGGGATAGTGTAAGAAGTTGGGGGAATTCAGTGCAGAAAATTTTTATTGCAGAAGAAACACCGAAAACAAGTAGGGATACGACGGTCGTCACTCCGCCCGTTAACACAGAACGTTAACGTCCCTTGGAAAATAGATGATTCCGCCCGGCTCCCATGGATCTAACCTTAACCTCACTCGATTACTTATGGACCAATACTTTTCGTTAAATTTTGTGTGAAAGTCTCCACACAAAAAAACAATTATCACTTTACTAGGAAACACAACATTAAGTAAAGTTATTCTATCTTCTACTCTGTCATGGACGAATTTGAATTCTTCGCACAAGTCGTCTATAACACTGCTAGTATCATTAAGTTTGGAAAAAGTAACAGTCAAAACGTTTCCGGAGATTATCCTCGCGGCAACTTTTCGATGGATTATTTCCTCTATCTGTTCCTCCAGATTATTTATATTCATTAAGTCTGAAGTGACTAGTTTCTCCTTAAAGTCAGTTCCACGTTATCTACTCAGGTACTAACACATGCAGTTTGCGATTGGACCATAGGTATTAATTCATCCATTTTTTCCAAAGTCTCTTTTAAGGTGTGCAACCTCTGCTGTACAGCATCGAATGTAACATTGCATACGCGTGTTCAGTTTCTACATTATTACATTTACCTTCAGTATCAAATTCTAGTTTTTTTTTTTTTTGCTAAGTCCTGAAATTGGTTACTCTGTGTATGACTGAAGTCAGTGAACAGTTTTACGAGGATAGTCGGGGAATTAATTCATTCTTTAAATCTAATTGTAAACTCTCCACTTTATCATTTAAGACATTGAACTTAGCATTTAAAACCCCACCCTGTGCTTCTAGTTTTTCACTTAAAGTAGCACTTAGTTCCTTTCTTATAGCAGCTGAATTCGCCTTCTGTTCATCTAATCTAGCATTTAGTCGAGTATTCACCGAGTCTAATTTAAGACTTAGTACTTTAATTAAATTTGCTACCTCAGTCCAGTCTGGCATTTCTTTTCTCACTGTCATGGCCACGGCTGGTTCTGATGTTTCCCCAATTTTTTGAGTATTATCCATATTCCCCTTACTTGTAGCTCTAGTATTCATTAAAATAAATTCACCTCTGAGTATAATAACTATACTAACAGTCTATTATTGAACCGTGTCCTCAATTTCACACTCAAATAATTATTGTCTTCCGCTCACCCAGCGTAGAGTTACAGGCTGCGTCGCTAAGCATGTGTCGAATGAGCGCCGGTGAACGACACGGGCGCCGACAGCGTCGAAGGTTGGTTTCAGCGTCGGTGCCGTTGAAGGGGTTTGTAGTCAGCACCGGCGAGCAGCAGCTGGCGCCGTTGGCGTCGGTTGCTGGCTACGGGGTCACGCCCCCGCGATTTGAGTGAGGGCTGCTTACTCTCCACACTGGATCTTCGTCGTCAAATAGATCTCGTCGCAACTCTTCTCAGTCTAAACTGTAGAGATTTTCCTAGCGTCTCTTCTTGTATGGTATTTATTAATTTTCACCCCTTTTTACCGTTTATGCGGAATCCCACCCTGCGAAACAATTTCCCTGTCTTGTTACTATTGGTTGCTATGGCAACTCACAATATCTTTTTATCTTGATTTTGTTTCAAAATTCCTCTTTCTTCGAGTACCGTTCACGTCGATCGCCACGTACTAACGGTTTCGGCGACAAGAGAAGCGGTGCAAAACTAGATTGCGAACTTCACACCTCTCTTACTACAGTTGACTTACTTGTAACGTTTCCAAGATGCTACTCCAGACAGGTGTAAAAATAAATGAGCGCAACGGAAAATAATAAACGCTAAAATAAAGATTTGGCCCTGTCTGACTACCCCCTGAAGCATATCTTAAGATCTCTTAATGGACTTTAACATATAAATTACAACCTAAACGTAAACGAATGATTAAGGCAACTAATACTTCTAAATGTTAAATGTTGTTCCTGCTTATACAGGGTGAGTCGCCTAACGTTACCGCTGGATATATTTCGTAAACCACATCAAATACTGACGAATCGATTCCACAGACCGAACGTGAGGAGAGGGGCTAGTGTAATTGTTTAATACAAACCATACAAAAATGCATGGACGTATGTTTTTTGACACAAACCTACGTTTTTTAAATGGAACCACGTTAATTTTGTTAGCACATCTGAACATATAAACAAATACGTAATCAGTGCCGTTTGTTGCATTGTAAAATGTTAATTACACCCGGAGATATTGTAACCTAAAGTTGAGGCTTGACACCTCCGGCGTTCAGTTGCGTGTTGTAACAAACACGGGCCACGGTCGGCGAGCAGCATCTGCAGGGACATGTTTACGATGACGACCGTGTTTACGAGTTTGGCTGTAGTGCACTGTTGTGGTTTGGTCTAGCTGTCGCAGTGTCCGCATGTAGCGCTTGCTGCTATTGTTATTCTGCATTCGTCTCCCCACGCAGACCAACTGTAGTACACCGTGTTACCAGACGTCTGTGATAGTGTAGTGTTGTAGGAACTGTGACCATGGTGTATTCGAACTCTGAAAAGGCGGAGATGATACTCATCTATGGCGAGTGTCGACGAAATGCAGCTGAAGCCTGCAGGGTGTATGCAGAACGGTACCCGGACAGAGAGCATCCAACGTGCCGCACATTGCAAAACATCTACCGCCAACTGTATGCAACAGATATGGTCGTAGCACGCAAACGGGTCCGTAACAGGCCCGTCACAGAAGAAGCGGGTGCAGTTGGTGTGTTAGCTGCTGTTGCCATGAACCCACACATGAGTACACGGGACATTGCGAGAGCCGGTGGAATGAGTCAAAGTAGTGTCATGCGCATACTGCATCGTCACCGCTTTCACCCGTTTCATGTGTCGCTACATCAGCAATTACATGGTGATGACTTTAATCATCGAGTGCAATTCTGTCAATGGGCATTAACAGAGAATGCGTTGCAGTTCTACCTGTTTACCGATGAAGCGGGTTTCACAAACCACGGGGCAGTGAATCTACGGAACATGCATTACTGGTCCGTGGACAATCCTCGCTGGCTCAGACAGGTAGAGCGACAGCGACCGTGGACTGTAAATGTATGTTGCGGAATCATTGGCGACTACCTCATTGGTCCTCACTTCATTGCAGGGGCCCAACCAGCTGCAACATACATCGCGTTTCTACAGAATGATCTGCCAACGTTGCTCGAAAATGTCCCACTGGAAACGCGTCGACGTATGTGGTATCAGCATGATGGTGCACCTGCACATTCCGCAATTGACACTACGCTGACCCTTGACAGGATGTTCGACGGGCGTTTCATAGGACGTGGAGGACGCATAAATTTGCCAGCCCGTTCTCCTGATCTTACACCTCTGGACTTCTTTCTGTGGGGTACGTTAAAGGAGAATGTGTACCGTGATGTGCCTACCATCCCAGAGGATATGAAACAACGTACTGTGGCAACCTGCGGCGACATTACACCAGATGCACTGCGGCGTGTACGACATTCATTACGCCAGAGATTGCAATTGTGTTCAGCAAATGATGGCCACCACATTGAACATCTATAGGCCTGATATGTCGGGACACACTCTATTCCACTCCGTAATTGAAAACGGAAACCACGTGTGTACGTGTACCTCACCCCTCATGGTAATGTACATGTGCGTCAGTGAAAAAGACCAATAAAAAGGTGTTAGCATGTGGACGTAATGTGCTGCTCCAGTCTCTTATGTACCTAAGGTCCATAACCGTTCCCTTTGGATCCCTACGTAATTCGGTGCTCTCCGATACACACGATCGAACAGCGGAGGAGTGGTACTCAAGCTTCAACTTTAGGTTACAATATCTCCGGATGTAATTAACATTTTACAATGCAATAAACGGCACTGATTACGTATTTGTTTATATGTTCAGATGTGCTAGCAAAACTAACGGGGTTCGATTTTAAAAAAACCTAGGTTTGTGTTAAAAAACATACTTCCGTGCATTTTTTTATGGTTTGTATTAACCAATTACACTAGCCCCTCTCCTCACGTTCGGTCTGTGGAATCGATTCGTCAGTATTTGATGTGGTTTACGAAATATATCCAGCGGTAATGTTAGGTGACTCACCCTGTATACTTATAGTGGATTTATAAAAAAAATCTTTCTGTTTCAAAGTTTACATTTCCTAAGTAAAATTACTAGTCAACTGCCCAACTCTGCCTCTTATTATGACTGCGCGATCTAATTTCCATAACGGAAAATGACTGACATCATCTACGTACCAAACACCAGAAGACACCACTTTCAAAGATGATCTAAGGTGGTGTGGAACCTCAGTAGAAATAAACTAACGTGATCACACATGTTTAGCTTTTATAGCCCTAATAAGCCGAAGCAATTTGCGGTATCACCGTATGTACTGCGTCCAGTGTGTCGAAGTGATGGTTCTCGTACTCGTCTGAGACGATGGAAGAACTCCAGCCACAAATAAACTCTGTCAAACACTACGACGGCAGAAGGCGGTCCTCTGACTAATATACTCTAATACTGTCTTCTCCTCTCTGTGTTCTGCAGACGAGAAACGCGAGCTCCCAGCCACAAAGACGGAGTTCAGGTAACGTCTCAACGTAAGTATAGGCAGAGGAAGTGCTCTCAACTACTGAACGCTGTTTACTCAACGACGACTTCCAACCCAGAAGTGAAGTCCAGAATCGTATAGTTTCGCAACAGTACAGTGCCTAACTGTTCTAACCATAAACTTTCCTGAGAGCAGAGACAGCAAGTCTGTCTGTATCAACAAAGCTGATATCGAGCGACCATCACACATGGGCGCTCACAACGGAAGACCTCGTCTCTCCACCGCTGGCTTCCCAGCGAGGCTCAGCTCCCCACCATCGTAATTCCGAAAACGAATCATATTCCCGAAACCACTGAATATTCTTTCCTCTCTACAGATTCTTCCGAACGCCAACCAATCATATTTTAGTCTTTTGTCGTCCAGCGCGGAAAGTTTGCCAGGAAAAACCTATACTCGTACAATGATAGGCTTCTGAGTAAAAATCCTTGGAAATAACCCAGCCTGAAGGGTTTCCGATGTGCCGCTTCTTCGTTCCTCTCACCTGCGTCCAAAATTTGCAGATTTAGGAAGTATTATCCAGTTATCCTTCCGATCCTACTACATTAGCAGCCGGCCGTCACCCTATTGTGCTCCAGAGCTCAGGTGCCACAACGTCCGTCTAGCTACTTCCCGTGTTTAAGCAGGACCAACACCTGTGCGGGCCTTCCACCCAGAGCTTGAGTTTTGCCTGCCGTTTCATCTCCACTGGCGTTCCAACCTCTACTAGTATGATGATAAAGACACTCCGTCGCCATTCATGCAATAAGCGTTAACAACTAGTTACAAGGCGTACGTGACACTGTCAGTCTCCTTTATATATTCATATATATGATGTACAGCCTATCACATGATACCTAATTGTGTCTGTAGATCACGGCAAAGTATGTGGATGGTTGCTTGTAAGGTGCGATATTATAGCCACCTGACAATACCCCCATCTAACGAACTATTTTGTACTAGGATGGGGTAATTCTTACAGTATTACCCCATCCAGTACAAAATCACATAACCATCAATTGTCTGTACAAGCGAACTAATAAGAATATGTGGGCAGAGGAACACTTGAATCATGATATGCTCTTCTGCAGTCATTCAGCATTCATTCATGGGTTTACTGCCATAACTTTACTTATTACATGTTTATTATAATCCGTATACCTCATATGCTTGGAACACTGCACTGAGATGTGACAACTGGAATATACAATATCAAAAGAAATGTAACTAACATTACATAATTTTTATTCTCTTTCAAATATGGCAGTTCCCATCTTCCTTTAGACTTAGGCCCACGCTCTCTGTCATTCATCCATCCCTAAGACAAAGTTTGGGGCAAGAAATATTAAAGTAAAGTATCCTTTTCTTTCGAAAGTGGTCCTCCAATAAATTACATGTGCTTCATTTAGCCATTTATATGCAAAACAAGCAGTTATATCAGTTATTCAAGAGGTTATCTGTTGCTCATTATACAATTATATAAATTTCTGTGAAACATCCTACGTAATTTCACTTGGTCATATTTATGCTCTTGGCTTACATTTTAAAATAAACATCATTTCACAAACTGATTTACCAAGTCTAGTGTTTCCCTAACGTATATACTCTCTAAACATTTCAAAAATCTTATGCTCTAAGGCGTTCTTTAACAAACTTCATTTACATTTACTGTGCCAACTAATATTTGTAATAGGAGTTCGGATCGACCACCAATTTTTTTTTACTAATGTGCTTGTTGACAGTGTATGAAAAAGTAATAAATAAAAACATTCAAACCCATGGCATCATTAAAAAAGAAAATGACAAACAATAATTTTACATAAATACACACACAAATAAAATTCTGGAAATACGGAAATATATAAAAACAGTGAAGGACATTGCATCGTCATCAAAGAGAGTGTTAAACACTACTTTTACGTGAATATATACACAAATATTTACTTAAGACTACCCTGAAAAATAAGTACAAAATGTTTACACAAATGATATACATCGGAAACTGTTAGTTTGTGGGTGTAACTGTTCAGTGTTACTACATTATGCACCTTTTTTATCAAGTGTCACACACTGATTCGGATATCACAACACACTTTTGACTGCATTTGTGTACGCGATGGAAGTTACAGTTTTTTTTTTTTTTTTTTTTTTTTGTTAAGTTTAGGACGCGAAGATGATTTGAAATGGGACATGTTGCCTTTACAACTCAGTCTTTGGAACCTCAGTCGACTGTTGATCCCGTCAGGTTACTAGTCTCTCACAGAATTGATGATGTGGGAGGATCCTCGTATTATACAGCTAGGTAAGTGGGTATATGATTTGAAACATCCAAGTTTTCGTCGAATTTCTCTTTCTCTTGATATAATTATTGTATTTTGGATAAGGATGTCGGTAATTGTGGACAGGTAGGTTATCTGTTTGGTAATAATGTACATTGAACTTGAGTTGTTGTGTGTGAGTCAGATTCCTCAGAAGTCAATGCCAGGTGAATGACTGCCACAGCTTATTATGTTCATCAACCCCTGTCTGGTGGAGGAGCTCAGAAGAGAAGCAAATATAGTTCACAGTTCCATACAGCTATTAGCAGTTCCGCTGTAGGCTTAACTGACTTTATTATGTGTGCAATTGGTTTATCTCGTCTCCATCGTGTAGTACAATAGTGGAGACAAGTCATTAGTGGCCGTTTAAGCACCACTCTACTGCACTGGCTGCGTTACCTGGGACGCCACTGTCTGTTGCCGCCAGCCGAGGTCTTCAGGCAGCAGATAAATAGCCCACGTCCGCGACCGGGCTTTGGTTTATAGATGGCGTGCCGTTAGCCTCCCGTTCCATCCACACAAATGAATGATTAGGTGGGCCTCTTCTTCATTTCATGCTCCTGGCATGCTTCCTGTGGACAATCATACTACATATAAAGTTTAGTGCAATTACTGATCTTTTATTTTAATCACACTTTCACGTAACTTTTCTCTTGGTTTTACTCAGTAATACCTTCTCTTCTCTGTCCCCCTTTTTCGGATCTGATGCTGTTACCATTCTCTGGTGGTCTCTTCTTATCATCTTAATAAAGTTACATTTTATTTTATCAGTGCAATATGGAAATATTAAGATTTTAGTACATTATATAAAATCACTGTTCATCAACACTACTACCATGTCCCTATGTATTATCCTCTGTGTCATGTGCTTTGAACGTACAACATACCTGTTGTTCTTTATTAAACTATATCGGCTTACTACTTCCATTTCATGTCACTATAACACTCAAATAATACTTCGGTGCGCTCATACGGAATTTCGCAGAACTGACCACCATGTACACGATTATTCCGTTCTTAGGACAGTATAAACATTCCCATCCAAATAATGGTGCGCTCTCGCGTAAACACATGGAGCTGGCCACCTCTTGAACACCGTTTCTCTGAATGGAGACAAATCATACTCGGACGACACATCTGCATGTCATCACAAACCCTATTAGCAAGTCACTCATTTATGATCCCATGGCTAAACATGTAAAATAGACACTCATTTCTAACATTTCAACTACTGACTTTCTCTGCTAATACGTTCCACATCAATTGGTTAACCTTTTTTTTTATTCACACATCTTTACAACATTTTTGCAGTACCACACGTTTCTCAATTTTACTTTATTCCTTCATGGACAGATAGCACATGTTAAACTCTAAACATCTTCTAAAACTGTACGCTCAGCTTGCTGTGCACATAGTTATAGCCTACACAAAGAAACATGCCATAATTTTCTTACCCACAACATTCTGCCCTTTTAGGGGTACTGTAGTACCTCTTTTAACATGATAATATTAAAGAAAATTTGATAATCTACAGATTCCTTCAGTGTAATACTTAACTTAATTGCTACCTATACAATACTATGCTTTTTCCATACAGGCTCACTTTAATTATTCCTACTTATTCTATGCCATTTTGCCGTACTCTCCCACGGTTGGTTGGTCTAATTTCAACTGATTGTTCCCGATTCCATTTGTTATTCGTTCCACCCCATCCTTGGTCTGACCATTGACGAGTTTCTCTATTGGCGCTCCATGATGCGCCATTATTTTATGGCTCCCATTTCCAGTCATTTAGTTGCCTATATTCTCTGCCATAGTTCTTCCACTGTATATTGTTCCCACTACGATATCTATGTTCCATGTTTTGGTCAGGCGGCCGATTTACATTGCTTTGCCAGTTATGGCCTCTATTATTCCCTCCATTGTTCTCCATTCTTTCACCTTGCACGTGTCTCTGCCTACGTTTTTCTCTCGCCTGCTGCTCGTTGAAAGCGAACTCTCTCTTAGGATACCCTTGAATCCTTCTACATCACTTCCACATCGGCCGACGAGAGTTTGATGGTAGGAAATTGGCAGCTTCATGCAACACAATTTTACGATCTCAGCCGGTGTGCATGGGTCGTCCAAATACTGACTCTTTTTGGTCAGGTTTTCGAAAAACTTCACCAGACTACGGAACCCTGGACTCTCCAAGTCTCTACTCATCATTATTTCCTGTTTGATCCTGTCCTGTGTCTCCTTGGACCAGTATTTGTTTAAAAATGCGTCACGAAACTCTTCGTATGATGTGCACGTTTTGGCAATGTTCCGCGTGCATTCGGCCGTTGGTCCCTCGATATGTGAACATACGAAGTCCAGTTTGTACATTAGAGGCCAGTGAGGAGGTAATGATAAATCAAATTGTCCAATGAAAGTTTTTGGGTATAAAACATTACCCTCGTCTTTGTAGTGCTGAAATTTTTGTACAGGGATAAAATGCTTAAAATCGAAAATTTCATCAGAGTTTCTTCCCGCTCAGCCTACCATATTCTCACTTGGCGCTAACGTTTCCGGTCTACCGTTACTTTGGGCATCCTCTCTTCTATTCCCTGATATGTTTTCATCAGTGGAAAAATGTTTTGTGGTGCGCATTATCGGGTAACAATTATGCATATGAAATATCTCATTGCCGTTCTCCGTATTCGCAATTTGTGACCCAGTCGTGCCCTGTGTAGACGCGGGGATCTCTAGCGATATTTCGTTGCTCTGCAGATACGCTTTCAGTCTGTAGTTGACGAGCAACTCTTACATTCGAACACATCCTAATATCAGTTGGACTAGGACATGATCGTGTGTTCTGTTTAAATTGGGAGTGCTCCTCGGTCAATGCCTTATTTGGTACAATTTCCGTCTTTTGCAGCTGCGTTATTTCTACTTGTATCACGCGCCTCTGCAGCTTCGTTATTGCACCTCCATCTATCTATGTCGTGTTTTCTGTCTTCTCCAATGTCTCAATAGCAATCCGCTTTGCCCTCCTCGTTTGTAATAGCGCCTCGTTCGCGGTTCTTCTGACCTCCACAATCTCACGTTCTAGTTTTGTTCGGAGCATCACTACCTCATTTTTCACTTCCCTCGTTTCATGTTTTATCGACTTAATCTCGAAACTAAGGTTTTGAATTTTACTTCCCATTTCAGCACTAACGTTTTGAATTTTACTTCCCATTTCGTCTCTAACGTTTTGAATTTTATTTCGCATTTCAGTTGCCATTGCTTTTAGGTATGCAAGGATCCCCAACACACCTATGTTCTCTAGATCTTCTCTCCTATTATAACTGTCTCTTCCTCTACTCTTAGGTGATCTTCTCCCCTTTTCCATTATTCAAAAAACTAATCACCGCGAGCCCTTGATATAATGGCTCATGACGATGCCACTGACGGCGAACTACCATAATTCTTAGTTGTTCTGCGTTCACTTGGACTCCGTACATTATAGTCATGTATTTTTACGATTGCCTCAGTGTGTCTCTGATCCTCATTTTCGCTATCAGTTTGCCCACCATGGGCTTCGCTGTGTCTATCATCCTCACAAAATTCCGTTGGATCGGTATTATCCTCACCAGTGCCTTGTGCTGCCAACATAGCTAACTCTTTCTCATCCCATAAGCTTTCTTGACTACCCCGTGTATCTGCCGTTTCTACATTGTTATAACTAGAGCTCTGTTGTGCTAGTAAGCGCGCTTTCGCCCTAGTTAACATGGACTGATCCCTGATAACAGTTCTCTCTTAAAATACACTCAGTTTACAATACCCACATTTATTATGTAAGGGCATGTAACATAAAATATCTACAACAAAGAAGCTACACTAATGGCAACGTCGAGAACGAGCAGTGTCGTTACAATACAAGCAAAATACAATGACACGACATAACCTAAAGATCAATAAATTGCAGCGAGCGGGCTGCAGTGCAACGCCTCTGAAAAGAAATACATTAAAACAGGCAATATTATTTTTCTTAATGTAATCGCGTGATTTTACCATTGCAAACTGGGGATCACTACCAATAACACGTAAATATTATAAATGGGAAAAAAGATTTTGAAAATTTCCAAGATTTCACACCACTTTATGACTATAATCAGAAAACTCTTAAGTAGGATATTGGCAGGGTAAGCCATATCCAGTATGCTACTCCAGGCGGGTCTAAAAATAAATGTGTGCAACGAAAAATAATAAACGCTAAAATAATGATTAGATCCTGTCTGACTATCCCCTGAAGCAGATCTCAGAATCTCTTAATGGACTTTAACGTATAAATTACAACCTAAACATAAAGGAATGATTAAGGCAACTAATACTACTAAATGATAAATGTTGTCCCTGTTTATATATTTATTGCGGATTTAAAAAAAACTTTATATTACAAAGTTTACATTTCCTAAGTAAAATTACAAGTCGATCGCCCAACTTTGCCCCTTATTATGACTGCGCGATCTAATTTCAGTTACGCGAATTGACTGACATTACCTACGTACCAAACACTAGAAGACACTACTTTCAAAGATGACCTACAGTGGTGTGGAACCTCAGTAGGAATAAACTAACGTGATCACAGCTTTTATAACCTTAATAAGCCGAATCAATCTGCGATATCACCGCATGTGCTGCGACCGGTGCGTCGAAGTGATGGTTCTGCTACTCGTCTGCGACGATGGAAGAACTCCAGCCACAAATAAACTCTTTCAAACACTAGGACGTCAGAAGGCGGTCCTCTGACTAATATACTCTAATACTGTCTTCTCCTCTCTGTGTTCTACAGACGAGAAATGCGAACTATCAGCCACAAGGACGCAGATCAGATAACGTCTCAATGTTAAGTATAGGCAGAGGAAGTGCTCTCAATTACTGAACGACTTCCAACCTGGAGGTGAAGTCCAGAATCATATAGGTTCACAACAGTTCAGCGCCTAACTGTTCTAACTATAAACTCTCCTGAGAGCAAAGACAGCAAGTCCGTCTGTATCAACAAAGCTGATATCGAGCGACTGTCACATACGGGCGCTCACAACGGAAGACCTCGTCTCTCCACTGCTGGCTTCCCAGCAAGGCTCAGCTCCTCGCCATCGTAATTCCAAAAACGAATCATATTCACGAAACCACTGAATATTCTTTCTCTCTACAGATTCTTCTGAACGCCGACCAACCATATTTTAGTCTTTTGTCGTCCAGCGCGGGAAGTTTGCCAGGAAAAACCTATACTCGTACAATGGTATGCTCCTGAGTAAAAATTCTTGCAAATAACCCAGCCTGCATGGTTTCCAAGGTGCTGCTTCTTCGTTCCTCTCACCTACATCCAAAATTTGCAGGGTTCAGAAGTATTATCCGGTTATCGTTCCGGCCCCACTACAATAGCAGCCATCCATCACCCTATTGTGCTCCAGAGCTCAGGTGCCATGACGTCCGTCTACCTACTTCCTGTGTTAAAAAGCAGGACCAACACCTGTGCGGGCCTTCCACCCAGAGCTTGAGTTCTGCCTGCCATTTCATCTCCGCTGGCATTCCAACCTCTGTTGTTGTCGTTGTTGTTGTGGTCTTCAGTCCGGAGACTCTCCATGCTACTCTATCCTGTGCAAGCTTCTTCATATCCCAGTACTTACTGCAATCTACATCCTTCTGAATCTGCTTAGTGTATTCATCTCTTGGTCTCCCTCTACGATTTTTACCCTCCACGCTGCCCTCCAATGCTAAATTTGTGATCCCCTGACGCCTCAGAAAATGTCCTACCAACTGGTCCCTTCTTCTCGTCAAGTTGTGCCACAAACTCCTCTTCTCCCCAATTCTATTCAATACCTCCTCATTAGTTATGTGGTCTACCCATCTAATCTTCAGCATTCGTCCGTAGCACCACATTTCGAAATTTTCTATTCTCTTCTTGTCCAAACTATTTATCATCCATGTTTCACTTCCATACATGGGTACACTCCATACAAATACTTTCAGAAACGAATTCCTGACACTTAAATCCATACTCAATGTTAACAAATTTCTTTTCTTCAGAAACGCTTTCCTTGCCGTTGCCAGTCTACATTTTATATCCTCTCTACTTCGACCATCATCAGTTATTTTGTTCCCCAAATAGCAAAACTCCTTTACTACTTTAAGTGTCTCATTTCCTAATCTAATTCCCCCAGCATCACCCGACTTATTCGACTACATTCCATTATCCTCGTTTTGCTTTTGTTGATGTTCATCCTCCTTTCAAGACACTGTCCATTCCGTTCAACTGCTCTTCTAAGTCCTTTGCTGTCTCTGACAGAATTACAATGTCATCGGCGAACCTCAAAGTTTTTAATTCTTCTCCATGGATTTTAATACCTACTCCGAACTTTTCTTTTGTTTCCTTTATTGCTTGCTCAATATACAGATTGAATAACATCGGGGATAGGCTACAACCCTATCTCACTCCCTTCCCAACCACTGCTTCCCTTTCATGCCCCTCGACTCTTATAACTGCCATCTGGTTTCTGTACAAATTGTAAATAGCCTTTTGCTCCCTGTATTTTACCCCTGCCACCTTCAGAATTTGAAAGAAAGTATTCCAGTCAACATTGTCAAAAGTTTTCTCTAAGTCTACAAATGCTAGAAACATAGGTTTGCCTTTCCTTAATCTTTCTTCTAAAATAAGTCGTAAGGTCAGTACAGCCTCACGTGTTCCAACATTTCTACAGAATCCAAACTGATCTTCTCCGAGGATCAGTATGATAATAAAGACACACCATCACCTTTCATGCAATAAGCATTAACAGTTATTTACAAGGCGTACATGACAATATCAGTCTTCTTTATATATTCATATATACAATGTACAATCTATCACATGATACCTAATTGTATTTGTAGATCACAGCAAAGTATGTGGATGGGTGCTTGTAAGGTGCGAAATTACAGCCACCTTACACGTTTAGCCGATCCTCTTCTCTGGATATGCGGCTGCAGTAATTTCCAACTTTCAGTTCAGTTCAGGTATCCGCTGATGACAGCAATATTGTAGTCACTGAGAAAACAAGAGAACTCCTTGCCGAGAAAGCAAATGAAACTCTCAAGGAAGTTTGTGACTGGTCAATAAGTAATAAAGTGACATTAAACATAAAAAAACTAATGCCATGAATTTCAGTTTGAAGAGGAAAAATGGCAGTGTTAAATTAAATGTAGAAGGCACCTCTATAGCCTGTGCAACAAATGCAAAATTACTAGGAATGAATATTGATTCTCAGTTGAACTGGTGTGAACACACAAAGGTACTTGCAAACAGAATGTCATCAGCATGTTATGTCCTTAGAATTCTATCATCAGTGTGTAACAGGATGTCTCTTTTTGTTACATATTATTCATATGTACACTCAATTCTTAGTTATGACATTCTTTTTGGAGGATCAAATGCACAAAATATGAACACAATTTTCAAACTCCAGATAAGAGCGATAAGAATAATAACCAAAAATACTAGTCGAGCTCTTGTAAACATCTGTTCAGAACACTGGGGATTTTAACTGCTCCACGTGAATACATTCACCAGTCAGTTGGACATTTCAAAAATAACATTGATAATTACTGTACAAACAGCTCTGTCCATGACTATGCAATAAGAGAGAGACTCAACTTACATTTACCAAGAAAAAATAGACATAAAACTCAAAACAGCATTTTCTACCAAGGAATAAAACTGTACAATACATTACCAAAAGAGATTAAAGAAACTGCAAAAATACACTTATTTAAAAAGGCAGCTAAAAAGTACCTGTTATGCAATACATTTTATACATTGAAGGATTACTTAGCTAAAACAGAGTAGGGGTTTGATAAAAAATGTTATACAAAATAATAATAATAATAATGATTATAAAATATCCAACATTCCACATAACACCTTCACTTTATCTTTTTTTTCCCCCCTTGAGATACTTACCCCCAAGCTATGCATAGCACAATACTAACACCTCTTCCTCTTTCTGAGCTCAACATCTCACTCATTATGGAGGGATGCTGATTCAGTTTTTCAGGATAGCAAATGGGAAGTTGTGGTACAGAAAATGGCCTAGAGATCACCAGTGTGTGTGTGTGAGTGGTGAGTGAAGTGTTATGAACAATGTGGCATTACATTATTTAATAAGTTATTTGTAAAAAAAGTATTCTATACCAAGGGTAAATCTAATGATTGTCTCTAACTAGACGTCTGTAAATACGTATATGTGTATATGAATTACCTTATTTTAAATTGATCTAAATTTGTAAATATAATAGAGGGAAACATTCCACGTGGGAAAACCTTTGTTTTTAGACAAATTTGTAAATACTTTGATATGTCTATATCCTTGTAAAAAGAGATCTATGGATCAATAAAGCTACTACTACTACTACACTGTGCTGCTTTCTATGTGAGCATAATGACCTATAAGCTATCTGTCCACATGAATGGCCACCGACAAACTGTGGCCAAGAAACAGCTGGATGAACCAGTTGCTTAACACATGCTGTCCACCACAAAATGCTTCACTTCAGCGACTGCTTCACAGCATGTGTCCTCTGGATCCTTCCTTCCAACACCAGATTTTCCAAACTGTGCATCCCATTCCCTGCTCCCAATCCAGCACAACACAGAGCCTTCCAATCCACCCCCCCAGTCCTTTTCCCCTTCTTTACTTCTCTCCTTTCCCACTGCCCCCTTCCTTCCCTCCACAAATAACCGAACTGCACTTGGCAGCCCTACCCTGTCCCCACCACGACCCTGCATGCCCACAGTAGCAACGCTACACTTTCCTCCACCCTTCTGTTATTCTTCCCTCTCTCCACCGCATATCTTCTCCTTATCCCCACCACTGGATTGCTGCTCCCATCAGATGCAGCTACAACTCAGTCCGGCTGCAGCGGCCAGAGACAGTGGTCACTTGCTTGAATACATGTGTGTGTGTGTGTGTGTGTGTGTGTGTGTGTGTGTGTGTTTGTTTTCTCTGCTTCAGAAGGAGGCCGTATAGCAGTCTTTTCATTGTGCCTGTCTGCAACTCTTTGTCTCCTATATATGACGGGTATCAATCTATCCTTTTCATAATGCTGTTGTTCTCATGTTTTATATTTCTATAGCAGGAGTTTGTGACCACAAATACGAGGTGCTACCCAAAAGTTTATGGAAAATATCAAGAAATAAAATCTTACTTTATCTGGATGTTATTCATCATCGTCACCTTCAAAGTAGTCCTCTTGGGAGTGTATACACTGGTCAAAGCAGCTTTTCCATGAACTGAAAACTTTCTGGAATCACGTTTAATACCACTTACAACTGTACTTGAATCTCCTCAACAGTGTGGAATCTTCGATCTTTTGACTTGTGTTTTATTATGGGGAATTAAAAAAACAGTGCGAGGTCAGTTGAACAAAGTATATGAGGAACAACTGTCATTTTATTTTTCGCCAGAAATCCCTGGATGATCAACACAACTCCTGTTGTTATGACAGGAGGAACCTATCACCCATGCACTGTTTTTATTCTTATGTCTTTCCTCAGTCATCTAAGGACATCACAGTGGAACACTGCACTGACAGACTGACAAGGAGGGACAAACTTCTTATTGACAATTCCTTCCATGTCAAGGAAACAGATGAGTGTGGTTTCACATTACTCTTCCACAGCATCGACTGCTGCATGTTTTCATGATTGTACCCATAAATCCAGCTTTCAACAGCAATAATAATCTTCACAAGAAAGTGTGGTTCACTTTCGAGCATTTCTTAAAGTTCTCTGCAGATTTGTACACAATGTGGTTTCTGCTCGTAGCTGAAAATCCATTGCAAAATTTTGCAGCAATCCATTAAAGGTGCAGTTTGATGGATGAAATTCTCTGACAAGTCCCATAAGACTCCTCCATATATTGCATATATCTTGGGTAGTCTGGCTATAATCTTCCAGCACATTATTCCAAACAGCAGTGACATTTTCAATAATAATGTCGGTGGGTGGCCAACCTGAACAAAACATGACAATTGGGAAATGTGCATTAAAGCTAAATGTGACCATCTACACAAAGCCACTTGAGGCACTGACACACAAAGGACATATGAGGTACCATCCGGCACCGTTTTGTTGTGCTAGCTAGACTTCACGAGCAACACATACATTCTGGGAACTTTTGGGTAGCACCTTACATTAAAATTATAATGGTACTGGGCAGGAGCACTCAGGATTGTATTACGATTCACTTATTGTGTGTCCACAATGCACTTTGTTGCGATACTGACCTGATTCTGTAGGCTCTTCTCAGTAGCACCACTCTTGATCACTGCAAAGCCTAAATCAGTGTTGGTTGGTGTTCGCTCAAACACGTACATGACAGCACCATTTACATTTTATTAGCACACATGTTCATTCCTTCTAAAGTTTGATTATTGATAATGGTGGCCAGTTTGTCAAGTATGAAAATTTGGTAGTACTCTGAACCAGGTCAGCATCTACAACACGTAACAGTCACAGTCCCATAGTGAAGTTAATTATTTAAATGTGGGCACAAAACACATCTGCGTCTATATCTATATCTACATTGAGACTCTGCAAAGCCACCATATGGTATGTGGCAGAGGGTATACTGTATCACTACTTGTCATTTCCATTCCTATTCCACTTGCAAATAGAGCAAGGGGAAAACAGCTGTCTGTAAGCCTCCGTATGAGCCCCAATTTCTAGTATTGTGTCTTTGTGGTCCTTACATTCAATGTCTGTTGGTAGCAGTAGAATAATTCGGCAGTCAGCTTCAATTGCCGGTTCTCTAAATTTGAAGTTGACTGCCAAGTTTGAGTTCCCAATCATCTCGGTAACACTTATGTGTTGTTCGAACCTACTAGTAACAAATCTAGCCGACCGCCTCTGAACTGCTTCAATGACTTCCTTCAATCCGATGTGGTACGGGTCCCGAACACTTGAGCAGTACTAAAGAATATGTCACACCAGCATTCACACTTAGAGGAATACACCGTTCACTCTTAGCATAACCCTCTACTAATTTATTTGGGAGAAAAAATACACTTCGGTAATTCAATTCTTTCAATCCATAATGAAAATTACAATTACAAACAAGAGCTCATTTTGATGACTATGACTTTCCACACCTTACCAGTCACAACACATTAAATTTAAAATTTTCATTAATTTAGGTTACAGAAGTCACTCTGAAGTCTTTAAATGTTAAAGATTATATCAGGGTGTATACGTGGACAAGGAAAAAAATTTCCCGGATTTCCCGGTTAAAAACACACTTTCTCCCGGGTGACAGTGTATTTTCCCTTATCAATCCTTTGAACGGTTACGGTTTTATACATGGGCGTACAATTTCGCAGCACTCTAGAAAGCGAAACTCAGGGAAAAAGACACGTTTTGGAAAAATCTTTGATGTGCAGCAACATGTACGCTGCGTATTTTCGTATTACGAAAGTATACATTGGAATTCCACGAAACACCACATGTTACTTTCCGAATCATTGAAATCGAGATTTCGATACGCTTTTGTAAGCCGTTCATAGCTCATGTCACGCGATCTCGCCAGCCGATGATGGCAGATATTCGGAGTATAAGACACGTGAAGTAGTCAGCCAACAGCAATATCACTGTTAAGTAGCACCAACATACGAACAGGGAAAGTTAATTGTTTAAATTAATATACATAGTGTTGCTACAAGAAAAGCAAAGCTTTCACATATAATACTGGTTTCAAGCTGCAAGAGAAGCTAAGCTCTTTCATATACTGTTGATCTTTGCTGCGCGCGTTACAATTTAAAATGTATCACACAAATGTGCCAGTAAAATTTTTAATAATGACATAAATGTCTGATCTTCAGGGTTCGAAATTCTTCTAAATGGCTCGTCATCAAAGAGTTGATTTTTAAATGAGAGTCAAATGCTCTGTGATTTAATAAATTCATGGTACATTCTTGCACATAGTTCAACTTACGTAAAAGAATATTTACTTTGAAAGTAACACTTTGCAAACCACTATTCGCAATATTTTCCCGTGACCTGTTAGAAATACGTTCGTTTCAGCAGTTGCCAGAGGGTGCAAATAACAGGCAATACCGCGCTTGGGTAGCTGTCATGACGTAGGAAGCCCGTATGTACTTACGTGTAAAACATCGAAAGATCATACATTATGTCATAAAAGAAACAAGACATCAGAGGATACTCCAAGAGCATTGGAATTTCGTGACCCATATTAAAATGTGCACATTTAAAGTGCATACTTAAAGTGCACATTCGTATGTCCAGATTCCCAAGTAGACGTCGACCTGATATTAAGCTTTTCAGTGTGGTTTTCGGGATGTAAATTTTCTTGGAGCACCAGTATGTATTATATCATGTTTGGTTCTTTATTATGGCATGATGGCATACGCTCTAGAAAATGAAAATGTGCACTTGAAATGGAGTGAACAGTTGAACTAGCCAGTACTGCGGAATTAAAAATTTACTTTCAAATACATTGACTGTCTCTGCGAAAAAGGTTAACAAAAGTCAAATTTCTATAGCAAACAGACAAAAGCAACTTCATTATTCCGCAGGCTGATTAGACTCTCAGAAAGGTGGAAATAAAATAAAATCTGAAAGTAATGACATACTTCCTTCCGTAATTATGTGAATGTGTTTTAATTCACTTGATAGCCCCCGGCCACATATATCCGTTTTGTTTTCATTTGATGTGAGAGTAAACGAAGGGGAAACAGCAAAATCACTAAATGTAAACATGGGTCACGTGGAGTCTACCCACTATAACTCAGACTGCTCTGCGCATCAGCCCCGGATCTACATTTGTAAACCGGGTCAAAAGAAAAAAAAATCGAATTTTCCAAAATATGTTCATCTTGTAGCGCACTCGCAATTAATAATGGATGGGAACTCTTCAGAAAATCTGAACTCTTTATTGCCTATTAGTTAATAACTTGCTGTTTTGTGTGACATAAAATTAAATATAGGATATATAAAACCAATACTGACAAGAGATAAGCAAGAAATTACACATTTCTTCAAACCTTAGCTCCTAGCATTGTTTTCTCTCTAACCTTGCTGCAGCTTTACATGGCGTGCTTTCCTTTCTGCGAAAGAATCTATTACGTCATCAAAGTTCGTCAAACGTTTTGTTACATGAAAAATCGAAATGTTGCTATCTAATACTGAAGAAGCTGTTAATACAAATAATACCCACAACTTGTGTGGTTTCTCGATCTGATTACGTCTCTTTTGCCACTGTCTGCTAGACAAAACAAAATAGGCCTTTCTAATATGGCAGCAATTTTGTAACACACCAAATAAACAAAACTGTTTTCTGCACAAATGGCAATTTTTATAACACGACAGAATATAATCCTTGAAGTACCAATATCAAATGCCTATTAGGCCTACTACAAGCAAAAAGCTGAATGTTAGGAAATAGTTTCACATTTCCATTCATCCGCACCAGCTTCTCAAGCATGAGATTTAAAAGTAGTATTACGAAATGTTTATATACATTTGGAATCGTCTTATTGTTCCATAATTTGTGTGATGTCCCCATTTCTTCTCCTTCCTCGTTCTAACAATCAATCTTGTCATCACCAATTCTGTAGCTATTCCCGCCATTGTCAAAATTTGTTCGCCGATTAACTTCACTAACCCCGCAAGAATCACAGGTTTAGTTATCCCGCGATTATTTTCCGGTTAGGTGTTATTACGTATTCGAACTACACGTTTTCCGCGTTACTTCCAGAATAGAACTTAAGCGGCTACTGGCCGGGGACTGTACTACTGGTCCTCAATAGTGTAGCGGTCCCACCAAAAATTTTCTGTCAAAATTTCATTTTCTTTAATACACCGAGAAGATAATATCTAATCTTTGTCACCTGTTATTCCTGTCAGTCGTTTATTCCCATTCCGGTAGTCTGAATCTATGAATTTCGCTAGTAATTATAACAACGCTGATCATTCGCAAACTCAATCAACCACATAATCAGACAGCGATTGGCATTCATCTGTTCTGCTTTACTCCGCTCAACTTGTATAGCCCCATCCCCTTTTGTCTGCGGAAAGTTTATTTCTTGATGTGACGAGGATTCTCCTGACAGAGACATCACGTACACATTCAAAAGTCAACTTAAGATTCATTCAGAAATCAACTTATAATGCGTTCAAAAATGCTCAAAAGCCAACAGAGAAGCATTTCAAAATCATATGAATAATCGATAGACAAACATGCGGTGGATGCTAGGCGCTTTGTGAAACAAGTTTTTTCCCTCAAGAATCCGAATATGCCACCCCCTTTTCCCAGTAGCATCTAGCTGCTTGCTGAGACTGCTTGCACAGCCAACAGCCACATTCCTGTAGCCAGAAGCGGGAGAATCTACTACTCAAACGTGAATCAACTGCGCATGCGCAAGAGCCAGCGCGTAGCTGCTAAAACAAATCAAATGTAAACAGTTGCGACTTCACACTCATTCGAGGCAATTTGTTGTTATGAAGTCTTCCTAAAGCCTTTGACACATTTTCAATTGGCAGACGCTTGCATGAGCATTGCGTGTTGTTGTTGCATATGGCGGATTTCCTTTGCAATTTAAGTTATTTTCGTTTTTTTGTCTCATTTATGTTTTATTGCTGAAGTATTATTCTGAAGTAATGGGATACAGTAATATCCTTTGTTGGAGTATCGGTTCTTACCAGTCAAAATTACAAAAATTTAACTGAAAACTAAAACAATGAAAAATTCCCAGAATTCTAAAAATATCCTGGGTTTTTCCCGGTTTTCTCCCGGATGAAAAAATTCCCGGGTTTTTCCCAGATCTCCCAGGTCATATACACCCTGTATATATTTCATGGATGTTGGTCTGCATTTTTCAGATACAGAACATTTATGACTGTCGCGCGAGCCCACACTGAGGGTGCACCCAACCTAGGTCTTATAGACAGGCATAAGAGAAACTGTTCTTTTGTAAAGCACATTATGCTTTGGAAATTGTTTAGGTTGGATTCTACTGTTTTGGATGGAAAATGTTTCTGGTCAGAAATTTAGAAAAATACATGGACACTATTATTCTCAAGCCATGTGGAGACCCTTGTGTAATGTATGAGCACCGTATTGCTAATTATATTAAATTATATGAAACTTACAACGGTTATAATGAAACCTATGATGGATAATAGGGCAGCTTATAACTTAAATTTTCATTATCTCTTCAATTAATTAGTTTTGGGTAATTCCAAGTATTTTAGGAAAGTGGGACTGCCAGACTTCCTGTTGGTATGGGTCACCTTTCTCCAATATGCTGATTAGCTTGGAGGATTGTGTATGTGATAAACTCTCGTACTGACATTAATTATATTTTCAAATTATGATTGTTCTAATGAAAACTAATTAAATCACTGTAAACAGAATAACCAAAACAATATCCTAGGCAAGAAATTCACATGAAATTAAATCTAAATAAGATCTAGACAGATTCATGTAGGTGTCACATGCCAACAGATAAATGCATTGAAAATAAGATAAAAATTAGAAAAACAGTTGGTTATTTATTAGTAGAAAAAACTTAATGCGTGGGAAGAATCCACGATGCTATGTCACAACTTTAGAAAACGAATACACTGATTTAACATTATTTTATGATAATAAAGGTTATTTATTCCATTTTCTGCATTTTGTACATTCAAATAACAATCACAAGAACAGTGGCACAAAACAATCCTAGAATTTTACGTAAATTTCAAAAATATTAAAGTAACAGGACAGACATATGTACAAGTAACAACATAAAGGAAACTGGGAGATTCTCATCACAGATAACTGTATCATCCAAAATATAATTATTTTGCAGCATAATTTAAATTCAGACTAGGCCAGAAAAACAGGACAAGACTCTCCCCACCCAATTAAACTTAGGTGAGTCAAATCTTTAGCTCTGTATGGGGACGTACCTGTGTGAGATCAGAAGTCTCTCTGGACGGTCAACTAGTTCCACTTTAAGAACAGTCTCACAGAACTGATTCACACATTGTGAAAAGAGGAGGAGACAGGGTCATATAAATAGCTTAACTGTCCTGAAAAGTTGGATTAATTTTTTTTTTACTTTAATTTGGCACAGCATCATTTACATGTTAACAGAGTTTGTTGTATTTTAAGAACTTGTCATTTTTGTGCATGGTTTATTGTTAAGTATGCTATCAGTGAAAATTTTTTGTTGCCAAACAAAGAGATGCCTGAAAACAATACAAGCATCACAATGTTTACATTTTGCAAGGCTATCTGATAACTCAGTGAGAGGTTAAAGAACAAAAGCCATTACAAAAAACTTCCATTTTAATATTCTAAAATATTCTTGGTCAGTTTCACAGACAAGAAGCACAAAAGCCGTTAACATTAAAACAGTAGAGATGGAAAGAAAAACACCCTAAACAAAGAAATGATAAAAACTTATGTCATTTGGGAGATATGAAACTGTGCAAACAATGAAATAGGTGGTTAGTTGCTTTATCTTAAACAAGTCATGAATTATTATTTATTTTAGATTTTTGTTATCTTTTGGTATCTCAAAATTGACATATACTACTTGAGGAAATTCTGGCACAGGTGCTACAAAGAGATTATAAATGCAGCACCATATTTGATCAGGTACAATTTAAAGTAAAGTTGTTAGCATTATTTGTTATATGTACAAATGATATTTGTTCTTACTCAACATTCCAAATATCAACAACAAACAGACAATGATGTTAGTGCATTTCCATCAATATCCAAATCAGTAGTAAAAATTTTATCATCATACTGACAAATCTTGTTCCTCACAATAGTCAAGTAACCTTGCTATTGTTAAATATAAACTGTAAAATAAATTCACAGTGATACATAGTTTGAGGACTTCCTGCTAGTTTCTTTACACCAAGTAATGAAGAGTCATTTGTAACTTTAACAGCTACAAATATGTGCACTAAATACATAGCAAAATAGTAAAATTTATTACAGAGTTACACAATGGATGGCAAGTTTATCTGGACTGCAGCAGCACCAAATCCTCAATACTATCAGCACATGTAAAGAAACTTCACAATGACATTCATAGTACTGGTTATAAGAAAAAAAACGAATATTTCATATGAATTCGTGTATGTATACAGTACTCAAAGCCAACATAATTTTTGCCAGTAAAAGGATTTTTACAACAGACATGCTTCTTCTCATGTGTTTTGTTACCTGTGTGCTTAATAAAGCTATAATCACACCAAAAATAAGAAAGTAAAGCACCTTGAAGCTTTCAAAATTGAATTAACAGGACCTTCTGTTTCAAAAAATTTTCAATATTGAATCATTTTGATTGAAGATCGATTACAGAAATGTTAAAATTAACTTCACTGCAAAATAAGCACAGTCTTACAGCGTCAACCATCCAAAGTGGAAGTAAACTGTCTACTGCAATGTGTAGTTTCACACAGACGATTAGACATCACACTAAAGCAACTGCCGCTCTGACACAAGGAAACCCAACAGTTTCTGTATTTTGCTGACACAAAGAAATACAACTGTGTATTTTTGTTACAAATCTCTTACACGGTATCGAAGTTCACCACGGAAGCACCGGGGTTCTGTTAGTCCAAGGATAGTGGAATAAATTATTTTCACAAGATAACATGGTTGAATTCTTATTTACATTTTTGAGAACCCTCAGTTATTGAAATTACTGAATATGGACTTATCACCAATCAGGAATATTATTGTATTATCCTTACGTGTGCGTCAATGCAGTAACAACAATACTATAATAAGGCTCTGAAAACAATGAAACACACATATACAAAATATGATAACATAATCTCTAGAGGAATCTGGTAATATCACTACCACGCTCACCACACGAACTAGATATTTTGCAGTCCAATTTCCACAGGTATGGGTTATCCTAATAAGTTTAAATAATCACCAATATTCTAATCCACCTCCCACCGGGAAATACATGACTACCAGCAGACTCCATTAAAAATGGGGAAAAGTGTACATGCTTGAGCTGCACACGTCTAACAACCGAGCTTATGTGATCCCTATTCTGCACTTCACTATATTCCTTGCAGTACACTGAGTTTGCTCACAGTAATCTGATTACCCCATGTTCAATGAGCCTATATACGATTTATGGAAATCAAACAGATCAAATAGCAAGATAAAATACAATAATACAATACACTAAAATCCTGCTTCCAATAATAAAATTCTTCACAAAATATGCTCTTTAATATTTCTGAAAGTTTCACATCTTCATATGTAATTAAAAAAGCTTTCAAAGCTCAGCACTTTATCATCAGCATGGTTGTAGCATGGACAGAAAATTTGGCACCTCATATTCAAATTCCAAGTGTAAGAGGTACAATATAGAAATTACACATTTTCACCACTAATGCATTGCTTTCATAAAAACATATAAACTGGTGGCCCAACTTATCAGGACTTGAACTATCTCCAATATATATGGTCCACAAATACTATCATAGCCACATGGTGTAGTGTGTGACAGTTTTAATATTATTCATAATATTAAAACTATGTCACACTACTGTACTGAGTACACAATATTTAATTCCTAAAACATGTAAACCTACTTTGCTTTCTCTTCAAAAATTAGTAAATAAACAAGAAAACATTATGTAACAGGAATGAATTACAGGATGGGCATCAAAGCATTCCTTTTTAATGAAATGGAAAAAGTTACATTTCCATACAAGATAGTAGTAAAACATCAGTATTATTACAAATTTCTGCTACTCATTCTCACTGGTGTTTTTAGTACATAAACATTTTAATCTTTCTAGAAAATACCCACGGTAACCGAAAAATCTTGTTTTCCTCTGTCAGTCTAAAATTTGTCTTCAGTAAGATGTCATTCTGTGTTCCAAAGATGTCAAACTGTAATTCAGATATTTCAAGGTAACTTCACCATCACTATTATATACTGTAGTCTGTCCTAAAATAAATATTTTGTTTATGCATCACAACACATTTTGATACTATTCCATGATTCTAAGACAATTCTGCCTCTGATATAATACATAACAACTCTAAAACATACTGCCATTAATTTCAAAGATAGATGCACTTAACATTTTAAAAATAACTTTCCAAAGAATATACAATCTGCACTACTGAAGGCAACAGTTAATGATGTTAGAGCAACAAATTTTCCACTAAATATAGGTGAGGAATCCATTTTCACATAAAGAAACAATGAATAATGACAATGAAGTATCACAACACAGATTACCAACACTTTCAAGTTAAATGTTTACTTCATTAAATACATAAACAATGTACTAAATCTAAGTAAACAGAAAAGGCATAGACAAACAAGAGACCTGTCCAGAAGTAAACTATAACCAATAAAGGTGGCTAAAATATGTATATACCACCAAATGGGGTGAAGTTGATGACTGGGCTGAAGCTGGCCATAGAAACTCAAAAAACATTTTATATTAAATTAACTCCACATTGGCGACTAAAATTCTTGTACTTTAGTTATTATATTTACTGTTCATGTCAATGGCTAGATGTACAGTATTGCAAATCTCTATCTGAATACTAATCTTTTCAGAAGTACTGACTTTTTAACTTTTTTACTGAGCTGAAACTTTTATTTGTATTACTGGCATAAAACGACTTGTGTGCCTAGATCTTCTGTATACCATGCATTGGTCCTTCACAATGACAACGAGAGCAGTAACAAAAGGTAATCTATTATTGTTACCTATTTATAGACATATAAATAAAACTTTGCAAATTCTTGGTGAAAACAGGATGGACTTGACTGTCTTTTCTCAAGCAGTTCTTTTAAGAACAAACATTCGTGAATGCATCAAGAATGTAACATAATAAACACAGCAACAATGTGACGCAGTGGATGCACCAACAAATGTCTTTTAACAGTCTAGTGGTGGAGTGAGGAAATCATTCTTGCAAATATCTGTATGTTAACTTATAAATTTGTTATACAGATTGCAGTTCTGTTTGTGCCTAATACTGTTTGTTGCCTCATACTGTTAAGATTGTAAGACTTATCAGTGTGAAAATACTGCATGTGTATAATAATGAATAGGGTGAACTGAATAAATACAGTCTGGATGTTTTAGAACTGTGTTCCACTGAAATTTTAAATGGAAAAATAAGCATTAACAAGGTTATCCAAGGCTATAAAATTCCCAAAGGAACCCGTAAAAACAATTCATAGTCATCATGATAAAACACACGCTGGTCAGACAGCCTTTAGTGCTAATGAAGAAGAGTGTTTGTTTCTCCGAAATTTCACAAAGCAAATTTGTGGCCCCTTTTTTATCCTTAAACTTTTTTTGTACATTACTCTGGAGTTAGTATTAACTTTAATTATTATGGCAGATTTATTTTTCAATTACTGATACAGTTTCAGAGCAATCAAAGCCAGCCTAGAGTCATAAACAACCCACAATTATTGCATAACAGATAATCAGGTTTTTTTTAAAAGTAGTAAAGACCAAAACTTTCATTACTAGAGCTCAATACCCAAACTCTGAAAGACAACCTAATATATTAATTTTATTAGTTTCAGAAATATTTTAAATTTAAAACCCAAAACCCACCAACTTCAGCCCATTTAATGGTAACAGCTCCCAGCACACTGACAGAAATATATAGGTCTTACAGCAAGCAGTTTTATACTAGATAATGTTTGTGCATATTCCATACAAAGTCCCAGTTCTTAAAATCCTTCCCTCCACATTTCACCACAATAAGGTATTCAACACTTTGAAAACTAACAAGCCTTTTAATTTTTACATATTTCTGTCAGTCTGCTGTAGCCCGATTAAAACACACACATTCAAAATTTACTCGAATCTTGCAAAACATTAATTCATCACCATTATTTACAGGGCAACATCTGTAATGGCAAGACGTACAGATAGGTCGTTTTCTAGAATCACACTTCAAACTCATTAAAACACAAGATGTAACGATATTTTACAAAGGATGAGTTGTTTATTTTAAAATTATTATAGCATATCACATAATATAATATATATTTTTATGAGCAGTTAATCAGTTTTAAATTAGAATAACCTGTACATTTACTTTGTCATCTTTAATATCAACTTTATCACTTGTAGAAATAAATATTCTGCCAGAAGGTACTTAACATTCATAAACATTTTAAAATACAGCAAATAATCAGCACCTTACATATTTTGTTTCACATGGCAAGCTTCCTTCTCCATTAACGTCTGATTGCATTCTCACTGAAACAGAGAAATACCATTTCAAAACTATACACTAACCAAAAAAATATTTTCTCCAGAGATCTATTAGAACTGACCTACACATTTCAAGTTTCTGTAAGAAGAAGGACTAGTAAGAACATTTTCCACTAACATTCTATCAGGCAAACAATAAACAGTGTCAAATGACAGCTTTTGATGTGACCAGCAATGTGGCTACAAAAATAAGAGTTGGTGGGTGCATGGGGAGAGCAGTCTGCTGCGAGTTGTGGAGCTGCAAAGTTACTAACAAGCAGCCTGGACTCACTTGATATTAAGACGACTAAGTACAGCACTTAAACTATTACTTATGTGCAAAAACAAATACGGTTGAAGTGTCATACAATGGAATATTTGTAGTTTATCTGAATTATCTTTCATACAATGGGCTGTTTTGATGCTTTGAAATACAAGTAGTTGAATTTGTGAAGTGTTACTACTGACTGGAGAAAGATATTAAGTATGTAGTCTTATGTTAAAGCATGTTGACCCAATAAATAGGTAAATGTTTTCAATTAGAGTTAAGGGAGCCTGGCCAGAAACAAAAGAGTATAATGTTATGTGAAAATCGTTCTGATATCTTTGACAGCAGACCTCTTCTACTGCAAACTCTTTGCTTTCCATATTTTGAGAGGTGGTTGTATGAACCAAAACAAGGAAAAATATCCAATAAACAGGAGCTCAGAAGTGCATACCTTAGGAGCTAAGAGCACTTGTTCATCTTTGCTAACGTGAAACGTCCCATATACTGAGCATGTGCTCATAGTTATTAAGGTATGCATTTGGAGCCCATGTTTATTTTTTCCTTGATTTGGTCCACATCAACCCCTCCACAATATGGGAAGCAAAGAGCTTGAAGTAGAAGAGGTCCACAGTCAGAGGCATCAGAATGATCTTCACTTGTAACTTTCAGCTCGGGTTTCCACACCAGAGTCCCATACCTCAAATAAATACATTTTCCTTCTCCATCAACCCTGATAGTTTGTATAATCATCATGGAATCATCTTGTATTAGCAGAAGTTGGAATTTAGGCTCTTGAAGGCATGTGCAGGGCAGCTGCTCGGTCAGTAGAGGAGGAATTGGGAAGGTTCAACAGCATTCCAGATATGTTTTCACGAAATAAATGAGGAAGCAAGAAAACAATACACTGAGAAGACAGTGACTAAAAGAGTGGTAGCAGGAAAGAAGAGAAATTGGATAGAAGAGAGGGCAAAATGGTGAAAGAGGACAGTGAGGGGAGTAAGAAGATCCTCTAGGGAATGGTTGAGGATATGAAGAGACACAGGATGGAAAAGTCATGATAATCAATAAAGAGGTCAATAAATTGAAATCTATGAAGCACACCAGAATTTAGAAAAAATAATATAAAAGCTGAAAAAACTGACAAATAAGTATTAGAGAATAATCATTGAGTATGGAAGTATTACAAGGTAGGAGAGTGGGAAAAAAACTCGTCTGAAGTGGTCAGAAGATGGTAAGGAAAAAATATAGTGACCAGATTAAAAAATACTAAAAGAAAAGAATAGAACAACGAATCAAATGGTGAATTTAAATTGGCAGGTGGTCCTTAGTTGGCCCATCAGAGAAGAAAAAAAATAAAGGCGAGTGAGAATGTGGAGGAAATGAAGGAGATGTGGAACGAATATTTTGAAGAGCGACTGAAACCCAATTGAAATATGGAAGAGAAGAATGAGGAGCTGTGGAATGTAGAGGATGCAGAGATGGACCTAACCTAGACTGAAGTATCAGAAGTGATTAAGACCATAAAAGGAAGAAAAGCAGCAGGATTGTATTAAATAAGTGTGGAGGTGGTGAGAACAGCTGGCATTGTTCGAGTGAATTGGCTCTATCAGGTCATGTGACAGTATGGAAAGAAAGGAGAACACCTGAAGAATGGAAAACGGGAATCATAGGGCCAGTTGCAGGAAACTATCTCAGAATTAGTGGGCAAGGAGGACTGAGAAAGGAACATGATGGGTTTAGACCAGAAAGGTCAACAGTGGTCCGATTTTTACTGTTATGTGGCTCCATGAGAGACACTAAAAATATGGAAAGGATTTAGTAGCTGCATTCCCGAACACTGAGAAAGTGTATGATAGAGTGAAAAATTGAGGGATGAAATAGTGAAGGCAGCAGAGGATCAAATAGGTAAAAAGACGAGGGCAAGCAGAAACCCTTGGGTAACAGAAGAAATATTGAATTAAATTGATGAAAGAAGAAAATATAAAAATGCAGTAAATGAAGCAGGCAAAAAGGAATACAAACATCTCAAAAATGACATCGACAGGAAGTGTAAAATGGCTAAGCAAGGATGGCTAGAGGACAAATGAAAGGATGTAGAGGCTTATCTTACTAGGGGGTAAGATAGATACTGTCTACAGGAAAATTAAAGAGACCTTTGGAGAAAGGAGAACCACTTGCATGAATATCAAGACCTCAGAAGGAAACCCAGTTCTAAGCAAAGAAGGGAAAGCAGAAAGGTAGAAGGAGTATATAGAGGGCCTATACAAGGGCAATGTACTTGAGGACAAAATTATGGAAATGGAAGAGGATGTAGATGAAGATGAAATGGGAGATATGATATTGCGTGAAGAGTTTGACAGTGCACTGAAAGACCTGAGTCGAAACAAGGCCCCCGGAGTAGACAACATTCCATTAGAACTACTGACAGCCTTGGGAGAGCCAGTCCTGACAAAACTCTACCATCTGGTGAGCAAGGTGTATGAGACAGGAAAATACCCTCAGACTTCAAGAAGAATAGAATAATCCCAATCCCAAAGAAAGCAGGTGTTGACAGATGTGAAAATTACCGAACTATCAGTTTAATAAGTCACAGCTGCAAAATACTAACGCGAATTCTTTACAGACGAATGGAAAAACTGATAGAAGCTGACCTCGGGGAAGATCAGTTTGGATTCCGTAGAAATGTTGGAACACGTGAGGCAATACTGACCCTACGACTTCTAAAGGTGGCAGGGGTAAAATACAGGGAGCGAAAGGCTATTTACAATTTGTACAGAAACCAGATGGCAGTTATAAGAGTCGAGGGTTATGAAAGGGAAGCAGTGGTTGGGAACGGAGTGAGACAGGGTCGTAGCCTATCCCCGATGTTATTCAATCTGTATATTGAGCAAGCAATAAAGGAAACAAAAGAAAAGTTCGGAGTAGGTATTAAAATCCATGGAGAAGAAATAAAAACTTTGAGGTTCGCCGATGACATTGTAATTCTGTCAGAGACAGCAAAGGACTTGGAAGAGCAGTTGAATGGAATGGGCAGTGTCTTGAAAGGAGGATATAAGATGAACATCAACAAAAGCAAAACGAGGACAATGGAATGTAGTCGAATTAAGTTGGGTGATGCTGAGGGAATTAAGATTAGGAAATGACACACTTAAAGTAGTAAAGGAGTTTTGCTATTTGGGGAGCAAAATAACTGATGATGGTCGAAGTAGAGAGGATATAAAATGTAGACTGGCACTGGCAAGGAAAGCGTTTCTGAAGAAGAGAAATTTGTTAACATCGAGTATAGATTTAAGTGTCAGGAAGGTGTTTCAGAAAGTATTTGTATGGTGTATAGCGTTGCATGAAAGTGAAACGTGGATGACAAATAGTTTAGACAAGAAGAGAATAGAAGCTTTCGAAATGTGGTGCTACAGAAGAATGCTGAAGATTACATGGATAGATCACATAACTAATGAGGAGGTATTGAGTAGAATTGGGGAGAAGAGGAGCTTGTGGCACAACTTGACTAGAAGAAGGGATCGGTTGGTAGGACATGTTCTGAGACATCGAGGGATCACCAATTTAGTATTGGAGGGCAGCGTGGAGGGTAAAAATCGTAGAGGGAGACCAAGAGCTGAATACACTAAGCAGATTCAGAAGGATGTAGGTTGCAGTAGGTACTGGGAGATGAAGAAGCTTGCACAGGATAGAGTAGCATGGAGAGCTGCATCAAACCAGTCTCAGGACTGAAGACCACAACAACAACAGAGTGAAAAAAGTAACACCTTGGAGACTCTTCAAAAAAAAAGGGGGGGGGAGGATTGGAAAGTTGACTACAAGAAGAATAAAGGAAATGAATCAAGGAAGTGTGAGTTGTGTAAAAGTAGGAGAGATGACAGAGGGCTGAAGCAAGGGAGTGCACTATTCTCTGTACTTTTCATCACCATTATGGATGAGGTGACAAGTGCAGATTGAAGAGGGAATGAAAATACGAAAGCAATGGTGTCTGCAGATAATTTAATGGTGTGAGGACTGGAAAATGAATGGGAAGAAGTGGTGGGATTGTATGGATTGAAGTTTAATGCAAAGAAGTATGAAGTGATGGTGACTTTGAAGAATAACAGGAGAGTAGCAGTGGATACAAGTATTAGAGTGCAGGTACTAAAGAAAGTGGAATGTTTCAAGTACCCTTGGGAGTGTAATAGAAGGTTATGGAAGGAATGATAACAGCAGTGAAAGGGGAAGGCAAGCACATGGATTCCTGCAGTGTTAAGGAACCTGATCTGGAGAAAGGATGTACCACCAAAATAGATGCCAATGTTATACCTAGCGTATAACGCTCCAATATTTATGTATCCATCAAAATTGTGGGTAATGAAGAAAAGGCAGGAGAGCAGGAAACAGGTTTGCAAGCCAAATTTTAAAGAAGTAGAATATGACTAATTAGAATGGGCAGAATAAGGACTGATTGGCTGGTTGCTTGATTTGGGGGAGGGGACCAAACAGCAAGGTCTTCAGTCCCATCTGATTAGGAAAGGATGGGGAAGGAAGTCGGCTGTACTCTTTCAAAGGAACCATCCCAGCATTTTCCTGAAGCGATTTAGGAAACTCATGGAAAACCTACATCAGGATGGTCGGACACGGGTTTGAACCGTTGTCCTCCTGAATGTGGGGCCAGTGTGCTAACCCCTGTGCTACCCTGCTCAGTAGAACAAGGAATGAGACAGTGAATAGTGAAAGAGAAGCCTGTGCACAAGACAATAGAATAGGAGGCAACACACCTAAACAATATGACACACTGATGGATCATTGGGGTGAAGGAATGTGTGGTGAAGAGAGGAGCAGGCTAGGACAAAGTGAAGGGAGAAACTTGGTGGCAGGACAGGAAAAGATGGAGACGCTTATGTTTTAAACAGACTAGCCAGTAGCTGCAAACTGTAAAAGATTATGATTAGTACATGATACAGTAATTCTGTTCACATCATTGCATTTGTTCTGTTATACAAGTTGTTCTACTTTCCTTCCACATTCTACTTACTAAAAGACAGCTTCAATATAGAGTGCTTACATAGTGTCAACATGATCTGTGAATTTGGTTGTGCAACTTTTTAAAGTAGCGGCACATATTTGTTTCATTAAAAAAGCAAAATGGTACACAGTGTCTAAATAAAGTGTTTTGAACAGTAACTCACAACTGTAGATGCATCCAAAACTGTAAAAAGGACTCAAATGTGACCATACTTCTCAATATGACCCATGTGTAATATGTCCCAAAACAGTAACCACAGATGAAAATACAGCACCAAGAGAGTGTGCAATGTGATGTTGAACAATTGAGAAACTTATCTGCATACAATGTATCAAGTCAATTGGATATTATAAAGTTGGATTTATAGTTTGCATACATATGACGTAGCTTTTATGAAGCTGCTTATACAGTTTTCTTTTAAACTTGCTTACTGTATGTAACTTTGTTTTCATTACTTGCATACAATGCATAAGCATATCAGAAGAATACACAAACTATGACAAGGCTTTGCATGAGATGGTGCTGTGTTTATTAAATGCTGATGAAAGTAAATGTGAAAAAAATAAGTTTATCAGCAATTTTTCCCATCACACAAGATGGGTATCTCTCAGCACAAGTTATAAGTAATCTGCCATTGTTCCCCACTTTTGTCCAGCATAGTGCCAAGTTGGCTAGAGCTTGAGATACACAGAAGTTGTCTTGTGGTGGCTGTTATGTATGCCCCTTAGCCATTGCACATTTCCAAATATTACCCTGAACAAACATTGCACAAATGAAACTTTCTACACACATTTATCAATCACCTTCATGAATTTATATCATAGCTTGTGGACACACTGCACATTTTTGCAAGACACAGTTCTTTGTTAACTGTGGTTTTATTATCAATTCCGGACTCAGAGATTGTGGCAATGCCCACGACCAAACCAGATAAATGAAGTAGCAATCACATAAAAATAGAAAATAGCACTTACACGTGGAAGAAAGGAAGTAGTATCAAAACAACAGCGACAGAAGCTCACACCGTAGCTACATATGCAACAAAAGATTTCTCTAAGTTTTCCGGACTGAAATTTCAGATTTCCCAGAGCTAATTTTTGTTGTATGTCAGATCAAGTTTTATTTTTCTAGTTTTCAGGGGTCAAGCTGAAATTTTGGGTTGCCGTATCACTTGTTGGTAAATACTACAAATTCAGCTAGGCTTTAGAATTTTATCATCAATTCCGTAACATAACATTTTGCTGCTTCTGGAAATTTCTTCATTACCACTCTTTGTCACCGTTCCATATCACTGTGCAATAACTTCAAGTATATGAGAAATCCTCGCAGGAACATGCTTCAAGTATGTTTTTTGATGATGTTCCTGAATTCAGTTCTATTTTCTGCATTGTTTACTGTTGTGTGTGCTTGTCTTGAGGTCCTCTTCAACTTCTTTTATGCATTTTGTTTTTCCACGGTTTTCATTCATCCTGTGGATACGTTCATAGAACTGCATTCTTCTTTTCCTTATTGTATCCGTAATCATGTCTGTGTATTTATATAATTCTGATGTTGGTCTCTTCTTCCAAATTCCTTGCTCTTGTATCGGGCCAAAAATTTTCCTAAGAATTTTCTTTTCTTGTTTCTCTATTCCTTTAATTTTAGTTTGCCCACTTATTTGTGTTGTTTCAGATGCATACAGTGCCTCCGGAAGTACGACAGTGTTGTAGTGCCTCAATTTTGCGTTAATGGATATGGACTTTTTGTTATAATAATTCCACGTGAGTTTATATGCTTTCTGTAGTTTTTAATTCTTTCCTCATTGACCTTTAGGTTGATCCCCGATGGCAGGATGATTTCTCCCAGGTACTTAAAATGTGGTACTTGTACGATTTTCCCATGGGTTGTCACAATAGGCAATTTGTCTTGTGGCACTCTTTCTATGTACTGGGTTTTCTCACATGAAATTTGCAGGCCAGTTCTTTGTGCAATTTCATGTAACTTCTATATGGCGATTGTGGCTTCTTTTCTACGAGGGCAGTTCAATAAGTAATGCAACACATTTTTTTTCTCGGCCAATTTTGGTTGAAAAAACCGGAAATTTCTTGTGGAATATTTTCAAACATTCCCGCTTCGTCTCGTATAGTTTCATTGACTTCCAACAGGTGGCAGCGCTGTATGGAGCTGTTAAAATGGCGTCTGTAACGGATGTGCGTTGCAAACAACGGGCAGTGATCGAGTTTCTTTTGGCGGAAAACCAGGGCATCTCAGATATTCATAGGCGCTTGCAGAATGTCTACGGTGATCTGGCAGTGGACAAAAGCACGGTGAGTCGTTGGGCAAAGCGTGTGTCATCATCGCCGCAAGGTCAAGCAAGACTGTCTGATCTCCCGCGTGCGGGCCGGCCATGCACAGCTGTGACTCCTGCAATGGCGGAACGTGCAAACACACTCGTTCGAGATGATCGACAGATCACCATCAAACAACTCAGTACTCAACTTGACATCTCTGCTGGTAGTGCTGTCACAATTGTTCACCAGTTGGGATATTCAAAGGTTTGTTCCCGCTGGGTCCCTCGTTGTCTAACCAAACACCATAAAGAGCAAAGGAGAACCATCTGTGCGGAATTGCTTGCTCGTCATGTGGCTGAGGGTGACAATTTCTTGTCAAAGATTGTTACAGGCGATGAAACATGAGTTCATCACTTCGAACCTGAAGCAAAACGGCAATCAATGGAGTGGCGCCACACCCACTCCCCTACCAAGAAAAAGTTTAAAGCCATACCCTCAGCCGGTAAAGTCATGGTTACAGTCTTCTGGGACGCTGAAGGGGTTATTCTGTTCGATGTCCTTCCCCATGGTCAAACGATCAACTTTGAAGTGTATTGTGCTACTCTTCAGAAATTGAAGAAACGACTGCAGCGTGTTCGTAGGCACAAAAATCTGAATGAACTTCTCCTTCTTCATGACAACGCAAGACCTCACACAAGTCTTCGCACCCGAGAGGAGCTCACAAAACTTCAGTGGACTGTTCTTCCTCATGCACCCTACAGCCCCGATCTCGCACCGTCGGATTTCCATATGTTTGGCCCAATGAAGGACGCAATCCGTGGGAGGCACTACGCGGATGATGAGGAAGTTATTGATGCAGTACAACGTTGGCTCCGACATCGACCAGTGGAATGGTACCGTGCAGGCATACAGGCCCTCATTTCAAGGTGGCGTAAGGCCGTAGCATTGAATGGAGATTACGTTGAAAAATAGTGTTGTGTAGCTAAAAGATTGGGGAATAACCTGGTGTATTTCAATGCTGAATAAAACAACCCCTGTTCCAGAAAAAAAATGTGTTGCATTACTTATTGAACTGCCCTCGTATTATTTGTGAGGATTGCAAGATCATCTGCAAAAGCTAAACACTTCACATTGAATCTATTATCTTTTCTAACGCCAATTTGGATTTCATTGACTTCTATTTCCCATGTCCTGATAATTTTTTCAAGAATGATATTAAAGAGTAATGGTGAAAGTACGTCACCCTGTCACACTCCAGTTTGGATTTCAAATGGCTCAGAGATATCCCTCATAAATTTGACCTTGGAGACTGTGCCAGTTAATGTTTGCCGAATGATTGTGTCTATTGAGTCGTAGGCCTTTTTAAATCTACAAAAGTGACCACTGTGTTTCGGGTGTTTCTCATCTGGAAAATCATTTTCAGATTCCAGATCTGTTCTATGCAGGATCGTCCCTTGGGAAAACCAGCCTGGTATTCTCCTATTTGTGGGTCAGCTTGTTCTTCTAATCTATTCATGAGAACTTTTGATAGGATTTTATACGTGACCGGCACGAGTGAGATACCCCTGTAATTATTTGGTTCAGTTTTGTGCCCTTTTTTGTGGAGTGGATGGATGAGTGCGCATTTCCATTCAGAAGGGATCTGTTCTGTTTCCTAAATGTTTAATATGATTTTGTGGATTTTGCCTGTTAATCTTTCATCATTTAACTTCCATAGTTCTGCAATAATTCCATCTTCTCCTGGGGCTCTATTGTTTTTTAGTGTCTTGATAATTTCTGCTATTTCATTGATGGTTGGTGGTTTAGCGTCGGGATTTGGTGTAGATGTCTGGTAGTGAATATCCTCTGTAGGTCTTTCGCAGTTGAGAAGTTTGTTGAAATAGTCTGCGAGGATTTGGCAGTTATTCTTCGTGTTAGTTTCTAGTGAACCATCCGGTTTCTTGAAGCAAAGATTGGGTGGCTGGTATCCTGCAATATGTTCTTTAAACGTCTTATAAAAATTCCTGGTGTTGTTCTTCTTAAAGTCTTGTTCTATCTCATCTAGTTGCCGTTTATCATAATTTCTTTTTTCCCTCCGAATTGTTTTCGGATTACTAGAAATTGTTGCCATTTTTCTGATGTTTTGTGACTATTGCAGTTTTTCCAGGCATTGGTCCTTTCTTCTATTGCTTGGTCACATATTATATTCCACCACTTGTGTTTTCTCCTTCTCGGAGGTTGACCCAATTTCATCGCGGATTTGAGGACGTCCACAAGTTCTGTCCAGTTTGTGGTGTTTGTCTGACTGATTTCCTGTAAGATGTTTGCCTTCTTGAGTTTTATGTATTCGGAGTCTGGTCTCAGCACTTTGTTTAGTTTTGGCTTTTTTCTATTAGGTTGTAATCTGGTCTTCATCTGTAAAAGATGGTGGTCTGATTCAAAAAATCCTCTTCTCGTTTTCACATTCAGAATTTCTGTTGTGTTACTCTTGGAGATGGCCACATGGTCTATCTGGAATTCATCCAACATTGTGTTGGGCGACTTCCAAGTATACAGTTTCTTGTTGGGTTTTTTAAATTGTGTTGACATAATTACGAGGCCAAAATTTTCGCATAAGTTTATCAATCTTTCCACATTCTTGTTAGTTCTCTTGTGAGCTGTATGGATTCCGGTGATTTTCCTGTATTTTTTCTCTTTGCCTAATTGTGCATTAAAGTCACCTAACAAGATTATTACATGGTGTTTGGGAATTTTGTTTGTCGTCTCTTCAAGGTCATTCCAGAAGTCATCCATTTTTTGGGGGTTCTTCTTGTTATAATTATTTGTGGGTGCGTGTGCGTTGATCAAGGTATATGCTTTGTTGGCCGATTTGACAGAGAGCGTTGATATACATTCTGAGGCAGACTGGAAGTCAATGACAGAGTCGCTGATAGATTTGTGGACTACAAATGCTGTACCAAACTGTTTGAGACCTTTCTCATTAGTTTTAATTGCTGGTTTTCCTTTGTAGATCCTGCAGTTGTCTGTGTCAATATGGTTTTCGTCCGTAAATCGTGTTTCCTAGGTTGCAAGGATTTTGATCTGGAATTTTTGCAGCACGTCTCTAAGTTGTTTGATGTTGCCCAGTTTGAAGAGAGTATTAGTATTAAGTGTACTGATGAAGTGTCTTTGTTTCGTGTGTAATAATCTGGATGTCGTCTGGTTCTCAACCTTAGGTGTAACATGATGCTCCTGGTCCCCCGGAATCCGATGACCAGGTAAACCCAGCCTTGCGACTGGGGCCCGGGGTAGTGGATTCATTCCTTGTGTTATCATCATGTCTGGTTTTCAAGTTGAAAACTAACTTGGTGGTGGTCCTTCCTAGGAAAGATTATTATTATTATTATTATTTCTTCTTTTTCTTCTCAGACGTTATGTCTGGTCAAAAATGGAAAGTGACGCGGGCCTTGATCAAGTGTGACTTCCTTTTAACTGTTTGGTATATGTTATATTGCATTTAGGAACTTTCGGGTAATTGAACATGTATCAATAATCACAGATTTCTGAAGTTGTATATATACGCTTGGATGTAGCTGTACTGCATTGATGTACTGGTGGATACTGTGTGGTATGACTCCTGTAGTTGATAGTAGAATTGGTATGATGTCAACTTTATCCTGATGCCACATGTCTTTGACTTCCTCAGCCAGCTGGATGTATTTTTCAATTTTTTCTCCTGTTTTCTTCTGTATATTTGTTGTATTGGGTATGGATATTTCGATTAGTTGTGTTAATTTCTTCTTTTTATTGGTGAGTATGATGTCAGGTTTGTTATGTGGTGTTGTTTTATCTGTTATAATGGTTATGTTCCAGTATAATTTGTATTCATCATTCTCCAGTACATTTTGTGGTGCCTACTTGTATGTGGGAACGTGTTGTTTTATTAGTTTATGTTGTATGGCAAGTTGTTGATGTATTATTTTTGCTACATTGTCATGTCTTCTGGGGTATTCTGTATTTATTATTATTATTATTATTATTATTATTTAGTTTAGTAACCCCCCCACCAATGTGCAAATAGAAAAGAGAGATCCAACAAGGGCACTTCTGATGGGACCACTGAAAATTTTGCTGGTCAGTCATATTAATTTCCATAGCAGCCAAATATGAGCCTGCCTAGTGGTAGAATCTTCCTTGATTGCTGAAACCCATCTCGCTTCTACCAGTGGACAGCTGCTTTGACAGTTCACTATGTGTGTAGTACTATGAACTAGCGTTGTGTGGTTTCCACCACTGCTAGGTTTAACAGAAGTCTGATTAGAATCCAACTTACTAAACAAGTGCACAATGTACTAGTAGTACTTGGACTTTGCAGGAACTCTCTCATATTAATTCTATTTTAGTTTACATCAAGTTCCACAAAGAACTAAAACTGTTTGTTTTAATGGAATATTAGATAATTTTTTGTTGCAGAAGTTTATTTGTATTGATTAAATGGTGTGGTTCTAAAGTGATGATTACAATAGTTAGCTTGAAGCATTGCAACAAAGCAAGGTGGGACTATCATACCTACTCTTATACCTCTCCTAAAATTAATATAAATTTTTCCTTTTATGATTTCATTTTGTTAAAAGCAGAAACAGAATACTTACAGTAAATAGCTAACATTTCATTCATGCTTTATTTCATTAAAATTTATTACTCACTGGATAGTTTTCAGACTGCGGAGAATAACAGCACATTTGACTTTTGGGTAAACATGGTCTTTAAAGGTATATCCATGACTTGCAGGCGAAGATGAAATTTTCATTGAGAATATACACTCCTGGAAATTGAAATAAGAACACCGTGAATTCATTGTCCCAGGAAGGGGAAACTTTATTGACACATTCCTGGGGTCAGATACATCACATGATCACACAGACAGAACCACAGGCACATAGACACAGGCAACAGAGCATGCACAATGTCGGCACTAGTACAGCGTATATCCACCTTTCGCAGCAATGCAGGCTGCTATTCTCCCATGGAGACGATCGTAGAGATGCTGGATGTAGTCCTGTGGAACGGCTTGCCAAGCCATTTCCACCTGGCGCTTCAGTTGGACCAGCGTTCGTGCTGGACGTGCAGACCGCGTGAGACGACGCTTCATCCAGTCCCAAACATGCTCAATGGGGGACAGATCCGGAGATCTTGCTGGCCAGGGTAGTTGACTTACACCTTCTAGAGCACGTTGGGTGGCACGGGATACATGCGGACGTGCATTGTCCTGTTGGAACAGCAAGCTCCCTTGCCGGTCTAGGAATGGTAGAACGATGGGTTCGATGACGGTTTGGATGTACCGTGCACTATTCAGTGTCCCCTCGACGATCACCAGTGGTGTACGGCCAGTGTAGGAGATCGCTCCCCACACCATGATGCCGGGTGTTGGCCCTGTGTGCCTCGGTCGTATGCAGTCCTGATTGTGGCGCTCACCTGCACGGCGCCAAACACGCATACGACCATCATTGGCACCAAGGCAGAAGCGACTCTCATCGCTGAAGACGACACGTCTCCATTCGTCCCTCCATTCACGCCTGTCGCGACACCACTGGAGGCGGGCTGCACGATGTTGGGGCGTGAGCGGAAGACGGCCTAACGGTGTGCGGGACCGTAGCCCAGCTTCATGGAGACGGTTGCGAATGGTCCTCGCCGATACCCCAGGAGCAACAGTGTCCCTAATTTGCTGGGAAGTGGCGGTGCGATCCCCTAAGGCACTGCGTAGGATCCTACGGTCTTGGCGTGCATCCGTGCGTCGCTGCGGTCCGGTCCCAGGTCGACGGGCACGTGCACCTTCCGCCGACCACTGGCGACAACATCGATGTACTGTGGAGACCTCACGCCCCACGTGTTGAGCAATTCGGCGGTACGTCCACCCAGCCTCCTGCATGCCCACTATACGCCCTCGCTCAAAGTCCGTCAACTGCACATACGGTTCACGTCCACGCTGTCGCGGCATGCTACCAGTGTTAAAGACTGCGATGGAGCTCCGTATGCCACGGCAAACTGGCTGACACTGACGGCGGCGGTGCACAAATGCTGCGCAGCTAGCGCCATTCGACGGCCAACACCGCGGTTCCTGGTGTGTCCGCTGTGCCGTGCGTGTGATCATTGCTTGTACAGCCCTCTCGCAGTGTCGGGAGCAAGTATGGTGGGTCTGACACACCGGTGTCAATGTGTTCTTTTTTCCATTTCCAGGAGTGTAGCTGTTTATATATAATCAAAACAATTCACTTAAGAGCTCACATTCTCCTCTTTCCAACAATCATTTTACTTTTTCCAAAAACTTGGTATGTGAATAGGTTTTCATATTCAAACATTTCTGATCTTAAATAGTGATCATTTCCTAAATTCAGCACCATGCATTAGTAGCCCAGATTTTTCTGATTCCAAAAATGCCAACCATCACTAGAACAACTTGTTACACATGAATTGTATCTGCAGTTGTGAATACAAACAACCATCAGCTGTTTAAGGAAATAATGACAATGAAAACCTGTGCCAGACCGGTACTCGAACCCAGATTCCCACTTTCCTTAACTGCTTTGGCTATTCATGCATGACCCAGGAATTCTACGTCATTCTTCTTACCAACACAGGCAATGCCTTATCATAAATAACTTGTTATAAATTGTTGAAGGTGTACAGCAACCAGGCACTTTAGGTTACTTTATTGCCCATTTTGAATTTTTCACAATATATTTGATTTTGTATTTTGTGAATCAAAACATGGTGCACATTGTAAATTCATTTTCTGGCCAAAAGAAAGTGGTTTACAGTGCAATCAACATAAGTGATTGTGAAATTATCTTTGAGAATATATTTCGTTAGAAGAAAACTGAAAAAACAAATGTGCCAGAAGGACATTTCACAGGAAATCTATGTATCATCTGTTTTGATGAAAGCATGAAAGCCATCTGAGGATGAATCATGAAAAATTCTAAACTGGTAACGCTAGTTTCTTAGTAACCTAAAACCAATTCGTGGCTGGTTGCTGTATATAATCAACAATTTATTTCATACAGAAACCATGGACTCTGACCAGGTCTTTACTTGACAAGATTACAATATCTTTTTACTTTATTAACTATTCAATTTGACATTTTGGTGGGTTTTGTCATCCCCAAGTACATAAATTATCCACACAAAACAGAACCTATAATTGTAGTCTCTGGCTGATGAGGCCACACTGCAAGCAGCTGTACGTAGTAGAAGACACAACTGGGTGGTGGGGGTAAGGAGGCGACTGGGAAGGGGAGGGGTTGGTTAGCAGGGTAGGAGTGGGGGCAGTAAAGCGATGCTTGTGGGAGCATACAGAGATGAGGGGTAGAGAGGGTAGGTCAGGGGAGCTACGTGCAGTCCAGTCGGCAGGGAGGGGGTAGCAGAAAAGGAGAGAGGTAAAAAGACTGTGGGTGCATTGGTGGAACAGAGGACTGTGTATTCCTAGAATGGGAACAGGCAACAGGCTAGATAGTAAGGAGAAAGACTAACAAAGGTTAAGGCCAGAAGGGTTATGGGGCTGTGGGATGTATTGCAGAGAGAGATCCCCCCTGCACAATTCAGAAAAGCTGGTGTTGGTGGGAAGGATCCAAATGGCACAGGCTGTGAAGAAGCCACTGAAATGAAAAATGTTGTGTTGGGTGGTGTGCTCAGCAATGGGGTGATCCAGCTGTTTCTTGGCCACAGTTTGTCGGTGCCATTTCAGTACCATTCATGTGGACAGACAGCTTGTTAGTTGTCATGTCCACATAGAATGCAGCACAGTGGCTGCAACTTAGCTTGTAGATCACATGACTGGTTTCACAAGTAGCCCTGCCTTTGAGGGAATAGGTGATGATTGTGACCGGACTAGAGTAGATGGTTGTGGTGGGAATATGTATGGAACAGGTCTTGCATCTAGGTCTATTACAGTGATATCAGCTTTGAGTCAAGGGGCTGGGAGCAGGGGTTGTGTAGGGATGGATAAGTAAATTGTGTACATGCGGTGGGCTGGGAAAGACAGTGGGTAGGACAATTCTCATTTCAAGGCATGATGAGACGTAGTCGAAACCCTGGTGGAGAATGTGATTCAGTTGCTCCAGTCCCAGATGGCACTGAGTCACGAGAGCCATTGCATCTGTAGTGACAAGCAGTCCCCCTCAAAATACACAAGAGTATCACTGAGGCCTTCACAGACATAATTACCGTTCCAATGTTGTACAGAAACAAAACCCTCAGGCCTTATCTCTCCAGTCTCCCATCACCTCCTAAAGTCCCAACATCTGGCCACAGAGGAGCCTTCCCCACGTGACTCAGAACACCCGTGACTTGAGAAACTGAGTCACATTTTCTGCCAGCGTTTTGACTACCTCTAGTCGTGCCCTGAAACGAGGAATGTCCTACCCACCATCAGTTCCATACCTCCCACAATGGTATTCAGTCACCCAATGAACCTACAGAATATCCTCGTCCATCCCTACACACATCCTGTTCCCATCCCCATGTCTCATGGCCCATATCGCTTTAATAGACCTAGATGCAAGACCTGTCCCATACAAGACCTATCTCATACATCCTCTCACACCACCTACTCCAGTCTGGTCACAAGCATCATCCCATCAAAGGGAGGGCTACTTGTGAAACTAGTGAAGCTGCAACCACTGTGCTGCATTTTATGTAGACATGACAACTAACAATCTGTCGGTCTGCAAAGAAGAAACAGCTGGACCACCCCATTCCTGACCACACCACCCAACACAACATTCTTCATTTCAGTGGCAGCTTCACACCCTGTGAAATCTGGATCCTTCCCACCAACACCAGCCTTTCTGATTGTGCAAGTGGGAACTTTCCCTGCAATACACCCTATGTTCCCTTAACCCTCTTGGCTTCAAACTTCACTAGTCATTATCCTTACTTATCCTGCCTCTTCCCTGTTCCCATTCCAGCACTACACAGCCCTCTATTCCACCAATGCAACCACAGTCTTTTTACTTCTCTCTTTTTCCACTAACCCCCCCCCCCCCCCCCAATGCCCCGTCTAACCTCTCGACGACCGAGCTGCCCTGCCCTCTCTCCACCTCGTCCCTGAACACTGGCAAAAGCAGCACTTCACAGTCCCCAACATCTACCCTGCTATCCCTCCCCCTCCCCACCCTAGCCTCCTCCTTTCCCCCACCACCCAGATTCTTCTACCATCTAGCATTGCTGCTTGCAGTCTAACTCAAACAGCCAGAGACTGTGGTCGTGTGTGTGTGTGTGTGTGTGTGTGTGTGTGTGTGTTCTATCTCTGACGAAGGTCTTGTTGGTCGAAAGTTCATTTTCTTATGATTTTTTTCGTATTATGCTCATCTATAAATAGGAATGGCGCTATTACATGATGTAAATTAGTTAGCTTGTGTTAAGTACTTAATTTGCAAACATGTATGTGTCGTCACCAGTCAGCTGGAGAACAGCTTCCATTACGTACATATCACATAGTCCATAGTGTTTCAGTGTTTGACACTGTGCCACAGCAGGTTAATTGTGTGTCATTTGTGAATCACCACATTTTCATTTATTCATTTTTAACTTGGAGGCTTGGCATCAGCGAATGGATATTCTAGTGTAGTTTGCGGACTTTGACTTCGACATGCCAGACCAAGTTAATGCTGACCCAAACACCCATGCTCATGAGAAGATGTGTTTAACTGTGTCCAGATGCTGCTGATCATTATTAAAATCAAAAAAGAAAAGAAGGAGATTAATAATCAAATGATCTTGTGTCAGTTCATGATCAGCCCCATTTCAATGCACATGATTCTTGATTAACTTAACATTTTTATATGTGGCAATAGAATGTATATTGCAAATATGCATTAATTCATTTTATTTGTTGACTGTTAACATGTGGCATGATGAAACTTTTAATAATGACCTATGGTCTAAAATATTTTAGATTTGTGTAATGGGAGAGAAAGTCTGAAAGGCAGAAATAATACTGAGACTTAAGCATCCATAACAAAATACTAGGGTGAAATGTTGCCATAAATGTGTCTTTGGTCACCCAAATTCACATCAACTTGAAACTATGACAGAATATTTTAATGACAGAAAAGATCTACAAGTTATCTAAAATATCTAAAAGTATAAAGATAATCGCAATTTGTGTAAGTAGCAAAATTTTAACCTCGGAGATTATTTAAAGTTGCTGTACTGCAGTAATAGAGCATCTCTAATTCTCATAGCAATGCCAAACCAACAGCAAGAATCTTAGGCCCTATTAACTAAAGTTTTTTTTAACTGCAAGATATTAGAAGTTGTTATTTATTCTTTAAAGACTCTCTCAGTGCACACCTGCACCAATCATCAATTCCACCCACTTAATAAAGCACTTGTTTAGTAGTCTTTTTGTTGTGCCTGTATGTGGCTCAACACTTCCACTACACAGTAAATATCTATCTTTTTCATAACACTGTCAAAATGTGAAAGTTATGTATTATTTGGCAATGGCACCAGACTGTGTAAAATGTGTATTCATTTGGCCCCTAACAGTTATGAACATTATTGTCTTAGCTTGTCACTAGAGAACTTAGTGACATGCTGCCTATGGATGTAATTTATCTATCTGGCACAAATGTTTAGACTGTTACTTATGACAAAGCTGATCCTCTCACAGGGAACACTGATTTTAAAAAAGAAAATTGCCACTGTTGGCAGGTGAGCAAACTTACACCACTATGCTGCGAGAAAATCAGCAAAGTACTACTTTGTTTTGAACTTAGTACAAAAGAACTGAAGCTGAAATATTCAATGCTAAACTACAAAATGAGTTCAAAAAATTTAAAAAATAAAAAACTTAGTTTTTGGATGAATGACAAATTTAAATCTACATGGCAAATTTTAAAGCACATTACATTTCATTGCACTTGTACTCAAGCAATGGGAAACTGACCTGGAGCCCAGGATTGAAGATTCCTGAGATCAGTGAGCACACAGGAGTTAGCTGCCGCTGAACAACAAGCATTACAATAATTCACTGCCCTTCTTCACCATTCCATGTGACTTCAGAACTGATTGTTCCCAAAGCAGGATTTGTAGAAAGTAGCTTGTAACATTTCTTTCCATCAATGAGCAGTTCAACTCCCATAAGAATCTCTAAGAACTCCCTGAGTCTGAGTCTTTCACAATATCCTGGCTTTTCCAGGAAATTCAATTTCCTTGTGAACTAATTTTCGAGGCACATCTCCACCCTGAGCTTGACATAAGGTAAACTACGTATCTCCATTGTGACTTACATAAAGCACAAGGTTGATCGTATTTTTAAAATTACTTTGTTAAGCAACTAATGGATATAACAATTACTTAAGAGATCACTGCTGCTTGCCTGCCAAATGGCTCCACATACACATACCTACCAAACCTTGATAGTAGAAAATGCTCTGCATTTTTGTGTGCTGCCCAGTCCCCTCAAATGTGGACACACACTGGCACTAGTCAGAGCTGTGCATAGTCTGTGCACCAAAGCAGAAACAATGCATAAGACACAACAAACATTGCATAGGTTAGTACTATGAAACGCCCAACCATTTCCTATTGTCATGGAACCTGAAATTCCAAAAGTTGGGAGTGCTTTAACCATTTCCATGTGTTCCTGCTGTTTGCTCTTGTTGTGCCTCCTAAAATTAAGTACTTGTCAGCCCACCTGCTTCTTCATCAATTTAAAACAAAAAATTACATGGGATCTTATTTTTATATAATTATGCAATAAAGTCATTTTGCAGTGACCTCATTTTCTAGACTCCTTGAAAATGTTACGAGAACACCCCCCCCCCCCCCCTTTTTTTTTTTGTTATTGCATGAAATTGTATGTGAGTACTTTTTGTGGAGAACATATCACCTAAAGCATATGTCAGATGTAATATAAAAGAACAGATATCTACTAGAATGTATCACAAACAGTTTTATAAAGGTCATTCATTCTGACACTGGTCTTGGAGGTGGCAAACATTACTGAAAGCTGGAGAAAATTTGCCATACAAATGGTAGATCATATTGTATTCTCACACATTACAATCCCCTTGATGCTGTATTTTCCACCAGTGGGAAACATAAGTGTCTTACTCAAAAGGGGCCTAAGTGAGAATTAACATAGACGATGCAAGATGCCTCTTCCATGGCAGATAACCAATTCATAAGAGCAGAATTCAAATTACATACCCACACGGCGCCATCCACTGGTGTATCAATAACATCTGGTGCAAGGCCTGCCAAAGCCTGTTCCTGTGTTATTGCTGCCAATTCTTTCAGCCATTCATCTAACAACACTGCACACATGGCTGCTGAGCGTACTTCTCCAGTTTCCAGCCAACTGCAACAATACATATTCTTATTATAAGCAAGCCCTCAAATTATTCAATTAGTAGAATCAATTATTAAACTTAGATAATTTAAATGTAATAACATTGTATGACTCAGTATGTCTCTTATTAGATTATAAGTGTTGCAACAGCAATATGTTTGTGTGTATTCTTTAATGTTCTTTTGATAAGGTAGATGCACACCATATTAGAAGTTCTAAATTTAAAAAAAATAAATGAATACATATACCTCTAATATGATCTTTTCATTTCAAGTAAGTAGTGTGTTTAATGTTACAAAATAATGTGTATATAGTGTGCGAAGTGACAGAGTGAGAAATGAATGCACACTGAAGCATTAACCATTAACATTATTAAAAAACTTATTTGTAAAAGAGTACTGAACATTAGGGATAAACCAAATGAGGCAGCAGAGTTTGAGAGTGGCCTTCTATTTGGGCAGGTGGAGGCACCAATCTTCCTACAGCCAGCCTTATTTAGGTTTTCCACGGTTTCCTTACATTACTTCCGGAAAATGCAGAGATGGTTCTTACTATAAGGTTGCAGCCAACTACTAGTGCCATCCTTATCATAGTAGACTACTTTTTACAGAACAGTTTCTTTGATGCAATGTCAGTAATAAATACTGAAACTTTATTGTAATTTACCAACAGAAAAATACTTTTAGTATCGTGTTATAACCTTTAATCACTAATAAATTGCGTGGATATACAAAAGTAGAAACACTAGCGGGTTACACGTTACTAACTCCGTATCTGTCATTCGACTGCCGTGCCGTGACATGCGGCCGGCGCCGTTCATAGCCAGGTGGCGCTCCCGCGCTCGGCCGAGCTGCGGAGCGCCTCTATCGCTGTGTTCACGTACTAACGTAGCGGCACTTTTGAATGTCGTGGCACTGTCACAACACTTTTCCCCCCTCAAAAAAAAAACACTCACTTCCTTGGAGACACGGACAGTGCGGAGACATCCATGCCTCTTGGGAGGCCCCGAGAAGATCCCGCGGAGAAACACGAGAGTATGGTCGAAAATGTCCAGGACGGAAGCTTGCGCGTGGAACGTGCCTCCTGGACGAGATGATGGGTGAAAACTCTGGAGCAGCATCCATAGGTGTCGTGGACCTGGGGGTGTGCTCCAGCGAGATGGGTTCCGGAGAAGGCGGCGTCGCTACTGGGGCCGGTTCCGGCGTACTCGGAAGCGGTAGCGACGGCGGCGGCAGCAACACGCCCGGAAGATCGGCAGCAGCGACAGGACTGGCTTCTCGGGCTGGTGGAGACGAAAGAAGGGGCGGTGGTACTGACATGGCCACCACTCGTGGGCGCATCTGGTCGTAATGGCGAACAACCATGCCGTCGTCCGTACGTGTTTCACAAATCCGGCGGCCGCGAAGAGCCTGGACCACCCCTGGAATCCATTTAGGGCGAGATCCATACCCCTGTGCCCACACGTCGGCGCCCACCGGGTATTTTCCCGCACTAGGGGACACAGTACAAGGCCTGACAGGGTGAAGCAGGTGCAGTAGAGTGCGCGGTTGGTGGCCATGCAAGAGTTCAGCAGGACTGCGATCACCCAGAGGCGTGAAGCGATAAGAACTCAGAAATTGCAACAGAGCGTCATCCGTGGAAAAATCACTAAGGAATTTTTTCATTTGGCTTTTGAAAGTGGGGACAAGGTGCTCGACCTCCCCATTCGATCGCGGATGGAAGGGCGGTGCTGTAACATGATGAATCCCTTGTCCAGTACAAAAATCACGGAAGGCCTGCGAAGAGAACTGAGGGCCATTGTCCGTGACAATCGTGGATGGAAGACCTTCTAGCGCAAAGATTTTGGACAAAGCCAGCGTCGTCGCCGCAGTGGTGGGCGACGGACATCGAACAACAAACGGAAACTTCGAGAAGGCGTCAATCAACAGTAGCCAATGAGTGCCGAGGAAGGGGCCGGCAAAGTCAGCGTGCACCCGTTCCCACGGCTGCGCCGCATCAGGCCACGGAGAGGGCAGAGTACGAGGCGCAGCCAGTTGTTGAACACACTGATCACACGCAGCGACCATGTGGGCGATGTCCGAATCAATACCGGGCCAATAAACGTGTCTGCGGGCCAGGGACTTTGTCTGAGAAATCCCCCAATGGCCCTCATGCAATAGTTTGAGAACATCTTTGCGAAGAGAGGCGGGCACCACAACCCGTGGAGATGCGCCATCCGTGGCCAGAAGAACAACACCCTCACGAACAGACAGACGAAGGCGCAAGGCATGGTAGTTGCGAAGGGGATCCGATGCCCGGCCCTTGGTCCTGTCCGGCCTACCCCGCTGAACAAAACTGATCACCTGACGCAGGACCGGGTCCCGCGCCGTAGCCGACGCGACCTGCGAACCTGTAAGTGGAAAACCCTCAACAGCACGACGTTCTTCCTCATCAATGTGGAAACAGAGTAGTTCATCTCGATCGAAAACCGGGTCGGGGCCCATCGGCAAACGCGACAATGCGTCAGCATTGGCGTGCTGGGCCGTGGGGCGATAGTGAATCTCATAGTGAAAACGAGACAAGTATAAGGCCCAACGTTGCAGGCGGTGAGCTGCCTTATCCGGAAGCGACGCCGAGGGGCTGAACAGAGAGACCAGCGGCTTGTGGTCGGTGATGAGGTGGAACTTAGAACCATACAAAAAAACGCTGAACTTTTTGAGAGCATAAATGATAGCAAGCGCCTCCTTTTCTATTTGAGAGTAACGCCGTTGGGCATCGTTGAGGGTCTTGGAAGCGTAGGCGATGGGTCATTCCGACCCATCCTCATACCGATGGGCGAGAACAGCCCCTAGGCCATACTGTGACGCGTCAGTCGCCAGAACCAAGTGCTGACCCGGACGGAATGTGGCAAGACAAGGCGCTGACTGCAAATGAGCCTTCAGGCGGACAAAAGCCTGCTCACACTCGGCGGACCAACAGAAAGGAACGTTTTTGCGTAACAGCTGATGCAGAGGATGAGCCACCGCCGCCGCGGAGGGAATGAATTTGTGATAATAAGCAACCTTGCCTAGAAACACCTGAAGTTCTTTGACCGTAGAAGGCCGGGGTAGAGCGGTAATGGCCGCAACGTGCTGTCGTAGAGGACGTATACCCTCACGGGACAAGTGGAAACCAAGATACACAACGGAGGGTTGGAAGAACTGTGACTTGTCCAGATTGCACTTCAACCCAGCTGAATGCAGAACCCGAAACAGGGAACGCAAATTGCGAAGGTGCTCCTCAGTGGAGGCCCCTGTGACAACAATGTCATCCCGGTAGTTGATGCAGCCGGGAACGGAAGCCGTGAGCTGTTCCAAAAACCGCTGAAAAATGGCCGGCGCGCTAGCGACGCCAAATGGTAACCGCTGGTACTGATACAACCCACAAGGAGTGTTGATGACGAGAAATTCCTTGGAAGATGCATCCAACGGCAACTGATGGTACGCCTCCGATAAGTCAAGTTTGGAAAAGAACTGGCCCCCAGCGAGCTTGGTAAATAACTCCTCAGGACGGGGAAGAGGATAAGTGTCAATGAGGCTTTGAGCGTTGACAGTGGCTTTAAAATCACCACACAATCGCAGACTCCCGTTTGGTTTAGAAACCACCACGATGGGCAATGCCCATTCGCTGGAGGTAACAGGAAGGAGAATCCCCGAAGCTGTTAACCTGTCTATCTCAGCTTTGACAGGTGCACGCAACGCCATCGGAATAGGGCGTGCCCGGAAAAACTTAGGGCGAGCCGTAGGTTTAAGAGTAATGTGGGCTTCAAAATCCTTGGCACGACCCAGACCAGCAGAGAACACGGACGAGAATTCAGAACACAAGCCATCCAGCTGTTGATATGGAATGTCCTCAGATATGAGGTGCACATCATCATCAATGGAGAACCCGAACAACTGGAAAGCATCATAACCAAACAGGTTTTCAGTGCCCGCATGATCCACCACATAAAACGTGAGGGGCCTAACAACAGACTTGTAGGCAGTGGAAGCATCAAACTGGCCAACGATAGGAATTTTCTGCTTATTATACGTTCGTAGATTTCGCGTAGCTGGAGACAAGGGAGGGGAGCCCAACTCCAAATACGTGCGAGAATTAATGAGAGTTACTGCAGAGCCAGTGTCCACTTGCATGCGAATGTCTTTATCCAGAACACGAACAGTAACAAACAACTTATTCGTTTGAGAAAGCACACAGTTAACATCCATGTCCGATGCCTCGTCCTCGTCGACAGGAACTTTAGGGGACTGACACACAGAAGCAATGTGGCCTTTTTTCCTACATGAATTACACGTGACCCAACGTTTTGGACACGCGGCTCTGTCATGCTGCACGAAACAACGTGGACGAGAAGGAAGGGCGGAACGAACCTGCTTCTGTGGTTGCTGTTTTCGCTGCGAGCGTGGCGGCCCAACGCGACGTTGTTGACGCGAGTGCACCGCCGCCACATCGTTGTTTCCCTGTGAAACAGGCAAATTGTCCGCGTCGAAAGTGGTTTGTACAGCGCCTACATCACACCACGCGTCTATTTGCACACCAGCAGTGTGAGACACTTCAAACGATTGAGCGATGCTGAGAACTTCCGACAACGACGGGTTTGGCAATTGTAAGGCACGTTGCCGAACTTCTTTATCAGGAGCAAGCCGTAAAATAGCGTCCCTAACCATTGAATCAGCGTAAGACTCATGATGAGTGTCCGTGACAAACTGACATTTCCGACTCAGACCGTCTAGTTCCGCCGCCCAAGCCCGGTAAGATTGATGGGGCTGTTTACGACACCGGTAGAACGCCACGCGGGCGGCAACGACATGGGTGTTTTTGCGGTAATAGTTAGACAATAAGTCACACATTTCTTGGAAAGATAGAGAGGCAGGTTCCCGCAGAGGGGCTAACTGAGACAGCAGCTGATAGATCCGTGGGGAAATCCAAGAGAGAAATAACGACTTATACATGGGAGCGTCGACAACGCCGAAAGCCAAGAAGTGTTGCCGCAAACGCTTCTCATAATCCTCCCAGTCTTCAGTGGCCTCGTCATAAGGAGGGAACGGAGGCGGAGAAGAGGAAGACAGATGATGAGTAAGTGACGTCGACAACGCCTGAATAGCAGCCGTCAGCTGTGTTTGTTGTTCAATAAGCGCTTGCATAAGCTGTTCCATGTCTGCCCCGACACGAACACACAATTCCACAACGCAGGAAAAAAAATATCCCATCCTCGTCGCCAAAAAGTGTTATAACCTTTAATCACTAATAAATTGCGTGGATATACAAAAGTAGAAACACTAGCGGGTTACATGTTACTAACTCCGTATCTGTCATTCGACTGCCGTGCAGTGACATGCGGCCGGCGCCGTTCATAGCCAGGTGGTGCTCCCGTGCTCGGCCGAGCTGCGGAGCGCCTCTATCGCCGTGTTCGCGTACTAACGTAGCGGCACTTTTGAATGTCATGGCACTGTCACAACATATCGTAAACAACCTCCACTTCTCTCCTGATCTAACTTCATTAGACAACAGATATGTACACCACTAATTCACTGTTTTGATTCACAGATGAGAAAAAAATTGTGTCTTGGAGGTGGCAAACAGTATTAAAATCTGGAAAATACTTGCAGGACAGACAGTAGATCACACTGTCACTGAACACCATCCTCTTGCTTCCATATTTTCCATCAGTGTGAAAACTAGTATGTATCTTACTCGCAAGGTGCCTAAGACAGAATTTCTGCAGATTTATGCAAGATGACTCTTGTGCAACAGATAACCAGTTCATGGACTCACAAAATAAAAAGAAGTGTGACATTTGGAACTGTGCATATGTTTTAGTGTTTTCTTAAATAGATTTACATGTAATACACAGAATTGTTCAATTAAGAAGTAGTATAGGACAAGAGCATTTTCAACAAGTCCATTTCCAAAACCTTATAAATCCCTGCTTTTGTCTTCTCCAACCCTGTGCTTCCAAAACTACAACTGACTAACAATTAACAAATACCTGTTACGAGGGCTTGAACGCTGGCTGCTATTATTCATAGGGCGCCCATCTGGTGTCTCTGAGATCTGGTTACTTAGGCTATGTACAGGGACTGAAACACCAGCTCGACGGAATACTGATGATAATGTAGATGTGAAGCTTCGCCTTTTGCTCTCTCCTGAAACAGAAGTATTGCACAACTGTGGTCTCTCTTTTTTTCTTCTTTTTTTTTTTTTTTTACACGTTAAACACACATGATCATTAATTTAATATATACAGACAGCAGTGCAAGATTTTGTTCCCTGGTTCATAATGTAATTGTGTGACATGTTAAGTCAATGAGTGTTGTAGATGATGTTCATGCTGAATGTCCAAAAAGTGTGATAAGAGAGAAAAATGAGTCTACAATACATGAAATTTACACGTAAAGTGAACTAAAGTAACTGAAAGAGCAGTATATATGAATACATGTTTTGTGCTACTATATGTCATGGGATACATAAAAAGAAAATTTCTGAACATTAAATGCCTCAATACATTACAACATAGAAAACATGCTGTTCAAATGTGTCTCAATCAGTAGATTTGGCTACAAGTTCCCTGATATGATCCTAGGTGCACTCTTTTGAAACCAAATTTAAACAAGGGAACATTACTTCTGATCCAATATTTGGAACAAACCATATTTTTTGTTATGTTTTACTTATAAGAATCTTCTTACCTAAACGAGGTCAAAATACTTCAAAGCTAAAAGGTATGATTACCGCTGTCCACCTACAAGTCATTCCAACCAATTTTGGGATAACTTTGAACTATTTTGGGTTAAGAGGGTGTATCTATCAGGGCCAACACCGGAATGGGGTAGGGTGTGGGGGGAGAGCAAAAACAATTTAGTAAATCTCTTAGCATAAAGGGTGAACCAGGAAACAAATGAAAATTCTTGTGGCTATTGGAGGCCTGGTTAATCAGTTGTTAGAGGTGTTAGAGGAGGAGGGGGAGGAGGAAAGAGGGGCATAAACCAAGTTGTTAGTTTGACTGGAAAAATCAAGAACCAGAAACAAAGTTATATTTTAGCTGATTATTCGTTTAGATATAAGAAGGATGAAGGAGAACATATCATATTCATGAAAATGGATATAAACATAAAATAAGCATATTTTGTACAGATAAGGCCATATAGACATGACCAAATACTGGAAAAAGGAATGCTTACAGATGATAAAAACTTACGGTACCCACTGAGTATCTGGGAAATTATCATCAAAAATTTTGATTCCTTATTGTGCTGTCTGTCATACAGGGAAAATGAAAATTAATTTGTGGAGATTTCTATGCTAGCTTGTTTTAGGAATGTGGCAGAAAAAATGATCACAATGTGCTACTAACCACTTACGATTTAGTGTGAGTCATAAATTTCCCTAACTGAGAACAATGGAACAGTAATACCCAAAGAGATAAACTTTTCATACAATGAGTGGAGATTAAACAACATATGCCTGCACTGTGGTCACTGCGTTCTCCGATAATGACACATGTATCCTTGCAGGTAGCTAAATGTGATCTTAGAGATGTGGTCTGCCTATGCAACTAAATGAAAAGCTGTTTCTTTTGGGCAGCAACCATTTTGGTTCTTTTTATTTGTGAAACATTTTCTGCACCTTGAAATATGTTTATCTTATGTATATAATGTCTGCATTACATAATGATTACAGATAAGCTACTACACTGCAGTTTTTTATTATTCTCTTGTTGTTAAATGAGAAACAACTTTTGAAGAGCAAGTTTCATAGGGTTAAATTATTATTTGGATCTACTTATGATTTTGTGATCTTATTAATCCATATGTGTTGTCCTGGAGTTGTATCCAGATGGCCTATGTACAGGAGGATGTCAGATTTTTTGCATCTTTTTAACACATTTCTATCGAACACTTATCTTTCACAGTTCCCTGTATGTTGTTAGTGTGTGTGTTTACTATATCCAGTATTTCCAACTGTCGCTGTGTATTGTTTTGTTCATCTTTAGTTTTTGTTGTGGTGTTAGTTAAATATTTATGTTTCTTTGTTTGGAGTGTCCATGTGTTTGGGAGATTGAGTTGTTATTTAACCTAGATATGTTCTGCATCTCAGTTATTGTTTCAGTAGCTAAGATAATCAGTGAATTGTTACTTATTTTGATTTAGTCATTTAAATTTTCTTGTTCAGTGCAAGGATTCTTTAGTGGAAATTTTGATGTAACATTAGGGGTTTTCTGTTGTAGTTGCTCATGACAATAATTTTTATATCCTGTTGCATGTTCGATGGTAAAATGGAAATGGAAATGTCGTGTGGCTAGAGCCTCCCGTCGGGCAGACCGTTCGCCTGGTGCAGGTCTTTCGATTTGACGCCACTTTGGCGACCTGCGCGTCGATGGGGATGAAATGATGATGATTAGGACAGCACAACACCCAGTCCCTGAGCGGAGAAAATCTCCGACCCAGCCGGGAATCGAACCCGGGCCCTTAGGATTGACAGTCTGTCACGCTGACCACTCAGCTACCGGGACGGACCATGTTAGATGGTCATGCCCATGCTTTATTAGGTGTTCAGCAAAAAAAAATCAAATGGCTATTTTAATACTTCCAGCCTCTTATGTGTTGTTTGTATCTAGTTTTGAAATTTCTGCCTGCACATTCCCAGATACAGCAATTTGTGATCTTGACATTTTAACTGAGATATAGTAGCTCTTCAAGAACTGCTTGTTTTTCTTTTCTTTTCTTTTTTTTTTTTTTTCCCCCCCCTCATTGGTGTTTGTAAATGTGATACGAGTGTGATTCTTGTTTTATACTTTACATGTTACCCTTCTTTCTTTAGTGTATTTGCTATTCTGTTTTTTATTTGTGTTTGTGTGATAAAGTGCAACATTTCTTCTTGTTAGTCATGTCATGAGTGTTCCCCTTCTGTGTGTTTGTGTGTGTACTGTAGTGTCTGTCCTGTTTGTGTTTAGTGGTGCTTGTGTCCTCTGCTTACTTTCATTTTTCTTGGGCTATTTTTATTTATTTATTTATTTATTTTATTTTGGGGTTGAGTTTATGTATTCTGTTGACATTTATCCATTGTTTTTGGCTATGAGCTGTATTGCTGTATTGTTTACAACTCTTTTTCATAATTTTCTCTGCTGAGTGGGATTTTATCTAGTCTGTGTATGCTGTGCTGAGACCAACTAGTTTGCAGTTTTGTGGGTGGTTTGATGTGGTTTGTGTAGTTGTGTCAGCTGCTGTTTGCTTTCTGTGAATGTCAAATTTGTGCTTATTGTGATCTTTCTTTCTTGTTATATCCATCACTATTTTATACACCATCCTGGTGTCCACAGGCCAACTATCATACATTGGTCAACTAAGTACCAGTCCAGGACGACACATATGGATTAATATGATCACAAAATCACATGTAGAATCAAACAGAAATGTAATGTTATGAAGTTTGTGCTCCAAAATGTTTTTTCTCGCCAAACAATAAGAGAATAGCAAAAAATTGTAATATAGTTACATATCCGTAATCATTATCAGGCACTACTTCACCTTTCCTACTTTGAAACACACCACTTCTTCAGGTATGCATTTTAGAACCCATGTTTACTAGACCTTTTTGTTTCGAATGATCGAGGCTGTCATACTCCTGAATATCATCCATTCCTATTGTGACACCTAATCTAATGTCCACCCCCGTAACTGAGTGGTTAGTGCGACAGAATGTCAATCCTAAGAGCCCAGGTTCAATTCCTGGCTGGGTAGGAGATTTTCTCCGCTCAGGGACTGGGTGTTGTGTTGTCCTAATCATCATCATTTCATCCCCATCGACGTGAAAGTCACAGAAGTGGCATCAAATCGAAAGACTTGCACCCGGCGAACGGTCTACCCGACGGGAAGCCCTAGTCACACGACATTTACATTTACGTAATCTAATGCAAATATTATTTACATAAAACAAACACGGACATTGTGGTGACAAAAGTTATTGGATAGTGATACACACATATACAAATGGTGGTAGTATCACATATACAAGGTATAAAAGAGCAGTGCATTGGTGGAGCTGTCATCTGTACTCAGGTGATTCATATGAAAATATTTCCAACATGAAGATGGTTGCAAGATAGGAATTAACAGACTTTAAACGCAGAATGGTAGTTCGAGCAAAATGAGAGTAGCAAATTTTGTGTAGGGTTGTCAGTGCTAACACACAAGCAGCACTGTGTGAAATAACTACAGAAATCAATGTGGGACATACTATAAGATTATATGTTTATGTTTCGTTTAAATTTTTATAATTTGTTTTGCTTTAAAATTTTTGCATATTGGTACTATATTTTCTGTAGATGTAAAATAAAGTGTGCTATACTGGATTTTTAAGTTCTTTGCATTGTATGTGAGTAATTTATGTAAAATACTATGTAAATTGTTTATCATGTTAAATAAGTTTCTGATGACATTTTGTATTTAAAAATATTTGTGTGTATAAATTGTTCATACTGATATAAATTTGACACTTTAAGAAATGGTCATGCTTAGGAACAATGTAAGAAATAATTGTTGTAAAAGCCAGTGCACTTTTGTTCAAAACAAAAGTGGCTCTGAGGAGTGGAAAAGGTGGCACGGGTGAATTCACATGCTACCTAGAGCAAGTGCAGGAAGTCAGTCACACATTCTGTAGGCAAGCAGTCACTGAGGCAACACCTTTGTGGAGCAGGAGAAGCTTTGCCAGCAAATTTGCAAAAAAATGCCTCGGTTGGAGATCGCAAACGACTTACAGCATAGCAGCAAGTTGCTGAGTATGTGAAATTGAACAAAGCCAAGAAGAGGAATTGAGCTCATACAGCAAGATACTTGCAGGTCGTACTGTGGGTAGTGTAGCCATCATAGCTGTTCGCCATACTCAAGCCTACAGCCACCAGATAAGATTTTTTTGTAATTTTACTTTTGTAAAATGTGAACCATTAATGTACACTGTGTTTTTAAAGAAACTGGTTCACCCTGTTATTTCATCCTAATCATACGTTTATATAAGGTTCCTTCCTGGTGTTTGATTAAACCAAGTATCCTGTTTTACACACTCATGAACTGCCAAGTTAATATAAAGAGGCACCATTTAAATTGTTTTTGTGTAAAAAAAAAAAGTTTTCTTAATTATTGCAAAGAGTTATAGTAAAAGTTTGCTTACATAAAATTCAATCAGAGTGAAGCCAAGTTACTAGAATCTGTTATATGACTAAATGGAATTAGTTTAAAGAGTAATAGCTTTTGAAAGTAAATTCCACTAAGAAAGAGTTTTTCTTGAAGTGAAATGTTAAGTATAAAAAGTGTGTATTTTAGTATTTAAGTTTGTTGCTTATGGAAAGTGCTTTTCTAAATGTCCCCTGTGGCCTTTTTTTTTTTTATTATTATTTTGCTTCCTTGAAGTTATCTACAGGGCTTTTTCTCTTTTAAAAGCTTAGTGTATAAGGGTGTAGTCCAACATTGTTTAAGTGGAATAATATTTATTTGAAGAACCGTATTAAACAATAGCAAGAAAGTAGGCAAAATTCATACTTCTGCTTTTCCAATACTTCACTGTTTCATTGCCTGGATAGGCTGGGGACCATTAGTACACGTTTTAAACCACTAAATGTACTTGGAACTGAGTTATCCTAGCTTCAGTATAATATTATTCACACTGCGTTTCTATCTAATTGCTGGGTAAGATCTTAGGAAAAGAAGTGAATAGTCAGATTTACTTATTCATTAGACACAACACACAGTCAAATCCTGTAAAAATGGTAATTATTGATTAACAGGACTGCCTTCCCATAGTGTACTTTATTTGGAAACAACCTAATTTTTAGAAAGGGGGTTATACATGGCTTTTCTTGTGAGAGGACTATTTGTTCTGTTGGTGTGTAGTATACGTGGCAACATAGAAACAGGGTTTTCTGTTATTTAGATAAAAGCATACTAAAGTACAATAGTAGGGTTAGAGTTACAGTACGACAAATGTATCAGAAGATACAGTGCAGTGAAATTTGGCTTTAATGGGCTATGGCAGCAGACAACAGATATGAGTGTCTAAGTAACAGCACGACATCACCTGCAGGGGACATAATCGGGAGTTCAATTCGTGCACAAAATCCTACACTGGCAACACTTTCACAATTATGGACAGTGATGGAGGCAGCATGGCTCAATATTTCTTCAGAGGACTTCCAACAACTCGTTGAGTTCATGCCATGTTGACTTGCTGCATTCTGTAAGGCAAAAGGAGGTCCAACATGATATTAGGAGGTATCCCACGACTTTTGTGACCTCAGTATATTACAAGCCACTGAAGATGCTTCACAAATTAGTAATTTTAAAAGAGAAAAAGAAAAGGGTGAAAAGCCAAAAATAGATTATTATATTAGCTACATACCTACTACACAAGCCACCATACGGTGCATGGCAGAGGGTACATTTCACCACTACTAGTCATTTCCCTTCCTGTTCCAGTCCCAAATAGTGCAAAGAAAAGAACAGCTATCTATATGATTTCATCCAGGCCCTAATTTCTCTTATTTTATTTTCATGGGCCTTATGCAAAATGTACATTGCCAGCAGTAGAATCATTTTGCAATCAGTTTCAAATGTCAGTTCTCTAAATTTTCTTAACAGTGTTCCCTGAAAAGAACATTGCCTTGCCTCCAAGGATTCACATTTGAGTTCCTGAAGCATTTCCATATCAGTGTGTTTTTCAAACCTACTGGTAAAAAAATCTAGCAACGCAACTCTGAATTGCTTCAATATCGTCCTTTAATCTGACCTGGTGGGAGTCCCAAAAACTCTAGCAGCACTCAAGAATAGGTTGCACTAGTTTCCTATATGTGGTCTCCTTTACATATTACCCACTCTTTCCTAAAATACTCCCAATATCCCAAAGTTGAATATTCACCTTCATTACTACCAGCCATACATGATCGTCCCACTTCATATCACTTCACACAATTATGCCCAGATATTTAACCAGTAAGACTGTGTAGAGCAGTACAGCCTAATGCTGTATTTGAACTCTATGGGATTGTTTTTCCTACTCATCTGCATTAACTTACATTTTTCAACATTTGGAAGAAGCTGCCATTCATCACATCAACTGGAAATTGTGTCTAAGTCATATTTTATTCTCCTACAGTCAGTCAAGGATGACATCTGTTAGCATAGGTAACATACTGTGCCTACACCCTCCACCCAACAGTTTCCATCCCATCTCTGTCCTATCATCTCCTCCCCATTCTCGTCTCCATTCTCTTTGTTTGCCACCCTCTGCCAAAGCATCAGCCCACCTTTCCTCTCCTTTCTTACTCCTTTTTTCCCCACCTCCCTGCCCCACAATCTCCTGGTGCTGCACCTTTTGGCATTCTAGTCCCTGCACAATCTGCCAGACAGCATTCCCCACCCATACACTACTATCCCTTCCCCTTCCCTGTCCTCTCCAGATTGCTGTTTGCATTCCACGTGACAGTTGCACTCTGGTCTGACATGCCAGAGTTGGCAGTCATGTGTGCATGAGGTGTGCTTGCTTGTGTGTATGAATGGCATGTGTTTCTCTTTTGCTGGTGAAGGCTGTGGCTGAAAGCTTTATGCACGTGTGTTTTAATTGTGCTTGTCTGCAACATAGCATGTCTTCTTTACAGTAAGTAGCAATCTACCTTCTCCAGCTCAATTCTCTATTTTGTATTCCCCTACAGCAAATAGTTTAAAGTTCTGCATTTACCCAGGCTGCACTAAAACCTGTATTAGCATGGGATTCCAATTTCTTTTTCTTCCAATAAACACAATTTGTACATCCACTTCTGTGCACCAGAATTTTTAGTCCTCTTTTTAGTTTCATTATCACAACTTCCCTTTGCATTTATTTCACCTTCATGTTCACACAAAGCTATGTATTATTACATTTCGTGATATAAGCTTGAAATCGCCTTCATTCAGTATCCCATAAACAGATTACTCAGCACAAAAAAGAAAGGAAAATTCTTTTATCAGAAAAATATTCTGCACTGTCATTGAGAAAAGATATAATCTAAAATATATATAACTACAGTGAAACTAATAATATGTTTCACATAATCAGGTGGTGTTGTATAAGTTATTTACAGAACACGTTAAAACTAACACTGGTTACCCCTGATAAAATTATTGCCAGATGGATCAGGTGATGAGCCAGCTGTAGCCACAACAGCACGTCGGGCATTGGCGAGGCGTTCTTCACGAGCCAGTAAGAAATCTCTTGCATCAGTTACCAACTGCTCTGCACGGCCAGGAGCTCGAGACAGGGTTGCATCCAGGCGATGCTTCAATGACCCCAGAACCTGTCATCAGAAAGATATTACATGATTTAGCTCACAATAATAACTACATTTCAATGAATTAACTAAAAACCAGATAATGCAAAAGGAATTTTTTATAATAACTCAGTAGCATAACAATTATGAACTGTCAATTTCTGCAGATAATGATGTTTAGATTGCAGAATGTATTTTTATAGAATCAAAGGAAAATTCCGTCAAGAAAACTAATAAAATATGAGTCAGAACTGCTGGCTAGCATTTACCTTCAGGACATGAAAAGTGTAATACTGCTGATAGATACAATAAAAGTGGAAATCATACCGTTTCTAGCATTCAGAACTAACAGCAGTAGGAGGAATGGATAAGTGGGAAAGTTAAAAACAAAGAGCATAAAGGTGGCAAAAGTTAAAAAGGTAGAGCAAGTCACTCAAATCCCAAGATGAGATGGCCCCAACCTCTAGTGAGAAAGGAACTGGTGGTTCCGAAAGCTGGGAAATGTATCACTTTTACTTTTATATGTATCTATCTTTTTCCTTAAACGGCCTCTTTAATTTTTCTATAGGTGGCATCTACGTTACTCATAGTCATATGTGCTTCGACAGCCTGGCGTTTCCCATCTAGCCATTACTGCTCTGCAATATTGCACTTTGTATCAACATCACTTTTAGATGCTTACAATCCCTTTTCCCTGCTTCATTTGCTGCATATTTATATTTTCTTCTTTGATCAATTAAATTCCATAGCTCTTGTGTTACCCCAAGGATCTCTGCTGGGCCTTGTCTTCTTGTCTATTTGATTCACTGCTGCTAAATTACTAAATCTCTTTAAGCTACCCATTCAACTTCTATTGTATGACTTTCTCTTCTTTCAGTCAATTGTCACTTAATGCTACTTTCGAAACTCTCGAACATCTCTGGTTCTTTCAATTTATCCAGGTCCCATTTCCTTAATTTCCTACCTTTCAGTAATTTCTTCAGTTTTAATCTGCAGTTCACAATCATCAAATTATGGTCAGAGTCCACACCCACCCGCGAATATGTTTAGCCTTTGGAGAAAAAATAGCCCTTGAGTGATTTTTACAACCACACAAGGCAAGCCCATACCATACAAAGAAAGGAAGGCTGAAATGTGTAAGGTATACATAGAGGGTATATTCAAGGGAAGTCCGCCTCCACAGCCGAATGGTCAGGGTGGCTGACTGCAATGCGGAGAAACAGGTTCAAGTCTCGGGATTGCCAGGAATTTTTCCTTGGTCGGAGGATTGTAACAGGGTGCACTAAGCCTCGTGAGGCCAAACTAAGCCTTGTGAGACCAACTGAGGAGTTACTTGACCAATTAATAATGGTTCCATGGACAAGAAATCCAACAATGACTAGAGGAGTGGAGTGCTCCTCCATTTCCCATCAAATGACACCACTGGTAGAGGATGACCCGGCATCAGTCAAGCTCAAGTGGTCCATCTAGAGCCATGATGCGGAAATTTAGCTATCTACTTTACCTATATAAGGGAGGCAAACTTGAATACAACATTGCAGAAAGAGAAGAGGAAATAGATGAAGCTGACTTCGGATATTTGATACTGCAAGAAGAATCAGATGGAATACTAAAGGATCTAATAAGGGGTGGTTCCCCAGAGGTGAGATCTACTTTTTGAAACCATCTCCATCATGGCACATATTAGAATCCCAGGTATAACACCCTACAGCCATTCACTAAAGTACACCCCTGTTTGTGAATAATCAATGAAAAATAATGTCACGCGATGCCCAAGAGCATTAAAATTAATAGTTATTTACAGTGGTGCAGTAGTGCAGTGGTCAAGATAGGTTTCTGACTTGTTGAAGGTTGCAGGTTTGAATGCTACCAGATGGTTTGAAATTTTCATTTTTAAATCTTTACTGTAATGACTTTGATCATTATTTTATTAAATTAATTGTTTTTATTTTCAATTCTTTGTCATGTCAATTTAATCATAATTAACTTTTCCATTCATTCAATGTCTTTTGCCTACCATTCTTTTTTCATTTGGAATCTTTGTACAAGTAATTTTAATTATTTTTATGTATTGGCTTCAATTTAATTTCTTAATTTTATCATTTTATATTTCCATTTATGTTACTGCTTACATTATTTCTATTTCTCACTTAGGTTGAGTTTTCATTTATATATAATCTTTTCTTTCTGAAAAATCTTCATCTGCACTATTTTGTGCAAAGTGCAAACTAATTTATTTTTTAAATGTTTGTTTGATGAAAACCATCTAAAAATGTACATCTTGCAACAAAAAACATATTCTTCACACCACTGTACAGCCAATATAAATATATTATTTGTACTTTTGCTTTTTAACTGACAGATCGAAATTTTCAAATGTTTAAATTTAACAATAAGTACATAAATACAATTAAAATCACACTCTCAAAAAATGAAATAATTAAAATAACACAGCATAGGATTAGAAATAAAAAATACAATTAACTGAATAAAAATAATTATCAAAGTAATTTCTATAAAGATTTAAAAATTAAAATTTCAAAGCAGATAATAGGATTCAAAACCGGCTTCTTCAGCATGTCCGAAATGTATCCAAACCACTGTGCTAAGCCACCACTGTACATAATGTCCTTAATTTTAATGCTTTAGTGCAGGGGTGTACAATGTTATTCTCTCACCCCCCCCCCCCCCCCCCCCCACCGCCAACCCTCCCACCCCCAGCAGTTTATTGTCAGTGTTGTGTACATCATGTGCAGCCCAAAAATATTCATCTTCTTTGAATGTTGCCCAGGTAAGCTAAAAGGTTGGACATCCCTACTCTAGGGCATCACGCAACATTCTTTTTCACCAATTACTCGCACGCAAGGTCCCACTCTGGTGAATGGCTGCAGCGTGTGATACCAGAGACCGTAATCTACACCACCACACACAGGTGGTTTCAAAGGGTTGCTCCCATCCCTGTGGACCTCCCATTGTAAGTCAAAACAAGGCCCTTGGGGTAGACTTGAACAACAAAACTTCACCTTTACGTAAGATTTGTATGTACCAAGATAAATATCCTCAGACTTGAAGGGAATACAGTAATTCCTATTTCAAAGAAGGCATGTACTGATAAGTGTGGATAATGCCACACTATAAGCAGAATAAGGTACAAACCCGAAAGCAGCATCACCAGTACAACACTTAGCACTGAAAGCATGTTTATTACAAATACCAACGAACAGCTAGAATGGAACTGAACTCATGAACAGAGTGTGCTGCTCTTAATACAGACTTTGAATATTGCAGAAGATGCAAACCTACAAACATAAGAAATCTCTGAAATCTTCCAGAAAGAATGAATACTAAATAATTGCTTTTGGGTGGGTTTGAACTGGTGCCCTGCAGCTTTCCAGCCAGTGATGCTAACTGATATGGCACACTGCATGCTGCACAGCTTGTGCCCTGCTCCCTCTCCTGGAATAATAGCAAATTGCCAACTACAGCACCCTGGATTTAAATCTTGTCAATGCTCCCCTGGATGGCAGCACTGGTGGATCCTCACATCCTGGTTAAGTTGTCACATACTCTTCACTATGACGTGCATCAAATGTAGCCCTTCCAGTAGAAGCTTGATGGTCGGCTAGCAGGTCTTCGATTTCCTTTAACAGCCCCCAACGTCAATTTTCGCATCAGTACTGTAGTAGGGCTTCATTCGGAGGACACAGATGACACATTTGTACTTTTGTCTTCCTTATGTGTGGACACAATCCTCAACCTCATATATCCTACCCAGTACGCAATTAATGATACAAAATGGCCCAAATTAGCACATTAGTAACTTTTTTCAAAGTCCTACTTTCTGCACAAGCATCAAAATCCAAATCAAGTCTCCCACGCTGCATCTCACTGGTTGCTGCTTGGCATTGTAGCACTCTCGGTCCTTCTCCCGGACTTCCAAGGTCCTTATGCAAGCCAGCTGTGTTTTCTTCTTTGATCCTAGTGATGAGGTGTTTCACGTATTCATCCTTCAGGAACTGCGTATCAATTCTCATTACGGCCTCACGACTATGAAACAGAAAGAATGGTGTAATGCCTGTAATGTCTGGCTCTCAGTGTTATATGCAAATTCAAGGTGGGCAGCATTGTATCTCAGTATCCCTGTCTGCCATCAATGAACATCAAGATCATATCTGCCAACATCTGTTAAAGTACTCTGTGTGGCTATTTATCTGTGGATGATAGACAGTTGTCATTCTGCATCAGGGATAGCTCTGATACTACTCTTAACTGCAAAACTTTCCCACAGTCAAAGATCACCGCTTGGGGTGTTCTGCACTTCAAAATAATGTCTTCTATAAGGAACCTTGCAATTTCTGGGGCTTTGGCAGTCTGTGCAGCTTTGGTGACAGCATAGCAGATGACATATTCACTGCAGACCTGCAGACTATTATCCATCCATCCCCCCTTTTCTTTCTTTCTTTTTTTTTGGGGGGGGGGGGGGGGGCACCTACCCAAGGGGTCAATTCCAATTTGCCCCTTATGTAACTGAGGCATGTGTGTCCACAATTGGGACTGATTACAGTGGCTCACATAGCGTCTAACAGATTGCTAGTGACTTGGCCGGTGATACCTTTGTCTGATCCTGTCTAGTGTCTTTGTGAATCCCAGCTTATCAGATGTTGGTGCATCATGGAAATACTTTAGGACTGCTGATGCAGGTGAGCTGGGATGGTGAGCCACTATTTCCATCCTATTGGATCAATGTCTTTCTCATATGGGACTTAACATCTGAGGTCATCAGTCCCCTAGAACTTACTACTACTTAAACCTAACTAACCTAAGGACATCACACACAGCCATGCCCGAGGCAGGATTCGAACCTGTGCCCGTAGCGGTCGCGCGTTTCCTGACTGAAGCGCCTAGAACCGCTCGGCCACACTGACCAGCTCCATTTATTACTTGGAATCCTACTTTACTCAGCTCCACATTCTTTAAGGCTTCTACAGTTTCTTCATTCAGCAGAAACATCATTTAATGCAGCAATCCAAAAGGATTCCTTGAAAGGTAGTCTGTGTCCTTGTTTTTGCATCCGTTTTTGTATACCATTGTGAGTTAGTACTCATGAAGCCTCGAGATCATCTCACCAGACAATGTGATGAATCCTTTAGACTAATCAATCAGCACTGGGAATCAGTCACAACAGTCAATGGTTTGTCAAATAATATGGGCAGCCCTTGTTGAACGCCCAAACAACTGCAAGGCACTGTTTCTCAGTTGTAGGAGTTTTTCCTCACAGTCTTGAAAATTAATCTGCAATCATAAGCTATCATCTTTTTCATCAACTTCCAGAACGTGTATAAGAGTGCCCCTATCCAAAGACAGCTGTTGTCAGAGAGAAGTTCTGCCTTGGCATTCTTTTCATACAATGCTAGAATTGGAAAAGTTGTTAGCACCACCTTAAGGACAAGGAAACATCTTTCTTATACCACATACCAGGAAAATTTGGTATCTTCCTGCCGTAGTTCTTGCGAGGTACATAACTTGTCACAGAAGCTTTATGAATCGCCAGTAGCATGAGCAAATTTTGAGAAAACTTTTCGCACCACAAATGTACTTAGGAGTCAAAAATCTGTCATTTTTCTTTCTTTGGTGAGGAACAGGCACTCTTTCAGATTCAGGCATAGACCTGCAGCCTGAACACACTTCAACTATTGTCAGATAGCTTAGAGAACCTATATGCGTACAGAGAGAGAGAGAGAGAGAGAGAGAAAGAGAGAGAGAGAGAGAGAGAGAATGGCAAATGTTGTTAAGCCCATATACAATATACACAGGTGGCCGCCATTCTCTCTCTCTCTCTCTCTCTCTCTCTCTCTCTCTCTCTCTCTCTCTAGGCTGTCTAAGGTGGCTTAGATGTTCTTCAAATGTCTTTAAAAAATTACCATGTCATCTAGATAGCAAAAACATGTAATGTAAGGTGTTGAAGCAGTTTGACCATCAGTTCATTGGAAGGTGTCTGAAATGTTACACAATCCAAACGGGATAACTTTGAACTCATGAACGTCGTCAGGAGCTATGAAAGCAGTCTTTCCTCCATCATCCTCACCAACCTCAGTTTGCTGGGAGCCTGCCTGACTGCATGATCACAGTCTAGGGCAACCTCAATGCACAGTAATGGACAGACACCTTCTTTCATTATTTTGTTCAGTCATCAGTACTAGATGCAGAAACACTAGGTGCCATCCTCCTCTTCTACAAAGACTGCAATGGAGTACCAAGGACTCTCTAAAGGTTCAATTATGTAATACTGCAGCATCTTCTCTACCTCCTTGCAAATTGTGCCTATAAGGTTGTTAGCTAAGTGTGTCACCCTATTTGATACAGTGTTTCACAGATGGCCACTTTTTAAACTCTGGTTTTTAAAGCATCTGAAAATTGTCGCAGAATGGCTGACACTTACCAATATCATTTCTTGGTCAGACAAGATCCTGTAGGCAGTTTGACAGCAGGTTCCAGTACTGTGTAGTCTTTAGTGGTAGCAAAATTCTTCATCAATAGATCTCAGCTGTTTCTCTTTCATCAATTTCGCTGTTCCAGTACACATAGCCTTAGGGATGAGTTGTGGGTAGTGATCCAAAGCTGCTTCACCCGTACAAAATGATTGAATATACAGACTGTGGGAACAAAGTACTGACTGTACTTTGGTCCCTGTCCATTTAAGCAATAGCTTTTGAACTGCCTAATTGGAGCTACAGTGACGTAAATGTTTTAAAGTCCCCACCAAAAAAAGTAAGATCATAACAACACTCAAACCCAAATCCAAAAGCACTGTCATTACTGAAGTACAACACTTAGCACTGAGGGCATGTTTATTGTGAACTCCAGCGTACAGCCAGAACAGAACTGAACTGAGCTACTGGATGGAGCATGCCGCTATTTATACAAACAACGAATACATACAAACATTACAAACATAAGATTTTCTAGAACCTTCCAGAAATGATAAATACCAAGTGACAAATTGGTAGTTGGGTTTGAACTGGCAACCTGCAGTAAGCGACGGCTAACCTCTATGCCACAGAGCATGCAGCACGGCATGTGCCAATATTATCGAACCACCAGTTTAGTAAGATGTGTATGCACAATACTGCCTCCAATTGAAGAGTGGAATTCCAAAACTTTCTAAGTGCCACTTTCTCACAAAATACATTTTCAGTGCTACTGTGTTCTCGGTACTCTGTTGCATGTCTCTAGACTTGTTCCAAATGTAAAATCATGGAGGGAAGTTTTCAAACATTCATTATTAAAAGTGTGTGTGGTATGTGCTTCCCTCAGTAATTCCAAGAGCCATAGGTCAATGTCTTTAATCCACAATATTTAAACAAGATTGTTGAGTGAGCTAAAGCTATGAACATATTTCATGTAATTCCAATGCATTCAACTGACCTATTTGATTTTAACGATGCTGCTGAAACACTGCTGTCAATGCAGGCAGGTAATATCTCCAAATCCAATATGATCAAAGACTCTCATGGTCATTCATATCAAATAAAAATTCTTACTCTGAACTAAAAGAATGGAAAAATGTAAATGTATTCAAACGGGGGAAGACCATAGCAGATGGTTGAAAATGTTCCAATTTCTTCCTCTACAGTGCAAGAACTTTAAAGTAAACTCTGCAACATCTGATTCCACGATTGGAGGAAATAGAACCAATACTCAGAGACTTTTTTTTCATGGTTTTAATTTTGTTATTCTCTAGTAAAAAATGTAAAATAAATGAGAAATGGTTTTTGTTAACTACAGTTCTACAAGTTAAAATATTACTACTGTATTTCTATTATCACAAATAAAGCTTAGTGCCTCTGTATTAATGGCACATGGAACAAAAGCTTTCTTACTGGCACTTAGAACTATTTGGTTTAGGAATATTATGGGGCTGAGACAAGAAAGTGTGGCTTCACCATCATTATTTATAATGGTGATGGATAAAATTGTGAATTAGACAAAATGATCTTATAAAGGAAGGGAGATGAAGCTATTGCTATTTTCTGATGATATTGTGTTGTGGGGACTGGAATTCTGGTCACATCTGCTGGTCTGCTGGTGTAGCAGTTGTGTTTCCATGAGGTGCGCTTGATTTTTTTTTTGTGTGTGTGTGTGTGTGTGTGTGTGTGTGTGTGTGTGTGTGTGTGTGTGTGTGTGTGTGAGGTGCGCTTGATTTTTGTGTGTGTGTGTGTGTGTGTGTGTGTGTGTGTGTGTTTTCTTTACTGAAGAAGGCTTTGGCCGAAAGCTATAATGTGTAACACTGTTTTCATTGTATCTGTCTGCAAATCAATGGGTCATCTTTACAGTGATTAGTAGTCTATCCTTTTCCTAATATTGTTGATATTCCAACATGGAGTTTCCATTATTTGATTTTACTATTTGTGCGTAAAATTTGCTGTATTATTTTTGTGATATCCATGCTAATTAAGTTGCCATTCCATTAATGGGAGCCATGCATTATTACATTACTTATATAACCATTTATGCTGGTCCCTAATCTAATCATTTTTTAATATCTCTGATAGATTATTATTACAACAGTATGCATTTCATACTAATCAATTTAAACAATGGAAACTCCACTGAAAATATCAACAATGTAGGAAAAAAGATCGCTACTTACCATAAAGAAGACATGTTAAGCTGCAGACAGGCACAATTAAAAGACACTTTTTGTACATTAAGTATTCATACAGAGGTACGTATCAAGTTTAAAGTCAGTAATATTAAGTCTATAAACACAGCTGAGTTCAGTAGTAGTTTCTGGATGTATCAGAAAATGGTAACTTGACTTCTGGATTATTCTGTGATATAAACAAACACCTATGTCTGCCACATTGTGAATGCTGCAGCACACCAGCACATCACTGAAGCTAATAGTATGTGTTTTTTGTATGCAAACATGAAACAACAAGCTACAAGTTACAGAAGAAAAGTGGAACTAACTGTAAATTAAACAAATGTACTTGGGAAACACAGTAGTTAAGGGAACTGTTATTTTTCATGGGGCAGCTGCAGCATTCAAAATGCAATCTGCGAAAACAGAGTATCGATGAAGATATAAATGTATTACACCAAGTGAAGATGGGTGAAAAACTGAAGCACATCTTGCCTTAAATAAAGTTACATAAAAAGTGGCTGGTTGTGCAAGTCGGTAAGTAAACTAATTAAGAAAAACTGCTAAATCCACACCTCTGGTAGTGAACTTATTTGAGTAAAGGTACAAATATAACTTCTAAATTGCATGTACACAACTTCAACATGGTTGGGATATTAACTGTTGTTTTCAGAAAGAACTCAAAAATAGTGAAACTTACCTCTGATACTTTCCTTATTTCAAATTTACCATTCAAATGGACACAATTTTTTTCCGGAAATTTAGGCACGATTGTATCTTTTTATCACACATTGTAATTGTTACAGAATGTGATCAATGGATGTCAGCCCCACTACTACCCTATCTAATGTCCAACTTTTGATGAAACCTAATACTATATATTGCCAACGAGCTCAAGCAGACACATAAACAGAACTCGCATCTCAGTTCTCAGACGACATTGTTCTTCAGTGAAAGCTAACAAATACAGCCATGCTACCTCGGTACTGCATGTCACAGCACCTACACGATGTGTCTGTGCAAGTGTAGTCTCTGAGGATGCACCCTGTCCAAAAGTTAAACGGGGGATATAGACCATCTACACATACGACGGCCAATATGTTGCTGCAGTACTCACTCTGTAGCACAATAACCATCACTACTGTCCCTGCTCTACCTTGTGCACAGTTTGATAATTGTGCCTCACATCACAGTTAGAATGTGACTATGGAACGTATTATTTTTCTCCACCAGCCACCTGGTCTAGACATAAGCCAATCATTAATTTTTATGGTCATCTTTCTTTACTGTCCACAGCCATTATATTCTCCCCAATAAACTTTTAACCTTCTTCCTATCACATCTCTTCCGTACTTTGTGATTTCAATATTTATTTTGGATCTTCTCATCAAAATTTGCCGAGTCACACATTTCTTTCCATCATCGTATTTTTCTTTCTTTTTTTAAATTTAGTCCTTCCTTCCACGATCTCTAACATGACAAATGACATCCAGCTTCTCAGGTTTAAATGCACATTTGCTTTATCACTGATATTTTAACAACAACAACGCTGTACTATTGTACATATAAGTCTTTTTTTTCTTCTGGTTTTTCGATAAACTTGTGTAATTGATGTTCTGATTTCATTTCTTTTTTGCTTCATGTCATTATGTTAAGAAAACTGTAAACAAGTTTCAGTGTGAATATTAATGTTTATGTTAAATGTCAAGTAATATACATTTAAAGTACAGAGTCTCTATTCATATATCATGTCGATAACTATCTATCAAATATCAAATTTAGTACTGGTTCTTATTCATATGGTAAGACACCCCCCCCCACACCTACACAGCTATGTGACTCTTGATGCATGAGATCCTAAATTTTTTTTCTGATCTAAGCTTTGGCTAACTTCTTGTCTTCTCTTCTGTTTGTATCTGAAATATCTGGTTATCATGAAAATTTTCTGTATGGAAATATAATACACAAATTTGTGCATCCACTACTGGTTTTTTGACAATTAAATTATATAGTTCAGTACACGCTGTTGATATAGAATCTACATAAAATCTATAATAAATACATTATAACAACCCTAAGTGATGTACTTTCATAATCTAAGTAGCACTATTTTCTATCTATGCAGATCATTATTTAACAGACTTAGTGTGTACTTTATTAGTTCCAATTTCCAACAAACAAAGCACAAGATATTCTGTTAATCAAATATAGATGGTAGGTGGGTGGTCATACACTCTTTTTATATAATCTATACTGATATAAATTTATTACACCTTCTGGCTGTCAATAAGTAAAATTATAGGTGTGCGAGTAACAGGAACATCTTGTTAAGTGTTTTAATATAGCACAATACTTACAGTCAATAACATACCTGAAACAGCGACCGAACGCTGGGTTGAAAAACGAGTGAATGATTCAATAAGAATGAATGCAGCAGTGGCTGTGGATAGACTGCAAGGCGAGAAACCAGGCCTGTCAAATGCAGGTTCACATACAGGCCATTTGATGGCAGTGTTTCCAGTTTTCGTAGTAAAGTGTCAAGGAATGGACCTAGGAGACATTTGAATAGTAAGTTGTAACACATTCTCTGTCTAAATTAAATCTGTATTCTCATAATTTTTTTTCATGGAGGGGGAAAAAGAAAGAAAAAGAAAGTCACAGCTGTAGCTCATAACTAAATAAGCAAGACAAGTACACTCTTGTCAAAATTACTTTGGGATTGACACCTTCACAGGACCACAGGGAAACATGGAGCATAGTTGCCACATCCGTCACATAGTAAACTTTTAATGTTACATTTTCTTTTACTCACTTTAACTTTCATATTATTCAACTTACAATGATGGAAGTGGTATAAAGTTTGTTATGTGTGAGGTGCACTATGTTTTCACTTCTTGCAAAAAGTTTTAGAGGAGTAAGAGGATGAGGAGGAGGAAGAGAGCAATAAACATTACACTTAACATTTTATCTACAATACGCCCGTTAGAGACTGAACACAAACTCAGGTAGAACATAGAACGAACAGGAAATCTGCCATACCCTTTTCAAAACACGCATCCACACATTCAGTTCAACTGATTTAAGGAAAGCACAGAAAACCTGTGCCTAAATTGTTTATTGGGGTGCTAAATCCTGTGTTATCTGAATACAAAACCAGTATGTTAACTACTGGGTCACGTCATTAGGTTTTATTATACACTAGCTGTTCACGGCCACACATTGCCTATGGTGTAACCTGGTTAAAGGGAAAAGAAAGAAATTATGAAGCACACATTTCTAATGTGTATGGCAACTGAATATACATCCTAATCTCCTCCTCCTCCTCCACCCCCCTCTTTCTTCTCGTTTCTCTGCCAGTCACCACCTCCTCCCTGTCCATCTCCTCCTGCCTCCTCTCTCTGTCCATCTCCCACCTTCTGCTTTCAACATCCATTTCCTCCTACTCCTCTGCCCCCCCCCCCCCCCCCCCCCTCCTACACCCCACCCGATGACCCCGAGCCTTGTTTACTGTTATTGCAAATTCAGATTCTGTAGTAGTAGTGCAATAATAAGCTGACAAGACATAAATATAACTTTTCTGTTTGCAAACAACATTTCACTATTACATATTATAAATTTGAAGCAAGTCAGTCAAGAACTTTTCCCCCACTACATATTCATTAATATACTAAATATTAAAAAATAGGTATTTAAATACACGCGCATATTCAAATGCAATGTTGTGTCAAAATTTTGAAGCAATTAGTGAACAACTTTCAGAGATTTACAATTTTGTACACATGAACATTTACATTTTTATTTGTGTAGACAGAAGAGTTAATGCAAATGCATAGCAATGTTAGCAAATTTTTCATATGCTGGGACCATTTTTCATCGCTGAATTTATTTGAATACATCACACTAAGGAGATCTGTAAAATAAACTGCACATCCATCTGTTTCACAACCAAGCTGAGAAAGAGATATTTAAGACACAATAATTTAAATGAAATGTGATGCAAAATCACCAATTCAGATGTGTAAAGATCTAGATGAATGTATATTCAGTTTCATTATGAGAAACAATACACTAGGCTTATCACAAAGCTGCTGTTTTATTTTCTAATCAACTGGCCTATTTCTAAAATAATAAATGGCTAGCAAAAATTTCTCTACTTTGATCATGTTGTTGATATTACGGCTATAGGGGCCCATGAGAATACATGAACACATGCTGTGTCTTCTGCCTGAATCTATCCCAAGACTCTCTTTGCCGAAGGACAGGAAAAGTGAGGAACGGTAAACAGTATTTCTTTGATAATCATTCATTTAGACTGAAGTTTAAATGAATTTAAACTGAAGTTTAAATGACATACACTGAGGTGAAGAAAAGTATTGGAAAAGCAATATGCTCATATACAGATGGCGGTAGTACTGTGTACACAAGGTATAAAAGGGCTATGCTTTGGTCGAACTGTCATTTGTACACAGGTGATTCACGAGAACAGGTTCCTGATGTGATTATGGACACACAATGGAAATTAACAGACTCTGAACACAGAATGGTAGTTGGAGCTAGACAGATGGACATCCCATTTCAGAAATCGCTAGAGAATTAAATATTGAGAGATCCCCAATGTTGACAGTGTGCTGAGAATACCATGCTTCACGCATTACCTCTCACCACAGACAATGTAGTGGCTGACGGCCTTCACTTAATGACCGAAAATGACAGCTTTTGCTTCGAGTTGTCCGTGTTAACAGACAAGAAATACTGCGTGAAAAAAAAAAAATAAATAAATAAAATAAAATAAAAAAATCAATGTAGGATGTATGATGAACCTATCCGTTAAGATAGTGCAGTGATATTTGCCATTGATGGGCTATGGCAGCAGATGACTAATGTGAGTGCCTTTGCTAACAGAATGATATCACCATCAGCACCTCCCCTGGGTTCGTGACCATATCGGTTTGACCCTAGATGAATGGAAAACAGTGGCCTGGTCAAATGAGTCCTCATTTCAGCTGGTAAAAGCTGAGGGTGGGGTTCAAGTGTGGCACAGACCCCATGAAGCCATGGACCATACTTGTCAACAATGCACTGTACAAGCTGATGGTGGCTCCATAATGGTGTGGTATGTGTTTACATGGAAAGACTGGGTCTTCTGGTCCAATCGAACCAACCATTGACTGGAAATGGCTATGTTTGGCTTATTTCTGCAGTGGACTTACAACAACTTGTTAGTCCATGCAATGTCGGGTTGCTGCAGTATGCCAGCCAAAAGGAGGTCCAACAAAATATCAGGAGATATCCCATGACTTTGTTCAACACAGTGTACATGCCTTCATGTATTTCAAGACCCTAAAATTAAAATTAACATATAAGAAAACAGCATTTTGGAACACAGAGCTGCTGTACAAAAGAAATGTAATACAAAAATTATAAAGGGGTCACTAATACCTGAATTTGCTGTTATTCACGTAACAATGATCACTTCCTATGTTTAATGTTAGATAATGTAAATCAATTAAAATTTTAGTGCTATTGGGTAACACTTTAATGAAGTATCACTTTAGTCCACATGCTAGCAAACAGCATTTGACGGAGACAAGTGCAACACTGTGAAACTTATGGAAAGTAAAAATGTAGTAGCCTTTGAATGCATCAGAATAAGCCTCTGCTATAGCCAGTCATAATCATGTAGCCTTAGTTAATATAAAGCAGAAGGCATGTTTTTGTTAATTGGTATGATGCTGGTAATCTGCAATTTATCTTCAGAAGACATTGTATGGCCTGTACTGGAATAATGTTCCAGGATGCGACAATCCAGAGGAAATATTGACAATTACAAAGACAGTCGACAGTGTGGCATTGTTCAACAAGTAGATCAAATTTTATCTAATGCAATAAAGCAGTGACTAGATGTAACATCTCATTATACCCAAATGTATAAACGTGCTCATTTGATGGTGGTGTTATGTGATAAAAGCCTTAGTAACTGGAACATGCCATCAGGAAAATCCACACTAAATAACAATATGTTGTTTTTGGAATGAGTGCTTGTCATTAAAAGTTTATATCCTAGGCTTTTTTTAGGTTTTTCCCAAGTTACTTTACAGTAACAACCCATATAGATTACTTTTCTTTGTGCAAGTATCATGGCCGCATAAAATTTCTGAAGTGACAATATTTCCACCACTGACTGTACTTACTGTTTGTTTTCCACAATTAGCTTATTTTGGCTACTAAGCCATTCCCACATGACATTTGATGTGCGTGTCATGCACACCAACTACTGCTTGACAATAGCATAATAGCTTAAATTGGCCAAGAGTGGAAAACGAAGTAAAATTACAGCCGATGGTTGAAAGGTTGTCATTCCAGAGACCACATGGAGAATCTACATTAGAAGAACAATGAAGTGTAATAACAGAGTAGTACATTACACATTGACCTTACAAACTTTTTTTAGCATACACTTCATATAAGAGTGAAAGGTCAGTCCAAATGTCATGTAGACATTGTTATGCATTGTTACAAAAACTTCAGTATTTTTCCCAAAAAATGAAATCTGCATCACTCCTATTCTCGACATTGACACCTTGGAAAGGAACACAGTTTACACGAATGAAAAGGAAGTACAATATTGACAAACTGAATTACAGAACCAACTCAGTTGTTGTGTTTGATGATACCCTTGTATAAACACCAATCAGATGTAATTTACTACAAGTGAGGGCACATCTCTCAATTCAAATCACATAAAGAATCACAATGAAAAATACATGTAATAGGAGAATAAGTTGAAGCTCAATAAATATGATGAAAACTGCCAGTTTTTCATGGAAACAAACTTACCAATATCTGGTGGTCCAGTAGTCACCGACAATGCCCTTGATAGAATTCTTGGTTCCGAGACAGACTTCCTGACTGCTTCCAATGTACCATTCAGCTTCATGTTTTCTGCTGATGGTGACTGAGAAGAAAGTTCTGCACTGACAGAGTGAGGAAGTTCAGCCTTTGGTTCAATCTGTATCGCTCTATGTTTATCACTAGAGGAAGCTCCTATGCTGTTGGATGTTTCTTGAGTGTATTCAACTTGTGATAAACCCTTGTCATCCGTCTGCAATGTGCACTCTGCTACAGAATTTATATCTGCATTTTTAACATCTCTCTCATCATGCAACCTGTCAACTTCAGACTTTGCACTGGAATCATAGTCTACCTTCCCATTTAAATCTACAGGTAATGAAGCTTCACAATCCACTTGTCCATCAGTAGGTCCCACTCTGTCCCGTGGTGGGTCCTCCCCATCATAAGCATGAGACCAGGTTCTGCAAGCTGCCCTACATGCTAATACCCTGCGTCTAGCATCACGGAGATATGCTCCATAATCACCATACAAACTAGGTGGTGTAGTAGGTGGTAGGGAACGAGGACCATCACGCTCCTGACCACCAAGACTAAGACGAGGTCGGTGTCTTGGCCTCTGGGGAACTGGCAACGAAGGAGGTCCATCATTCCTGGCACTGACTCCTATACCTCCTCGCAGAGCTGCTGGTGAAAGTGACAGGAAACGAACAGCACTCTGGCAGTATGGAGCAAGATCACGTATTCGGACCCTTTGAGATACCATCACATGGTGGCATGGAACCAAATGACGCAACACGAGCTCTAGCATGATGTCTTCACAGTCAAAATCAGCCAATGTCTCGAAGAGTGCAACAGTCACAAGGCACAACTGGAACAGACAAAAAGAATGTAAATAAATCATTTCTGTGGGTTATTTCATCTACAAAAGAATGGCCAGTAGAAATTAATTTTTTACTATGTTACCAAACATTTAATTTACTGTCTAATTAAATCACAGAGAATTCATTTTATTGGTGTTCCAACAATTCTATGTACTTACAATGTATACAGTAACAACCAATCACAACACAACTTCTGAGAACATTCAAGGTAAAAATTATTTCTTTTTTGTTCTTGAACTGCCAGGAAGGTTCTGCTATTTGGTGAAGATTGCACGTTTTCACAGAAATTCTTAGCCATTGGTATTCTCCCACTGCAGAGGTTTGAAGACCAACAGTACATAACTTTTAATAGTTTTATTTATAACCCTTAATAAAGATGAAATACAGATTCGTTTCTGTGGTGTCTGTTCAAAACTTTAGGGTTTTTATTCATAGAGCACTCTTCCCCATTTATACACTTGCCCCGTTAGTGTTTCTGCCTTATTTTTCAGTCCTGAAAAGCTTCTTTTAGAATTTTCTTCAGCATCAATAACAAAGTTTTGTTAATATTGTTAATGGCATCAAAACAACAACCTTCAGCTACTGATTTTAGTTTTGGAAACAAGAAAACGTTACTGTGGCAAGTAAAGTCACTAGAGGAGGATTGTCCTCTGATTTTTTAAATATATACAACTTTTGTAATGATAAACCTGAAAGGCCATGCTCTGCATCATAACATAGGTATCACAAGTTGTCTCCTGACTGTAGCCTTCCTGAAAAAGTTCAGATACAATATTTTATAAATGCTTGCATATCATGAACCCAAAACACATTTACTCTGACAATTGTTGTACCAAAGTTTACTCAATGTTCCTTTTCCTTTCCAGATCTCAATCATGAAACATACTATGCTGTAACTCCATGCATGCTCAATGCTTTTATTAAAATCTCAGGACACAAACCAATTCAGATTCCAACCTCTTAAACCTCTTTATTCTTTATTGAAATCTGTTGCAAGTAATACATCTCTATTTCCAATGAATAGCTCAATACATATTATCAATACTAGGAATAAGAACAATCTACATAAAGACCTAAAATCACCTACCTCGATCCAAAAAGAGGTCCAATATTCAGGAACAAACATTTTCAATAAATTACCAGCAACCATTAAAAACTTAGTTTCAGATAAAGCACAGTTTAAACAAAGTTTGAAAGACTTTTTGATAGACAACTCCTCCTGCTCCATCGAAGAATATCTTAACAGAAACTGTTAAGTAAAAATATGTGTCAGATGTCAGTTCCAACGGCACCTGGTCACAACAGTCAAGATTAGGTATTTCGTGTATGATAAATTTATTAATAGTGAATAACAATGTTTTATTCTGACAGCGTGTTAATTCTGTAAATATTAGCTGTTCCAGTTTACCTCTTTGTATTCACCTATTGTGTCAATCTCCTGACAAATGATCACGGTAGTAAGTATTATATTCAAACGTTTTTTGTTTTTACGTTATACTTACTGACATCTTCCACACCCATGAGGATTATTTCATTTTTGGGGTCTATGGAACGAAAACTGAATCTAATCTAATCTAAACAAGTTCTCTGACAGACAATGGATGGTGTGCAACAGATCCTTGATTTTTCTGAATGTCACCAGTCAAGTGAGAAAACCTTCCCAGTTGCGGGTCATCTTCACCTGACTGACAATCTACTTTTACATTGGCAGAAACACTTGCAACAGCGTTCAACCTACAGCAATACCTCTGTAAGCTTACTTCAAACGTTTAAATGTTTTTCTTGTTGCATTGTTGCTCCAGTAAATATGACACTACATAAATAACTTCAAACATTATACCACCTATCACATAAACAACAATACTTCAGAAACTGAATGATATAACAGCAATGTGATTAGTCAGAAGGTTGTGTCATATACAATGCTGCCAATACCAAATTGCTAACCACCTTCATTATCATTTTAAGCATTTCAACTCTCTCTACATCCAAAATCACATCCACATTTCCATATTTGCAAGCTGAACGACATTTAAAAAAAAATCTAGAATCAAATACTGCTGTTCTAGATACACATACCCGAGGAGAAGGTGATGCAATTCTTGCCACAAGACTATCAAGGAGACGGGATCCATCATATTCATGCTTCAGCAGAAAGTGGATCAGAGCTCTCAGTAAACCAGGTTCTGTGGCACTACGCAGGCACAAGTCCAAATAGGCTGTTGCGGCAACCAACTCTTCAGGAGAGCTCTGAAAAAACATTAGTCGTGTTACACAAAAACAAATTATTTCAGCAAAGGCAGTCCTTTTTCAAAATGGCCTTTTACTTCCTTTTCAAAAGACAATGCTAGGTATTTCAGCCTTTGTACATAATACCCAAACAATCTACTACAAAACCAACAAGAATAAAACTTTGCATTAAAATTCAGCTACACATAAATTATAATAAGTAATGGATGTGAGGGTATCACAAAGCAGTAGATTATGAAAATGCTGCTTGAATTTTCACTTACTAAAATTTCATATTTTTAAGCACTGTACTTAACTTCTTTATTCTCTCTTGGCAAATCACTGTCAGACAAACACATTCTAATACCAATATACCAGATAACACCAGCTTTAGACCCCAAATCCAGCTAAATATTGAACAATAACATTTTCATAACATTAAAAACGAAAACACTTCCTAATGTTCTGCAAAACTATATTTATTTGGTCACAAATGGGTTTTCAGCTTCATAGACCAAAGGTGACAACTGAATGTTGCAAACACAGATAAAAGTGATATGCGATTTACACAGATATTATTCGTACAAAAAATACAAAAATGATGACATGTTTACACAGAAAGCCACAGATATTATTTGTACAGAACACGTGAAAATCACGAAGTGTTTACACAGAAAAACATCACAATAACTACATTAACTAAAAACATTAACAAATTACGAGAAATAAGATGAATGGTTATAGGTCTGCCCTGATTGTTAACATTCATAAAAAAAGAAAATGAATAAAATTTCAAAAGTTCTGTATACAGACCAACAGCAATCACTCAGTATTTTTAAAGCCTGGTGCAAAGTTCCATATATTGGTAACATTTCAGACAATTATAATACCAATAACATATCAAAATTTTTATTCAATAGTAAAGACAAACCACAGTCCTTGGCATGGAGTATATAAAATCACTTTCATGCAGTGTGAAAAAGTGTATATTGGTCAGTCGGACAGAGCTATAGCAATTAGGCTATGTGGACATGAGAGAAGTTGGTGATTAGGAAAGAAAGATTCAACCTTTGCTGATCATCTTTTAGCAGAAAACCATGTATATGATGTATAATGTGAAGTTTTACAATCTGTCAAGAAAAGCAGAAAGATGAGCCAATTGGAAATGTGGAAACACATGACACAGAATGCCAGCCTAATAGTAAATTATCAGACTCAATTTCCATTTTGCCCCTTTGTTAAATTAAGTTTTTGTAACAAATACTAGATTCAAACTGTAAATTCATCTTATTTCTCATTATTTTTTAAATATTTCTCCATATAAAAATTATGTTTGCTGCCTTTTTTAGTTAATGCAATTATTGTGATGTTTTCCTATGTAAACACTTCGTCATTTTTGTAACTTCTGCACAAATGATATATGTGGGAGTAACACATCATGTTTATCTGCCTTTGGAAAGTTCAGCTGTCACACAAAGATGGCCTGAGAAACTGAAAGCTAGTTCGTGACCAAATAAATATAATAATGCAGAACATTATGACGCATTTTCCTTTTTAATATTATTATCACGTTCTGCCAAGTGCCAATGGAAATTTCAGTTAATGTTAATAACATTTTCTTTTTTTGCTAGGTTACGGATCAATAATGAATGAAAAGTTAGAGAGAGACAATTTCAACCGATTATTTTTATATATTAAAGATGTAAGAGAAACTCGGATGTAAATGGCACTGAAATAAATCCAATGGTGACAAGTGAGAATTTGTATTGGACCAGGACTCAAACCAGGGTTTCCCACTTTATGTGAACAGTTACCTTAAGCACTTCGGCTATATGAGCACTCTTTCCAGCCAACCCAAATTCTCTTGTCGCACACTGTGCACTATGCATGTAGGGTCCACTGTCCACTATTTTCGTTTCTCACAGCTTCATCTGATTCCCACAAGAGTTTCAGACATAGTGTGTATCTACATTGCAGTTATCATTATTTGCTGTCAGGCACTTTATTATTGTGTGTGCCATGTTTGTTCTTTTGGATATGTCCAAAAGAACAACACCACACATATAGTAATTTACATTTGAATTTTAGGAATTCATTTGAGAAGTAAATTTATGAACTCTTTGCTGAATGTCATGAGAAACATAATTTCCCAAACTGATCTTTATACTCAAACTGAAACTAGGTTCTTTGAAAACTGTGGAAAGATTACGATGAGGAATATGTGGTAATGTTTTAGGATACCTCTTCCACTGCCCTTCCTGTTGCCATGTACTGTGCGTGCTGCTATATGTCCAAGAGACACACAGTGAAACAAAGTTCAGAGTGGTTCAGAAGAAAATATAATTTCTGCCCAAAACACAGAAACAAAACTATTATGTTCAAGCATCTTCTCACTTTAGCAACTTGGATTTGTTTTAACACAATGATACATTCAATTCATTTTTTCTAGTGTATCCAGAAAAACTGACAAGATACACACATTTTATTGCTGTGACACTAATACCTATTTGCTGACTAAGTACAAAACTCATTTGGTTCTCTAATACTGTTGCTTTTACTCTGAGGCAGACAACTTGTGTGCAAAGTCAGCACATATTTTAAAACAATGAGTATAAGAAATTCAGTTATTCTCATCCAGTATGCAATTCAGCAACAAATTGAATTGCCTGAACAGCCTAAGGTCTTTGGTACTGTACTTTCATTAAATTGCCCAAATCTGTAAGCAACTTTACTTTTGTTTGGCCTCGTTAAAGCTTAACAAAACCCAAGCCTAATCACCATTGAATAAAACTAAGTGTTTTTATCTAGTGACAAAGCTCAATACCATTTTTAAGATTTATAAGGGGATGTTTCAGTCACCCACTTTTCAACTCTTTCAGCTATCAAAGCAAAATAAATAAAGTGATTAGATTCCATTGTTACATCAAAAACTCCCACCATATGCCTGTGTTTCTCTCTCAAACCAACGTTTCTGAGTGTATTTCTCCCTCCTACCTCAGGTCTACCATTGTCATATGCCTCCTGCAGTTCCCAAAAGTCTTTAAGCAAGGACTAGTTCATTAAGAAAACTGAAGATACCTGGTCTTAAGTATTGACAAATGACAGTTTACATTAACAGCAGCAATCCATTCTGCTGCATTGTAAATAGCCTGAATGTTAAGGCTGGCAACTCCTTAGCTGCTAATGTATTCATCACCAAAAGCACACATTTTTTAGTTAACAAAGGAGGATAGCCAACTGCCCTGGTAGTATTAAAGAATTATTGTGTTCTTGCCATTTGACCTTGGCTGTTTCACTGCAGCATTAGTAAGTGTGAAACACACTCACACCTTATCGTTCATTTCTGTACATCACACTGAAAATCAAGGTGCCCCAGGTGTCGTAAGAATATCCTTCTCTTATGTTTGACACATTGTGTGCCATCTCTCTCTTCTTTTTTGTCTTACTTCTGTGAACTGCTGTTTGGTTTTATTAACAGCGGACATGATCGGGTCCTCATCTGGTCTTGCGACTGAAGTTGTGCTAACAGGACACTTGGGACACACTTACAGGTTAATCACAAAGTTCATGAAACATTTTAAAAAATCAGTACAGACAAATGGCCAGAACAAAGTACCAAATGATGCAGAATGTGGAAGACAAACACTCAATGCTTTTTTTACAGTTTTAATACATGTTATATGTGTCCACCCTTCATTGCATGGCACACAATTAATCAGTAGTCCAATTCTGTCCAGACCTGACCCAGCATATCAGGAGTGACAGTAAGAATGGATGCTGTGGTGAGATGTTGCAAGTCTTCCGGGTTCTATGGTAGAGGTGGAACATCCGGCAATCATGGTGGTCACTAGAGTAGCACAAGGTCAGAAGCCACAATGTGGCCTATCCAGCAAAGCTTACAAAGGATTTTTGACAATGTTGGCTGAGACACGTTAAATTCTGCGTTAGTTCAATAGGTAGACTTCGTGAGCCTTCACAGCATCACATATCATACAGTTTCCCATCTGTTCCAATATGTCCAGTCAGCTTGAACGTTTTGCATCAACGTTCATCAAACCACCCTCTTCACATTTCTTATACCACTTCGTTATGCTGTTGTAAACTAATTGTGTCTCGTGAGAAATGCCCTGGAGCATCCTTTGCACACTCACTACTGGTTGGCAATGGGCAAATCTTAGTACACAATTGCTTTTTCTGCCCAACTCTCCTCCATTTTTGCTAGGTTATGTTTAGCCACTCACCAACAGAAATTTCTCAAAATGTTTTATGGACTTTGTAAGTGTCCTGTATTTATTGCTACGCAACTGAGCTAAGGCTGAGAAAATGTAAGTTTCAAGACATGGCTCTCTTTTATTTACACTTGCCAACGAGTATTTTGCAATTCACTGCTGCCTCTCAATTTCAGAAACTACTTATTTGTATGAGCGTGTGGTGCACAATTTGCAAAGAGATTGCAGACAGTTGCAGTAATAAACTGAAAGACTCTAGGGCAGTAGGGTGATATAAGTTGTATAACAATACTTCAATGATTAATGAACAGTACAAACTGAAAAACTGAAAGAGAAAAAGAGAGAGTGGGGGGAGGGGGGAGAGAAGAGGAAGGGGGGAGAGGGGGAGGGGGGAGAGAGGGAGACAGAGACGGAGACGGAGACGGAGACGGAGAGAGAGAGAGAGAGAGAGAGAGAGAGAGAGAGAGAGAGAGAGAGAAGTGATTACAGTTAGAGTAATCAGAAGTGCAAACTGCCAAATAGCAGGGAATGTTCAACAAGGTGTGTAACAGCTGTGGAACCAGTGTCAGGTTTAGATTTTGTTGAGAATGGTAACCTCAGCAAGGGAAAGAATTCACCAGCCACCTACACTACACAATGGAAATACTTCGGAAAACAGAAGGTTGGAATTTGATTATGTGGTATTCTTGAAGGAAGGACAACAGAGAACTTCCAAAGAATTAAAAAGATAATTACAAAACAGGAATGTACAGTCTTAGAGACAAAGTACAAATCATTACTTGTTGTTGTTGTGGTCTTCAGTCCTGAGACTGGTTTGATGCAGCTCTCCATGCTACTCTATTCTGTGCAAGCTTCTTCATCTCCCAGTACTTACTGCAACCTACATCCTTCTGAATTTGCTTAGTGTATTCATCTCTTGGTCTCCCTCTACGAATTTTACCCTCCACGCTGCCCTCCAGTACTAAATTGGTGATCCCTTGATGCCTCAGAACATGTCCTACCAACCGATCCCTTCTTCTAGTCAAGTTGTGCCACAAACTCCTCTTCTCCACAATTCTGTTCAATACCTCCTCATTAGTTATGTGATCTACCCATCTAATCTTCAGCATTCTTCTGTAGCACCACATTTTGAAAGCTTCTATTCTCTTCTCGTCTAAACTATTTATCGTCCATGTTTCACTTCCATACATGGCTACACTCCATACAAATACTTTCAGAAAAGACTTCCTGACACTTAAATCAATACTCGATGTTAACAAATTTCTCTTCATCTGAAACGCTTTCCTTACCATTGCCAGTCTACATTTTATATCCTCTCTACTTCGACAATCCCCAAATAGCTAAACTCATTTACTACTTCAAGTGTCGCATTTCCTAATCTAATATCCTCAGTGTCAACTGATTTGATTCAACAACATTCCATTATCCTCATTTTGCTTTTGCTGGTTTTCTTCTTGTATCCTCCTCTCAAGATACTATCCATTCCGTTCAGCTGCTCTTTCAAGTCCTTTGCTGTCTCTAACTGGATTACAGTGTTGTTGGCAAACCTCAAAGTTTTTATTTCTTCTGCATGACTTTAATTCCTACTCCAAATTTTTCTTTTGCTTCCTTTACTGCTTGTTCAATATACAGATTGAATAACATCAGGGATAGGTTACAAGCCTGTTTCACTCCCTTCTCAACCACTGCTTCCCTTTCATGCTGCTTGACTTTCATAACTGCCGTCTGGTTACTGTACAAATTGTAAACAGCCTTCCACTCTCTGTATTTTACCCCTGCCACCTTCAGAATTTGAATGAGAGTATGCTAGTCAACAGTGTCAAAACCTTTCTCTAACTCTACAAATGCTAGAAATGTAGGTTTGCCTTTCCTTAACCTATCTTGTAAGATAAGTCATAGGGTCAATACTGCCTCGCGTGTTCCAACATTTCTATGGAATCCAAACTGATCTTCCCCCAAGGTCGGCTTCTACCAGTTTCTCCACTCATCTGTAAAGAATTCGTGTTAGTATTTTGAAACTGTGACTTATTAAACTAGTAGTTCGTTAATTTTCTCACCTGTCAACACCTGCTTTCTTTGGGATTGAAGTTTATTATATTCTTCTTAAAGTCTGAGGGTATTTTGCCTGACTCATACATCTCGTGCACCAGATGGAAAAGTTTTGTCATGGCTGGCTCTCCCAAGGCTATCAGTAGCTCTAATGGAATGCTGTCTACTCCTGGGACCTTGTTTCGACTTATATCTCTCAATCTTTGTCGAACTCTTCCTGCTGTATCATATCTCCCATTGCATCTTCATGTACATCCTCTTCCTTTCCATAATATTGCCCTCAAGTACATCACACTTGTATAGACCCTATATATACTCCTTCCACCTTTCTGCTTTTCCTTCTTTGCTTAGTATGGGTTTTCCATTTGCGCTCTTGATACCCATACAGATGGTTCTCTTTTCGGTCTCTTTAATTTTCCTGTAGGCAGTGTCTATCTTACCCTAGTGATATACGCTTCTACATCCTTACATTTGTCCTCTAGCCGTTCCTGCTTAGGCATTTTGCACTTCCTGTTAATCTCATTTTTGAGATGTTTGTATTCCTTTTCGCCTGCTTGATTTATTGCATTTTTATATTTTCTCCTTTCATCAATTAACTTCAACATCTCTTGTGTTACCCAAGGATTTCTACTAGCCCTCATATCTTTACCTAATTGATCCTCTGCTGCCTTCACTATTTCATCTCTTAAAGCTACCCATTCTTCTTCTACCATATTTCTTTCCCCCCTTCTTGTCAATCGTTCCCTAATGGTATCTCTGAAACTCTCTACAACCTCTGGTTTAGTCAGCTTATCCAGGTCCCATCTCCTTAAATTCCTACCTTTTTGCAGGTTCTTAAGTTTTAATCTACATTTCATAACCAATAAATTGTGGTCTGAGTCCACATCTGCCCCTGGAAATGTCTTACAATTTAAAATCTGGTTTCTAAATCTCTGTCTTACCATTACATAATCTACCTGAAATCTTCCAGTGTCTCCACAGCCCTCTTCCATGTGTACAACCTTCTTTCACAATTCTTAAACCGAGTGTTAGCTACGATTAAGTTATGATCTGTGAAAAATTCTACCAGTGGGCTTCCCCTTTCATTCCTTACCCCCAGTCCATATTCACTATAACTTTTCCCTCTCTTCCTTTTCCTATGATCTGATTCCAGTCCCCTATGGCTACTAAATTTTCATCTCTCTTAACTATTGAATAATTTATTTTATCACATCATACATTTCCTCAATCTCTTCATCACCTGCAGAACTAGTTGGCATATAAACTTGTACTACTGTGGTAGGTGTGGTCTTCGTGTCTATCTTGGCTACAATAATGTGTTCACTATTCTGTTCCTAGTAGCTTATCCACATTCCTGTTTTTTTATTCATTGTTAAACCTAATCCTGCATAACAGTTATTTGATTTTGTATTTATAATCCTGTATTCACCAGACCTGAAGTTTTCTTCCTCCTGCCACTGAACTTCACTAATCCCCACTATATCCGACTTTAACCTATCCATTTCCCTTTTTAAATTTTCTAACCTACCTTTCCAATTAAGGAACCCAGCATTCCACAATCCGATCCGTAGAACACCAGTTTTGTTTCTCCTAATAATGACATCCTCTTGAGTAGTCCCTGCCCTGAGATCTGAATGGGGGACTACTTTACCTCCGAAATATTTTACCCAATAGGACGCCATCATCATTGAACCGTACAGTAAAGCTGTGTGCCCTGGGAAAAAAGTACAGCTGTAATTACCCCTTGCTTTCAGCCGTTCGCAATACCAGCACAGCAAGAACGTTTTGGTTAATGTTACACGCCCAGATCAGTCAATCATCCAAACTGTTGACCCTGTAACTACTGAAAAGGCTGCTTCCGCTCTTCAGGAACCACACGTTTGTCTAACCTCTCGACAGATACCCCTAAGTTGTGGGTGCACCTATGGTACAGCTATCTGGATCGCTGAGGCCTACAAGCCTTCCCCACCAACGGCAAAGTCCACGCTTCATGGGAAGGGGGGAGGGGAATCATTCCTTACGGCACCAATAAAACCTGCTGCCCCTGAGAATTCTAAGTCCTGCTGTCTGTGTGTTCTGGTAACACTGGATATGGAAGTTTCTGGAAAAAGGGCCGTGTTCAGTCACACAACTGCTCTATTTCAAAGGATCACAAATTGAATGGGGTGACTTTCACTGCATTATTCCTTGAATGTCATCAGTTTACTCAATGAGCATTCACATGCAATAATGTTACTGGTGATGTGTTATGATGCCTTTATGTTGAATACTTAAGAAGAACTACAAATTCTCCCCCAGAGGGTGTGCCCAATGCAGCTGATATTTGTTGCCAACATCTGTGACACCTTTTGGGGGGGGATCCATGATTTTGTTTGGCAAGTTATCCCATCCCTTAAGCGCTTATTACTCTGACCTTGTGTCCCCAAATGCTTACTTTTTTTCACCAATTATCAAACAACTGTCAAAAATTCCTTTCCAGATGAAAATGCATGGAATCAGTAAACTGCACACCAGACTGTTTTAGATAGTGAGGGAATATACTTTTGATGATTTATTTCTCTCTTATGGCTAGTTTATTTGATAAACTAATGGAAAAATAATATTAAAATGTGCACTGTACTAATACAAATGAACTACAAGTTACCACAATAACACTACGATGAAAGTCTATTTTAATAAAACAAAGTATTTATAAGATGAGTGTGCCTAAATTGGCATTAATTAGGAAGATATTATGCACTCTGCACTTAGAAATAGTCTGTGTTTAATGTTGTTTTACATGCTGTCCAATATAATATCAAATAGTATGAAACAGAGCATTTAATAAATGAAACTGTATTCACCAAACCCAAAAATTATGTCAACACACTCACATAAAGGTATTGCCAAGTGTGTAATATCTTAAGGTTTTCGCCCTTACACTATGGATTACTGCAAGTAGTGATAACACTTACAATGGAGTAGTTTTCTTAAGCTTTCCTTATTTTTTTATGATGTGGCTATTTGTAGCTCTGCTAAACAAAGGGTAAAAATCTGGTCTCTAGTGAGCTTTGAACTGAGAGCCAATGCAGACTTCACTTTACAGCATGACCCTATCATCTCAGAGCAAGCGAACAGTTGTGGCATTTGTCTCTCACCCACTGCCCCAGTGCTGGCTAGGACACATAAAAAACTACATAACACATAAGATTACTTGCTACTTCTACTTGGAAAGATCTTCCTCGACTTAAAATGATAAAGTGATAAGCCCATGTCACACCATCAGTGAGAATCTCTTACATTATTCAGTGGAAATGACAAGAAAATATCAAGTGAATTTAGCAAGATAATTCTGTTCCTATATAAGAATTAACAGTCACAGAGCTGCCAAACATATTCTACATTGTTGGCAAGTTTCAGTTATACTACCAGCAGTAAGAATGTTTCTACAACAGATGTGCTCCTTGAGTGGGATTGAAAATGTGTACAGCTTGCACCTTCAAGATGTAACTGCTGAGGGCCAGAATAACGGAAATATATGCCAATGAGTTTTATTCCTGTTCATGTATCTAGGTTCAAGGGCCGGAGAACAGTCACTAACAATACTTGCCTGCAACTACTGCACACTACACACCATAAATCAACAACTGTCACAATTGTTTTTGTTTTTCTGTCTTAGACATACTGAATTTCTCCATCTACATATATATTCCGCTAGCCACCAAGCGGTGTGTGGCGGAGGGCACAATTCACGTCAAAGTCATATTTCCCTGCATCAGTTCCAATCGCAGATTGGGCAAGGGAAAAACGACTGTCTGAACACCTCAGTACGAGCTCTTATTTCCCGTATCTTTGAATGATGATCATTAAGCAATTTGAAAGTTGGCGGTAATAATATATGCTCTACATCCTCGACGAATATTGGATTTCTGAATTTAGTGAGCAGCCCCTTCTGTTTAGTGCTTTGTCTATCTGCAAGTGTGTCCCACTTCAAACTTTCTATGAGATTTGTAACGCTCTCGCGATGGCTACATGTACCAGTCATGAGTCTTGACGCTCTTCTTTGGACCTTCTCAATCTCTTGAATCAGACCCAACTGGTAAGGGTCCCATACAGATGAACAATACTCTAAGACTGGATGAACTAACGTATTGTAAGCTATTTCCTTTGTTGAAGGACTGCATCACTTCAGGATTCTACCAATAAACCGCAATCTAGAGTTCGCCTCACCTGTTACTTGTGTAATCTGATCATTCCATTTGAGATCATTTCGAATAGTCACACCCAGATACTTGACTGATGTTCCGGGCTCCAAAGACTGATCATTTATTTTGTACCCATACATTAACGGGGATTTTCACCTTGTTATATGCAGTAGGTTGTGCTTATTAATATTGAGAGATAACTGCCAGTCATTATACCACACATTTATTTTCTGCAAATCCTCACTGATTTGTTCACAACTTTCGTGTGATACTACTTTCCTGTAGACTACAGCATCATTGGCAACCAGTCTAAGGCCGCTATCAATCAACCAGATTGTTTATGTAAATCATAAAAAGCAGGGGACCTATTACGCTGTCCTGGGGCACACCTGAAGTTACTCTTGTTTCTGTTGAAGTTACCCCGTTCAGGACGACATACTGCTCCCTGTCTGTTAGAAAACTTTCTATCCAACCACATATGTCATTGGATAGACCATAAGTGCACACTTTTTGTAGCAAGCGACAGTGCGGAGCTGAGTCGAACGCCTTTTGAAAGTCGAGAAATATGGCATCAACCTGGGAGCCGGTATCTAGAGCCTGTTGTATATCATGCAGAAAGAGGGCCAGCTGTGCCTCGCATGACTGCTGTTTCCCAAAACTGTGCTGGTTTCTGCAGATGAGCTTCTCAGAGTCTAGAAAGGTCATTATGTCTGAACACAAAATATGTTCCATGATTCTACAACAAATCAATGTCAGTGAAGTTTGCTGGTAATTATGTGCATCCAATTTTCTATCCTTTTTATAGATTGCTATGACCTGGCCTTCTTCCAGTCCCGTGGAACTTTCCACTGTTCCAATGATCTCTGATAGATGACGGATAAGAATGGTGCTATATTTATAGCATAGTCAACATAAAATCTTACAGGGATACCGTCTGGGCCAGATGCCTTTCTGGCGTCTAAGAATCTTAACTGTTTTACAATCCCAGATACACTAAACACTACGTCAGGCATCCTTTCGTTTGTTCAATAATTGAAAGGGGGAATGGTGCTGCAGTCCTCTATCGTAAACGAGTTTTTGAAAGCTAGGTTTAGAATTTCGGCCTTCTGTTTATCATCATCAGTTACATTACCCATACTGTCAGCAAGAGAAGGTATTGAATTATTTGTAGTGTTCATAGATTTTACATACGACCAAAATTTTTGGGGTTATTTTTAGAATCTGCAGATAAAATATTGCTTTCAAATTCGTTAAGAGAGTCTCTCATTGTCCTTCTGACAGCTGCTTTCATTTCACATAATTTATTTTTGTCAGTGGGGCAGTGACTACATTTAAAACGACTGTGCAAAATTCTCTGCTTTCTCAGCAACTTCCTAATATGTTTGTTGTACCGAGGTGGATCCTTTCCCTCCCCTAGACTTTTGCTAGGGACGTACTTCTCTAGCACATGATGGGAAATACCTTTAAATTCCGACCCAAGATGCTCAATATCTTTGTGTCCGCCGTGAATGCTTGGAGCTGACTATATTCATTAATGACACTCCTTTGCTTCTGCCCCCTGTGATAAACGTGTAATTTTCCCAGTCAATGGATGCTAGATTAAAGTCTTCACCTATAACTAATGGATAATTTGGATATTTACTTCCTATGTACTCAAGACTTTCCCTGAAACATTCTGTGACGTTTGTTGCGGATGCTGGTGGTCTATAAAAACATCCTAATACAATGGTCACTCCTTGTTTGATTGACAGCTTTATCCAGACTATTTCACAGTCCGATGCAGTATCGATCTCAACTGCGTTTAAATCAGTCCTATCCTTCCTAAACATTGTCCAATCAGAGTTCAAAATTTCACTGCTTTTTATGTCTCGTTTCAACCAGCTTTCGGTACCTAATACAATATTGGCATTGTTACTGTTTATTTCGGAGATTAACTTGGGGATCTTGCTACAGACACTTCGACAATTTACTAACATGAGATTAAGCATATTAAGCATATATTTGAGATAACTAGACTATAAATACCTATTGCAGCTACACAGGACAACTTTAGCTTTATTTTCTACCAATACTAAAATGTAAAGGTGTCATGGAAGTTTTAAACTGAGGTGACAAAAGTCATGGTGTAGCAATACGCACATATACAGATGGCAGTAGTATCATGTACACAAAGTATAAAAGGGCAGTGCACTGGCAGAGCTGTCAATCGCACTCTTGTGAAAATGTTTCCTATGTGATTATGGCCACAAGAGAAATTACAGACTCTGAAAGTGGAATGGCTGTTGGAACCAGACACATGGGACAGTCTATTTCAGAAATTGTTATGGAATTCAAAAACACCAAAGTTCAGGCATTACCTCTCACCACAGACACCGCAGTAGCTGATGGCCTTCACTTAACAATCGACAGCAGTGGCTTTTGTGAAGTGTTGTCACTGCTAACGGACAGGCAAAACTGCATGAATCAACCACAGAAATCAATGTGGGGCGTACAACAAATGTATCACTAAGCACAACAAAATTTGGCATTAATGATCCATGCTAACACATGACCATCTCCTCCAGCACCTCTCCTTGGCTCCTGACTGTATCAGATGGACACCAGATCACTAGAAAACTGAGACATGGTCAGATGAGTCCCGATTTCAGTTCATCAGAGCTGATGGTAGGGTTTCAGTATGGTGCAGACCCCAAGAAGCCGTGGAACCAAGCTGTCGACAATGCACTGAGCAAGCTGATGGTGGCTTCTTAATGGTGTGGGCTGTGTTTACATAGGATGAACTGGGTCCTTTGCTCCAACTGAACAGATCATCGACTGGAAATGATTATGTTCAGCTACTTGGAGATCACTGCAGTCATTCATGAACTTCATGTTACCAAACATGTCACTCGGTCAAAATTGTTCGAGAACATGATTTGGCCACCTTGATCAACTGACCTGAATTGCATCGAACATTTATGGGACATAACAGAGACCAGTTCGTGCACAACATCCTGTACCTGCAACACTTTCACAATTATGAACAACTATAGAGGCAGCATGACTCAACTTTTCTGCAGGGGACTTCCAATGACTTGTTGAGTCCATGTCATGTCGAGCTGCTGCACTATGCCGGGCAATAGGTTGTCTGACACAATAGGAGGTATCCCATGACTTTTGCCACCTCAATGAACTCACAATTTCTTATAAATTAACATTCAACAGTTTGCATCATTACGGAGGTGATATGTAGATCTTAAATTATTCATTAGTTAGCCTGCAGAAGCTCTAGAACACCTTTTACAGTCAGAGGAGACACTGAGTCGCAGACAGGCATAATGAAAAATACTGCTAAAAAATTAGGATTTCAGACCAAAAAAAGTCTTCCTTCCACAAAAGAGGGAATGCAAACTCACATAAGCACAACTTTTGGATCTCAGGCCCCAGTGCCCAGTGACAACGGCAATGTGCGAGTTGTGCTTGTGTGTATGTGCGCGTGTTTTCTACTTCACAAGGAGGACGTTTTTGTCTGAAAGCTTACATGCTTAGCAATATTTTTCATTGTGCCTGACTGTGATTCAACACCTCCTCTATGTGGCGAGTAGCAATCTATTCTTCTCATATTATAGTTATTCCATGCTGGACTTCCTATTGCCTGATTTTGTTACAATCAAATATGTACTTCCCCGAAAGTCAGACGAGTGTGATGATGGTTGAAGTTAATCTGTCAGAAGTGCTACATGGCTTGAGGCTACAGCCAAATTTGGCTCTTGTAGACATAACAACAAGTCACAGATTGCATTAACAAATAATCATTGAATGCCAATGGAGGAGAAATCATTAATGTCAGTGGTGAATATAAGCGTCATTCAACGTCACACTGCACTCTCCATCTATAAAACAAGAAAAACGACAACCATTTTAAAAGGTATATGTCACTGCCCTCCATATTATGTTCACTTCATAAATTAAGTTTTGATTTATCTGTTCTAGCCACCACTAGGGGAATAAGGGAGAGAGACAAATGCTGTAACTCTTCACTAGCTCTGCAGTAACAATCACATCGTAAAGTGAAGGCTGTATTGGTTCCCCGTTGCAATCTCCCTGGAGGGAAGATTTTTACTTGGTCTGTGACAGAGCTGCAAGCATCCAGTTCATAACTAGTGATGGAATATTAACGAAACTTCCCCATCACCAGTCTTCTTGCTACTTCCCGTTAACTGCTAGGTAAGGGCGAAAAACTTATAATACTGCACACTCAATAAAGCATTTTTCTGCTTCTGCAGATGTAATTTTTGTTTTCTGTTTTAGCCTGGGATTTAATTGGAGCATGGTTCAGGCTGCAAGTTGTCCAGACATGGGGCTCAATATGTTCATAGCAATTTTATATCTATATCTACATCAACATCTCTACTCTGCAAAACACCGTGAGGTGCACGGCAGAGCGTATGTCCCATCGTACCAGTTATTAGACTTTCTTCCTCTTCCATTCATGTATGGAATGTGGGAAGAATGGTTGTTTGAATGCCTCTCTGCAGGCAGTAATCATTCTAATCTTAGCATCACGATCCCTATGTGACTGATACGTAGGGGGTTGTTGTTAATCCCTACAGTAATCATTTGAAGCTGATTCTTGAAACTTTGTTAACTGACTTTCTCGGCACAGTTTACATCTGTCTTCAAGAGTCTGCCAGTTCAGTTCCTTCAGTATCTCTGTGATGCTTTCCCATGGATTAAACAAACCTGTAACCATTCATGCTGCCCTTCTCTGTATACGTTCAATATTCCCTCTTAGTCCTATTTGTTACAGGTTCCACACATTTGGGTAATATTCTAGGATGGGTCACACTAACAATTTGTAAGCAATCTCTTTTGCCGGTTGACTGCACTTCCCCAGAATTCTACGAATAAATCAAAGTCTACCACCCGCTTTAACCATGACTGAACCTATGTGATCATTCATTTCATATCCCGGCAAACTATTACATCCAGGTATTTGTATGAGTTGGGCAATTCCAAAAGTGGCTCACTGATATTACGGTCATAGGTTACTATGTTTTTTTGTTTTGTCAAGTGCAAAATTTTACATTTCTGAACATTAAGAGCAAGTTGACAATTTCTGCGCCACATTGATTGTATCAAGCTCAGACTGAATACTTATGTAGCTTCTCTCAGGAGGTACTTCATTATAGATAACTGCATCATCTGCAAAAGGCCTGATTTTACTGTTAATATTGTCTGCAAGGTCATGGATATACAACATGAACTGCAAGGATCCCAACACTCTTTCATGGGGTACACCCGAAGTTACTTCTACATCTGATGATGACTCTCCACCCAAGATAACATGCTGTGAAACTTTCTGGTAGATTAAAACTGTATGCTGGGCTAAGACTTCAACCTGGGACCTTTGACTTTCACGGGCAAGTGCTCTACCATCTAAGCTACCCAAGCATGGCTCATGTCCTGTCCTCATAGCTTCAATTCTGACAGTACCTCGTCTCCTACCTTCCAGACTTCACAAATGGTCTCCTGGGAACCTTGCAGAATTAGCATTCCTGGAAGAAAGGATGTTGTGGAGACATGACTTAGCTACAGACTGGGGGATGTTTCCAGAATGAAATTTTCACTCTGCAGCAGAGTGTGCACTGATGCAAAACCTTCCATCAGATTAAAAGATTTCATTCACATTTTTGCTGGTGCGAGGATAAAATTGGGTCAGTTATCCTGAGTTTTTCTTGGTAAAAGAACATTTGAAAACAGAGTTAAGAATTTCAGCTCTTGCTTTGCTACTCTCAATTTCAGTTCCTGCCTCATTCGCTAAGGGCTGGACACCAACTTTACATATGAGCAGATTTTCTTTGGATATTGTAAAATGACATTTGACGATATTCTGCTATGGTAGTCATTGAAGGCATCACGCATTGCTCTCTGGACAGCCAAATGCGTTTCATTCAGCATCTCTCTATCTATAGCCTTATGTTTTGTTTTACATCTGTTATGCAGTAATCTCTGTTACTCTAGAAGTTTCTCTACAGAGACTGTATACCATGGAAATTCCCACCAATTATGAACTCTTCTACTGGGTACATTTCTATCCAGTGCATGGTCAACTATTCTTTTAAACTTGAGCTGCAGTTCCTCAACATGCTCGTACACTGTCCTCAAAGTTTCAAGTTCCTCATTGAGATATAACACGACTACTTTTTATCTAGTTTACTGAACATGCATATCTTTCTGTTTGTTTTAGTTGTCCTTTGTACTTTGATGATCATTATTACCACAAGCACGTCATGGTCACTGATACCAGTTTTTATGTGAATATCCTCAAAGAGGTCAGGTCTATTTGTTGCCATTAGATCCAATATATTTCCATCATGATTGGGGGTACCTAACTATCTGTTCTAGGTAGTATTCAGAGAAGGCATTCAGTAATGTTTCACAGGATTTCTTCTCATGCCCACCACCAACAAAACAGTAATTTTCCCAATTAGTTGTTGGATGATTAAATTGTCCACTGATTATTACAGTATGGTTGGGGAACCCACGTACAAGTGAACTGAGGTTTCCTCTAAAGTTTTTGGTTATTTCAGGAGGTTAGTCTGGTGGGCGATAGAAGAATCCAGTTATCATTTTATGCCCACCCCTGATACTGAGTCTAGCCCTAATAATCTCACATGCAACTTCCATTTCTATGACAGTGGATTTGAGTTTCTTGTCTACTATGACAAATACACCACCTCCATTTCCCATTTGCCTATCACTGTCTGGTTTCAACCAACTTTCTATACCTAGCATTATGTGACTTCACTGCTTTTCATGAATGCTTCAAATTCTGGCACTTTGTTGCGAATACTTTGGCAGTTTATCATTAGGATTTTAATATTCTCACTTGTGGGAGGCATTTCTTTCAATCTTCCACAGATACTTCTGGGTTTCCTACAGCTATCATTATCTGGATTGGATGGAGAGTCACCTAATCTATTTAAAAAAAAAAAATTGTGTGCAACCCATACACAGTCAGCTGTCTGGGCAGCAGCCTCTGATGCTTCGTGCGCACCTGACCTATGTAGGAGGAGCCTAGAGTACTCGACCTAATGGCACAAGTCCATGAAGATGCAGCCTAACTTGTCACAGAACCTTTGAAGTCTCTGGTTCAGTCCTTCTCCTCAACTCAGAACCACAGAGCCATGATCAATTCTGGGGACAACGTTGGAAATTGTAAGCTTCGTTGGAACTCCACGTGTGAGGCTTGTCTTCTCAATCTTCTCTGCCAGTCACAGGAATGACCAAAGATTGACCTTGGAGACCAGGTGGCAGGCATCATTAGCTTCAACTTGTGCCACAATCTGCAGTTGGTTGCACCTTGTACCTTCAATGGCTGCTGGAATAGCCTCTTCAACATGTTGAACGAGGCCCCCAGGCATACACACTGAGTGCACCTGGTGTCCTTTCCTGTCCCTTGCTGCATTTTCCTAAGGGATACCGTCATTCACAGTATGTTTGAACTGCCAACAATTAATAGACCACTATCCTTTTGCATTTGCCTTCTTCTAACACCGGTTAAAACAGGCTTCCCCAAAACAGATGAAGTGAGTCCCAGTGGCTCAGTTTCAGTCTCAGTGAAGGACAGCACCTCGAACTTGTTGGTTAGGGGGATCGGTACAAAATCCTGAGTCCTCACTGGTCCCCGTCCAACCTGTACATGACGCCTAGATCTACCATTGACACTCCATTCACAATCAAGTGGAAAGTTAAGGACAGATCCTGTACTTTCTGCAAAGAAGATAGGACTCACTGGAGAGGATAGTACTTGAGATACCTCTGGTATCAGTATCATAGGTATACAACCCTCAGGAGCTCTTCCAACACACCGATTCACAGCGCCTGCCAGTTGTCTGACAGTAGTTAGGGCAATTTCCAGCTGCTTACCAAGTACAGACTAGTTTAACGAGGAAGGAATCTATGTAAAGACTCTCTGAGGGCCGAATAAACTTGAACAGTCTTCAAACAAAACATAATCTCTTTTTGAAATAATAAGAATAATTCATAGAAAAAAATTCAATCCAGGCCCACATGGTACATCCAAATAAGTTAACACTTCACAATATATGGCTTTCAGCCTTCAATACTTAAGAAAATAGCAACTTACTACAGCAGAAAATATTCACTTATCTATAAAACAAAACTCAAAAATCACTATTAGCTGCTTCTTGCCTGGCTACCACTAGCTGTCCCCCATTACCAGGACATCAACTACAAATATACTACACAACCACCCATGCTAATGTCTAAATTGTCAGACATTAGTTACAGACAGAAAGAAATCATTCATACAAGAGAATATAGTACTTTTATTAGAAAAGGATAGTTGCTGCTCACTATACAGTGTGTTAAAAAAAGGTATAGCCAAACTTTCAGGAAACATTCCTCACACACAAAGGAAGAAAATATGTTATGTGGACATGTGTCCGGAAACGCTTACTTTCCATGTTAGAGCTCATTTTATTACTTCTCTTCAAATCACATTAATCATGGAATGGAAACACACAGCAACAGAACGTACCAGCGTGACTTCAAATACTTTGTTCCAGGAAATGTTCAAAATGTCCTCCGTTAGCGAGGATACATGCATCCACCCTCCGTCGCATGGAATCCCTGATGCGATGATGCAGCCCTGGAGAATGGCGTATTGTATCACAGCCGTCCACAATACGAGCACGAAGAGTCTCTACATTTGGTACCGGGGTTGCATAGACAAGAGCTTTCAAATGCCCCCATAAATGAAAGTCAAGAGGGTTGAGGTCAGGAGAGCGTGGAGGCCATGGAATTGGTCCGCCTCTACCAATCCGTCAGTCACCGAATCTGTTGTTGAGAAGTGTACGAAAACTTCGACTGAAATGTGCAGGAGCTCCATCGTGCATGAACCACATGTTGTGTCATACTTGTAAAGGCACATGTTCTAGCAGCACAGGGAGAGTATCCCGTATGAAATCATGATAATGTGCTCCATTGAGCATAAGTGGAAGAAGGAATGAAACCTCATCTGTAAAAAGAACATCTGCACTGAAATGAGGATTGACACATTGTTGGGTGAACCATTCGCAGAAGTGTACCCGTGGAGGCCAATCAGCTGCTGATAGTGCCTGCACACGCTGTACATGGTACGGAAACAACTGGTTCTCCCATAGCACTCTCCATACAGTGACATGGTCAACGTTACCTTGTACAGCAGCAACTTCTCTGAAGCTGACATTAGGGTTATCGTCCACTGCACAAAGAATTGCCTCATCCATTGCAGGTGTCCTGGTCGTTCTAGGTCTTCCCCAGTCGCGAGTCATAGGCTGGAATGTTCCGTGCTCCCTAAGACGCCGATCAATTGCTGTCGGGACACCTACGTTCTGGAAATCTGTCTCGATACAAACGTACCGCGCCACGGCTATTGCCCCGTGCTAATCCATACATCAAATGGGCATCTGCCAACTCCGCATTTGTAAACATTGCACTGACTGCAAAACCACGTTCGAGATGAACACTAACCTGTTGGTGTTACGTACTGATGTGCTTGATGCTAGTACTGTAGAGCAATGAGTCACATGTCAACACAAGCACCGAAGTCAACATTACCTTCCTTCAATTGGGCCAACTGGCGGTGAATCGAGGAAGTACAGTACATACTGACGAAACTAAAATGAGCTCTAACATGGAAATTTAGCATTTCCGGACACATGTCCACATAACATCTTTTCTTTATTTGTGTGTGAGGAATGTTTCCTGGAAGTTTGGCCGTACCTTTTTGTAACACCCTGTATAGTGGAGATGCTGAGTCGCAGGAAAGCACAACAAAAAGACAGTCGGAAAATTAGCTTTTGGCCAACAAGGCCTATGTCAAAACACAAACACACACACACACACACACACACACACACACACACGGTCTCTGGAGGCTCGAGCCAAGCCGCCAGAGACTGTGGTCAAGTGTGTGTGACTTGCGTTTGTGTGAGTGTGTGTGTGTGTGTGTGTGTTTTGTATATTTTTGACAAAGGTCTTGTTGGCCAAAAGCTAACTTTCTGACAGTCTTTTTGTTGTGCGTTTCTGCGACTCAGCATCTTCGCTACACGGGGTGATTAGCAACTATGTTTTTCTAATATTGTTACATTCCATCCTGGATATTCCGTTGTAGAATATAGTAATTCACAACACACATGACTGAGCCAAATGTTCAATAACAAGATCCACACTGAATGCACATAAAAACCACAGAGTATGGAACAGACCCACAGTTGCAGCAAGATTTTAAACTACATTTATCTTTTGTATAATAATGCGCACTGTGCAAACTATGTGAACCAGCTTGCTTTATGACAATATTCACCGCATGCAATACACAATACCCACTTAGCATGGTCCTACATGCAACAGTCACAACAAGCTGTAACTCAACATTCACAGTCACTACAACTAACTTCACTTATTGCACCTCTGCATATAACACTGAGACACAACTTGAACAGAAGAGCACCACGTGACACAACTTGAACAGAAGAGCACCAGTATACCAACACTAATTCAAAAGCACTCCGAATGTGCTCCTCGCCACCTGCTGAAGCCATTCCTTGCCTTACTGCAGTGCTGTGTGTGAAATGAAAATGTTATCTTTTCATGATCTGAGCTTACAAAAAGGACAACCTTCGTTGTTTCCTCCCTAACCTCAACACCTATTATCAAATCCACTTCACCTGGTCCTTCTCAACGCACTGAGTCATCATCCTAGATGTTGATGGTCACTTCTCAGACGTCTCTGCAAATATGCCTGTCCCTATCACGATGCACCCCATCCCCAACAGTACCTCCACTTTGACGGCTGTCACTGATCCCATGTCAAAAAGTCTCTCCCTTACAGTCTCACCATCCATGGATGATGCATCTGCAGTGGAAAGCAGGAACTGTCGAAGTATACAGATAATCTTACCAGAGACTGTACTGACAAACAATATCCTAACCAGCTAATCTGTAAACCAGTACCCTGTGCCATCTGCTCCTTTGAAACAAGAAACACTGTTACCCAGCCACCGACCAGCACTCCTCTGATAACCCAGTATTGCCGTGACCTTTCAGAGCAGAACCTCAGCATTCACCATGGCTTTGACTACTTCACATCATGCCCTGAGATGAGGAATAGCCTACCCAAAATCCTACTAACATCCCCCAAAGCTGCAAAATACCCTAGTTCATACCTGTTGCAATCCTACTCCGAATGTTACTCATGGGTGTTTGATCCAGATGCAAGACCTGTCCCATATACCCACCCACCGCCCCCTACCGCAGTCCAGTCACAAGGTGTTTTCTACTCAATAAAAGGCAAGGCCACATGTAAAAGCATCCATGTTACACTATCAACTAGGTGGACATGAGAAATACTGAACTGTCTACTCATACAATTGGGCACTTCCAAAGTGTGTCAAACCACAAGCTTGACCATCCAGTTGCCTAACATGCTGAACACACCACAACACAAGTGGCTTCAACAGCTGCTTCACTACGGGGGCCATTTGGATACTCCCTTCCAGCACAAATTTCTCTGAACTATGCAGATGGGAACTGTCTCTTTAATGCATCCTGTGCTCTTCAGAGTTGCCACAAGTTTCCCCAAGTGAAATTTCCTGATATTTCCCTGATTTCCAAGCAAGTTTCAGCATTTTTCCCTGACAAATTCTGAGATCTTAAGGATAAGTAAAAACATAAGTTGACAAAAAATGTAAGTAGTGTGTGTGTGGTTTGAGGTTTTCGGGCACTAAACAGCATGGTCATCAGCGCCCAAACGCATAGAAACAGGAACACATGCGGTGAAGGGACGAAGACGGACAGCGAACAAGGAGAACGGCTAAAAGACACAGACCTGACGCAGTTCCAAATCCTCACATACAGAGGCAAAACAAGAGGAGAAGGAACACACTAAAAAAGGAAAGGAAACACAAGGAAAAGAGAACAGAAATCGAAGTGAAACAAGTAGTTAATCATGACTGGTGGACCTCTTACCTAAAACCTGGGTGAGCCAGTCACCCAGCAGCACATTAAAATCCTCTCCCTAAAATCCGAGGCAACAAATTGGACAGGACACAAAACCGTAAGACCTTAACCACAGTCGTTGCGTCATCTTGCAAAATAGAGGGCAAATCCAGTGGCAAGGAAACCACTGCCCTCTGGTCAGAGAATAAAGGACGGTCAAGTAAAATGTGGCGGACAGTAATCTGGACGCCACAAGCACTGCAGATTGGGGGGTCCTCCCGCTGGAGTAAAAAACCATGCGTTAAGGGACTGTGCCCGATGCGGAGGCGAGTGCGGAGAACCTCATCCTGCCTGCATGACTGGTAGGACGTACGCCATGGCCGCGTGTTGGCCTTGACCAGATGCAGCTTATTTTCACCAACTGCCAGCCACTCCTCTTCCCATTGACGCATAACACGAAAACGCAAAACGGAGGTAACAGCATGGAGGGGAACGGCACATTCAACAATGTGAGGGAGGGAACATGCATCTTTGGCAGCCACATCCGCCAGTTCGTTTCCCCTAATACCCACGTGCCCCGGCACCCAGCAGAAAGAAACCTCCTTCCCCTGCCGTTGTAGGTAGAGTAGAGCATCATGGATGTCCTGGACGGCCGTATCCGCTGGGTACAAGTGTTGCATGGTCTGAAGGGTGCTCAGGGAGTCAGAACAGATGAGAAACTTAAGACTGGGAACACATCTCATCTGCTCCAATGCCCGCAAAACCACAGTACGTACTTCCATATTTCTAAAATGTGAGCAAAAATGTTAAGCACCATTATCAATATCTTCTGTAATTAAGTGCTTTTAGATAAAGAAAGCAAGCCAAATGGTATATATGTTTCATTAAAACCACTGTTATTTTATTTCAAAAAAAAATGTGTGAATTTCTAAGGGACCAAACTGCTGAGGTCATTGGTCCTTAGACTTACACACTATGTAAATGAACTTGAACTAACTTATGTTAAGAACAGAACACATACACACCCATGCCCGAGAGGGTTGGTTTGTTAGGATTGAAGGGACCAGACTACTGAGGCCATCAGTCCCTTTTTCCACGACAATGAAACACCCACAAGGAAGAAAAACAAGCAATGGAGATGACAAGGGATGACACAGAACAAGAAAGACATAGACAGAGACCAGAAAAGAGAAATTAAAAACACACAGTGTTACAGTGGTTGGTCGACCGTCGTAGAAGGGTAGACCGATCAGCACCCCAGCTGGTGTCACTCAAGCAACGAAGAGTGTTAAGATGCCGCCAGCACGTTTGTTTAAGCTGCCGAATACGAGGGAGCCAAGTCAACCGGGTATCAAAAAGCAATCCCAAGAACCAATACATCTCCAACACAGCAAGAGGTTCGCCATCGAGATAAAGCCGTGGCTAAGGGTGAACAGTGCAACGTTGGCAGAAATGCATGACACAAGACTTGATGGCCGAAAACTGGAAGCCGTGTGTTACAGCCCAAGACTGTGCCCTGCGGATAGCGCCCGGCAGCTGCTGTTCAGCAACTGCAATTCCAGTGGAGCTGTAGTACAGGCAAAAGTCAGCAGCATACAAAGAAGTTGATACGGACGTTCCCACAGCTGCACCGAGCTCATTAATAGCAACTAAAAAGAGGCAGACACTCAGGACAGAGCCTTGAGGGAGCCCATTCTCCAGGACTGAGGAGGAACTATGAGAAGAACCAACTTGCACATGGAAGGAATGGAGCGACAGAAAATTTTGAATAAAAATCGGGAGTGGGCCCCTTTGACCCCACTCATGAAGCATGGTGAGGATGTGATGTCGCTATGTTGTATTGTAAGCCTTCCGCATGTCAAAAAAAGACGGTAACCAGACGCTAAGGGCGGGCAAATGCCTTACAGATGGCAGACTCTAGGCTGACCAGATTATCGGTGGCAGAGTGGCCCTTATGGAACCCTGCCTGAGATGGAGCCAGAAAGCCCCGAGACTCAAGTAGTCAACTCAACCTCACCACGCGTTTGAGTAACTTGCACTGAACATTGGTAAGGCTAATGGGATGATAGCTGTCCACCTCCAGTGGGTTCTTGCCTGGTTTCAACACTGGTATGATGATGCTTTCCCGCCATTGTGACGGTAACACACCCTCAACCCAGATACGACTGAAAAGGTCTAGGAGGTGTCACTGGCAGTCCACCGAGAGGTGTTTTAGCATCTGATAGTGGATGCGAGCTGGCCCGGGAGCCGTATCAGGGTAAGCAGCTAGGGAACTTTGGAATTCCCACTCGCTGAATGGAGCATTCTACGAGTCAGGGTGGCACGTATGGAATGAAAGCCTCCAACGTTCCAACCGGTCTTTCAGGGAGTGGAAGGCCAGCGGGTAAATCGTAGAAGCTGAACTCTAAGCATAATGCTCTGGTAAGAGTTCTGCAATTGTGTCTGATTCAGTACAGATGGCTAAATTCAGGGAAAGCCCAGGTACACTGACGGGGGTCTGATATCCATAGAATCGCCTAATCTTGGTCCAAACCTGCGATGGAGAGGTACGGATGTCAATGGTGGAGACATACCATTTCAGGTACTCCTGCTTCTGCAGGTAAATAAGGTGTTGGGCTCAGAGCTGCTTAAAGGTAATGAGGTGTTCCAGTGAGGGGTGCCGCTTATGATGTTGGAGGGCCCGGCAGCGATCCCTAACCGCCTCAGCGATGTCCAGTGACCACCAAGGCACAGTCCTCCACCGAAGGGACCCGGAAGAGCAGGGTATTGCAGATTCTGCTGCACAAATGATGCCGGTGGTGATCGTGTGAACCACCACATCAATAGCATCATGAGATAGAGGCTCAATAGTGGCAATGGAGGTGAACGAGTCCCAGTTAGCCTTATTCAAAGCCCATCTGGGGAGGTGCCTAGAAGAGTGACGCTGCAGCAGTGACGGAAAGATCGGAAAGTGGTCACTACCGCACAAGTCGTCATGCTCACTCCACTGGACAGATGATAGAAGGCCAGGGTTGCAGACCGAAAGGTCGATGTCTGAGTACGTACCATGCGCCACACTGAAATGTGTGGAGGCACCATTATTTAAGAAAGAAAGGTCGAGCTGTGCCAACACTTGCTCAACAACAGTGCCTCAACCTGTTGCCACTAATCCACCCCTCAAAGGGTTATGGGCATTAAAGTCACCCAGTAACAGAAAATGTGGTGGCAGTTGGGCTATCAGCACAGCCAATACATGCTGTGGGACATCACCATCTGGTGGAAGATAAAGACTGCAGACAGTAACAGCTTGAAGCATCCACACCTGAACAGCGACAGCCTCTAAAGGTGTTTGAAGAGGTACACACTCACAGTAAAGAGAGTTAAGGATGTAGATGCAGACTCCACCAGATAGCCTTGCATAATCTGCCCAATTCTTATAATAACCCCAATAGCCACGGAGGGCGGGGGTTCGCACCGCCAGAAACCAAGTTTCCTGGAGAGCAATGCAGAAGAAACCGTGAAGGCTGATAAGCTGTCAGAGCTCAGCAAAGTGGTGGAAAAACCACTGCAATTCTACTGGAGAATGACACTGTCCACAGCCGAAAAAGGTGTGAAGGGACCGAGGAGGCAGATAATGCCACTGGGTCACCTGCTGCCACAGATTGAGTACCTGTGCGATCGACATCTACTGTGTCTGAGAGTAAGGTGAGATCTAGGTCCTCAGTGGACGCCTGAATCTCCACCTCATCCTCAGACGCAGAGCTTGTAGGGAGAGGTGGTATGGATTCTTGGGTGCCTTTTTGGTTTCTCTCGCTGTTCCTTCCGTGGTTCTGGCTGGGAGGGCTTCACTGGGTCAGTCTCAGGGACTGAGGAGGATCGTGAAGCCCTACGACCAGCTCCCTTTGGCTGCTTCAGCCACGGGTGGGTGTCTGCTTTCCCACTGGTCAGAACCTGGGAAGGGAGTGACCCAAGGGACTCCTTCCTGGTGAGAGTGGCTGAAGAAGACTTACGCTTCTCCGGCTGAGAAGTGGGAACTGATGTCCCCGATGGTTGGGGGAGAGGGGGTTTGCTCCCGAAGTAGGTGATGCAGGAGCAACAGGGAGGGTAGTATCCCCCACCATCAAGGGGGCAGGTGGAGTCTGACAGCTCTGAGAGCCAACTGTACGCAGCGAAATGGGAGATGGTAGAACCTCTGTCATAGCAGTGGCGTAGTTGAATATCATATGCACAGGATGGAGCCCCTCGTATTTTCTCTTAGCCTCAGCATAGGACAGTTGGTTCAGTGTCTTATATTCCATGATTTTCCTCTCTTTCTGTAAAATCCTGCAGTCTGGCAAGCAAGGTGAATGATGCTCTCCGCAGTTGACGCAGATGGGAGGCAGTGCACATGAAGTATTGGGATGTGATGGGCATCCGCAACCTCCACATGTGAGGCTGGAAGTACAGTGGGAACACACGACCGAACTTCCAGCACTTAAAGCACCGCATCTGGGGAGGGATATAGGGCTTGACATCAAAGCAGTAGACCATCACCTTGACCTTCTCAGGCAATGTATCACCCTCAAAGGCCAAGATGAAGACACCGGTGGCAACCTGATTATCCCTCAGACCACGGTTGTCATCGGCGCAGAAAGCAACACTACAGTGCATGGCGGAAACCCCACCCAGGAATGTATCCTCACCCAAGAGATGGAGAATGAGCGGGACTGCAATGCGATGACAAGAAATTGGCCTAAAGATCTCAATGCCCTTTCAACACAATGCACCATGTAAGGCGCACTTCCCCAATTGACTCACTCTTCAAGAAAATTTGGAAATCTGGAGGTCAAACCCTACAGGGGACCATTACATAAAGGCCGAAACATGCGAGACTCCTTTTAGATGCCTCTTATGACAGGCTGGAATACCTTGGGCCTATTCTTACCCCCAAACCTGCAGGGGGCACATGAGAGAGGACTTGAACTTGCGATGGGAAGGGATTTCAATAACACGAAACACATTTGGTGACAAATATGTGTGTGTTGTTGGAGTTGCAAGACAGTTTTAAGATACCTTTATTGATTTCAGAAATAGCCTCAGGAAAAATCAGGCCTCTTGGAAGAACTGTATAAGGTGGGGAAGAGTTTTGTAAACCAGAACTGTAGGTGACCGCCAATAAAATGTTTGTTCTACTATGTTTGTTACTATCAGTTATTACCCATTCTGTAATGTATATTATTTTACAAGTGTTGAGTGATTTTTCTTTAAGAAATACATGAGTACATATTGTACCAACTGCCAGCGACTGCCACAACTTTCTTCTTCTTATCGTCCATACTTTGTAATATACAAACTACTTTCGAAGCGCCAAAATGTACTAGAATGAATAAAATGTCTATAAAACGCCGCACTGTACAATGTACTGGCAGTGAGACAGTTGCAGTTTGTGAAATCTACTGCCTGTGGCCTCTGGCGTGCCGAGGAGCACCACAGTCCTAGTCCATGGATAAACCAAGAAAATCTGCCGTATTATGCCACACACAAACAGACCTGACCTGTGGGTAGATTATTGAGACTAGATCCAACAGGCAGGGCCTGCACTTTAATGGGAAACTATGGGCTTTGGATCGGCAGGCCTGATCTGTTAGCGATACCCACAGAAATGTCCTGCTGTTTTGGCCCTTCATGGAAGCCCACTCATATGGGCAGCTACTCATCTGTCACAAACACCATGTTGATGAAACGAAACTGCAGTCATCAATCCATGCAACAGATAACTTGCGCAAATACTCTGAGAATCAATACTAATGAAGACAGGTAGCAAGTCACCATAAAGATAGATGATTGCTGAGCCACAGACAGGCACACGGAAAAGATATCACACTCTCACAACTAAATTTTTGGGCATAGCCTTTGTCAGACAATGAGAGCACACACACATTCACACAAGCACTCAGACACAACTCACGCACATGGCCACCATAAGAATTGGTAGCAGCACTGACAAAAGTTGAGGGGAGTGGTAGAAAGGGGAGAAGCAGAAAGAATGAGGTAGTAAGGGAATGGTGCACGTACTCAGCTACACCCAGCCAGCGAGATGTGTGACGTCTCTGTAAGCAAACCATTTCATCTACTGAGAGAAAAATGAGTTTTCCAGAGTTTTATCCTTTAATTTCCCTGATATGCCTGAAATTCCCTGGTATTCCCTGATTTCCAGAATTTGTGGCAACCCTGTTCTTGCAGTCCCCCTGGCCTAGACCTCCACTAAACCTACTTTTTCACCTTGCCTTGCCTTTCCCTTCTCTTTTCTGTAGATACTGCTCCTTCTCTGGCCACATAATGCACTGCCTCCCCCCCCCCCCCTCCTGCCCAATGTGAGCATTTTCTCCAGCCTCTTTCTCTCTCGCCCTCCCTCTCCTCTCCCCCCTTTTCAATCCCCACCCCCTCTCTCTCTCCATCTTCACCTATCTCTCCTTTTCCCTTGTCCCTTTTCCTCTTCCTACATCTCATTTTGTTGTACACTGTGTCTTGCAATTGAGTATCACTAATTAGTCTTGCCATTGCCACAAAATTGTGTGTTGGGGTGTCTGTGTGATTGTTTGTGTGTGAATGCACGTATTATTGCTGGAAAAAGAGCTAGTGTTCAAAAGATGGTGTGAATGCTATTTTCTGATGTGTGTCACTGTGCTCCAACATTTATCTGCCTTTCCCTTATTTGAGGTATTGTACCACTCAGGAATTTCCATTATTGCTATTGTTCATAAGCTGATTTGAGCAGAGAGAAGTCTACCCTGCATTTCTTAACAATATGTACAATGAAATCAGCCCACAAACTGGGATAAGAGCCTGTACATCAACTGTGAAGTCCCCAAAGGTGTGTTAGGAGCTTACCCATCAGTCTAATCTCTGCCCTACCTGCTTACTGTAGTTTCTAAGATCAAATTTGGGTGTCTCCCTTGTCGTGGGCAATTGGTACTGAAATGATCCTTCATCCCAAATAAGAAACACCCATAAGACTAGGTACCTCTGCCTCGCAACCTTTTGTCATCAGCTGTATACACTAGGTATTCATTTTTTCCACCCTGTCCTACGCAGCAAAATCACTCAATCTGGTAAACTAAATCTTCACAATCACTAAGTGTACATGGCAGTAGTGCAGACACCACCTGAGCTCTATAACATGGTTTAAAGCCCTATATATGAGCAACCATTTCTGTGTCCATGGCCTGGAGACTTGCACAGAGGTGAGAACCCTGTCAACCTTCACATTGTATGAGCTCTGAAAAAATGTGTTATATGTATGGGATGATTTTTGACTCCCAAGTGATTCTAACAACTTTCTGCAGGATACCAAAATTAACTTAATAGCACTCCGATTGTGCTCTTTGCCATCTGCTGAAGCCACTCCTCACCAACCTGCAATGTCGTGTGTGCAATTGTAGAAAACAGCACCCACTCCAATAAGTTGCTGTCCACATTCCAGTGGCGCCCATGGTGACCGTGTCCAGCCAATGATGATGCACATGCCAACCCGGTGGGGGTCTTGGACTTGGTTTTCCACAACTGCTTTCGCTGGCATCTCTCTAGCAAGTCCATGTCACTGACTGTCCATTTCTAAGCACCGGTTTAACTTACAGCCTCATCCACCTCACAGCCCTCCACTGACTGTGACAGTGTGCCACTGAACACAACCATGGACTCGGCAATTGCTTCTGCGAAATGTCTCCATTCTACTTGAGTCCAGATGAACGACTGCTGCAGAGCCATCGTGGCACTCCTGTCAGTCAAAGTCTCACAATGAACACAATCTGCCAGTGCTGGTGAACATCAACATGCTGATCAACATGACTTCTTTTGAATATCCAATGTTGCTCATACAACTGTGGAACTGAGTAAGTTTTGGAGTGGGGTTCTTTATGTCTCTGCTCCAACCGACAAATTTTAATAATACATGAGGATTTAATTATAGACTGCTTCGAAGCCCAATGTACGTAATATGTTACTAATCTGCACAAATTTAGGCACACTCATGTTACAGGTATTTTATGTTTTATTAAAATATACTTTCGCAGTAAGGTTATTTTGGTAAGCTGTTATTCATTTGTATTAGTACAGTGCATATTTTAATTCTGTTTTTCCATTAGTTTACTGAAAACTGTAATCATCAGCAATATATTCTCTCACATTATCTGAGATATTGTAAGAAAATGAAATGCCTACAGCTGTCCTGATGAACTTCTTTAGTGTGTAGCTGCCAGTTTCGGCACTTCAATGCGTCATCTTCAAGCCACTGTAGAGGCAGAAGCAGTTAACACAATCCATGTGTATGTTGCATTAGTGGCCAACATATCTGGATTACACAGGCGAGCTGTTGGCAGTTGATGGTTGGAGTGCTGACATCACTTTTACAGATATCCTGCGTAATGCAGTTATGTTGGCCATGGATGCAGCGTATATATGGATTGTGATAATCCCTTTAGCATCAAATACGGCCTGAAGATGGTGCACTGAAGCAACTGAAACTGGTAGCTACACAATAAAGAAAATCATTGGGACGGCTACAGGCATTTCACATTCTTACAATAGTGAATGGCTGTGGTCTCCAAGACCTCCAGCCCAAAGGATGGACATATAGAAACTTATCTAAAGTAGTTTGATGATCAATAGAATTTGACGTAAAATGACAATCTGCTGAGCATAAACAATTTTTTATTTAAATGTCATGACCACAAAGATTTTTTAACGGTATTATGGTTTCGGCTGTGGAACAGCCATCCTCAGAATCTACACAATAGAGGTAAAAGAAAGTAAATTACCAACTACTACATTAAAAGAGTAAAAACAAAGGACAGAAACTACAATATAAACACAATATACCTCTCATTCTTCGGCACTGCAACAAGTCATAACCATGTCAAAATAACATGAGTCAAAATTGCCATGCATGTTCAGTCAGTTATACACAGGATATCAAGCTATCAAGAAGGGTGTTGATGCATGAATAATGTACAGATAATTATACAACATAATTAAAAGGTAATTGGTTGTTAGGACACATTCTGAGCCATCGAGGGATCATCAATTTCATATCAGAGGCAACTGTGGGTGCTAAAACTCATAGAGGGAGACCAAGTGATGAATACAGTAAGCAGATTCAAAAGGATGCAACTTGCATTCAGAGATGAAGATACTGTTACAGGATAGAGTAACATGGAGAGCTGCAAAAAACCTGTCTTTGGCTGAAAACAACAACAACAACAACAATGAATGTTAATGAGTTTTTGAAACACACACAGATTAGGTGAGAGCTGATGGCTGTTCTTCATACGGCACTGGAATTTCATGCCACTCGATTAAATCTTCACTGGGTCAACAGCTGTCTACCACAAGAAGAAGCCTGATGCCATGCCAAATCTCCTGCAGCTAGCATTACTATTCATTGAAACAATATGAGCAATGTATGACTAATTGAATATTGATGATGTAATCAGTTTATGTTCTGTCCATGATATAGAATATTTATAAGTGTATTTACACTACTTAAAAAGTTTTTTGCATATGTGGCTCTGCGATGTGTTCTTTGATAGTAATAAGTCAAGTTTAAGTGATTCAATGATAAAAAGCAATAAATGAGTTGTGAATATTTTTGGAATTATATGTGAGAAGTTATACTGAATTGTGTATTCTTTTTTTAATTTGACTCAAATAAGTAAACACTTCAAAGTCAAAGTTAACAACCTAGCGTCAAAGACAGTGATCTAAATAATGACACAAAATTTGATTTAAAAATTTATTTAAATGTTCAGAAATATAAAATTGTGAAGGTCACAAAACAGAAAAACTGTATTAGCCATTGGCTACAATACCAGTGAGCCATATTTGGAATCTGTCAACTAATACAAATACCTGGATGTAACAATTTGTAGGGATATGAAATGGAACGATCACATGGACTCAGTTATAGATAAAGCTGCTGTTGGAGTTTGATGCATTGGTAGAATGCTATGTAATCACTCTACAAAGCAGATTACTTACAAATCACTCATGTGATCTATCCTGGAAAACTCCTCAAGTGTGTGAGATCCAGACCAAATACGACTAACAGGATATTAAACATATATAGAGGACAGCACAAATGGTCATAGGTTTGTCTGACGTGTGAGAGAAAGCCACAGAAAGGCTTAAGAAATTGAACAAGCAGACACTTTAAGATAGATGCAAATTATCACAAGAAATCACTCCTACTATGTTTCAACATCTAGTTTTAGATTATGAATTTAGAAATACACTACCAACCTCTATATATCACTTCTGTAAGAGTCATGAGGACAAAATTAATCAATTACAGAATGTACACAGGCATTTAAACAGTCATTCTTCTGCACTCCATATGCGAAGGGAGTGGGAAGAAGCCCAAATTACTGGTACAATGAGAAGCACCCTCTACCACACACTTCACTCCACGGTGGTTTGCAGAATATGGATGGAGATGCAGACAGCAAAATGCACATAATACTGGAGGAAAATATCAAAAAGCACTGCCACAGTACCAAACAGCTATGGCAATAAGGAAAAAACATAGCTACTGAAGAATCCACTGAAGGAGCAAAAATAGGAAGGAACAGTGCAATGACACAGTGTTCTCGAAAAGGGGGAGAGGGGGGCAGGGTGGGGGGGAGGAGAGCAGCTGTCATGAAACAAAGTGCAAAGCCATGCTTACAAATGAATGATAGCTGTGAAATTCATAATGGGAAAAAATTCTCTTAGGTGAATTTATGCTAAAATACCTCCAAGAGTGAAATTCAAAAACTGCTGTTAATCTATGAATCACATCTTGTCAGCTGAACAAAAACCTCAGCAACATTAAAAGCTCAATCATAATGACTAACAGGCAATTACAGCAGAAACTAAAAAGGTGTTTTAATACTATGGGGGACAAATTCTCTTTGAAACAATAACTTCTCAGTGAGGGGAACTTTTAAACACAGCAAAAAATCCAATTCAGTTTTCCAGATGCTTCTATACACATTCTATGCTCTTAATTAGTGGCATAATAAGGTCAGTATGTGAAAATACGTAGCGTATAAACTGTAGTATTTAGAGGCATTGTAATAGGTTAGGAGCAGCATTCATAGATCCAAACTTGTTTTTCAATAATAACTGTCTGTGGAAACAATGTCTGTACTTAAATGCGTTAGGCTACAAAACATTAAAGCAAAATATGAAACCATAAAAAGCAATAACTACCATTTAGGAAACAAAAAATGGATCTCACATATTGTATTGTAAATTATTAAGTGTTGCTCACTCAAAAATTACAAATTTTAAAATTGGTGAGTTACAAATTTTCATGTTGTAAAAAGTTTAAAATATGTGTGTACTAATCAACTTATTACAGAGGATATCACCATAGGTTTCAATAAAACTCAAAATTTCAAGGTACATGACTTTGGCGAAAGTGGTAAGTCGCAGACAGCTTCTTGTATACTTCTTCATTCTAACTGATACAGATTACAAAAATAAGAATAAATTGACATTGTTTACATGAAGAACTGCTGTGTAGGGTTAAACAACCTTAATGTTTTGTTAAATTTGATCCATAGAATCCCAGGAAAGAAAACATCTGAACATTGCCTAAAAGAATGCTGACGGCTACAGCAGCACAATAATGAGACGAAGAAGACAAAGGAAAGTAAGGAGGTTAATGAGCAGGTATAAACATCATGGTCACAGATTAAATTTATTATGCAAGTAAATTCATTAAATGAATAAAAAATTATGGTTTCCACAACAGAAAATGGTGAGTCAATATTTCAAAAATAATAATTCCAATTACTTCTGTGCTGACAAGGTGGGTAAATTTTGTTTGGATTTAGAAATTTCTGGTTTTTCATCAATGTTCTCTGAACTTCCAGAAACAAGCAGGAAAGCCACATTAAAAATTTGCAAAAAGGAATCCTGTATTTTTTTTACTATAAGGAGCACTCTATGATGTTCTGGGAATGCAACCACCTATTGATGGTGTTGGAACAATTACTCACTAGGGAACCTCCCCATCGGACCCTCCTCAGATTTAGTTGGCACAGTGGATAGGCCTTGAAAAACTGAACACAGATCAGTCGAGAAAACGGGAAGAAGTTGTGTGGAGCTATGATAAAAAAAAGCAAAATATACAAACTGAGTAATCCATGCGCAAGATAGGCAACATCAACGATAGTGTGAGCTCAGGAGCGCCGTGGTCCCGTGGTTAACGTTAGCAGCTGTGGAACGAGAGGTCCTCGGTTCAAGCCTTTTCTCGAGTGAAAAGTTTACTTTCTTTATTTTTGCAAAGTTATGATCTGTCCATTCGTTCATTGGCGTCTCTGTTCACTGTAATAAGTTTAGTGTCTGTGTTTTGCGACCGCACCGCAAAACCGTGCGATTAGTAGACGAAAGGACGTGCCTCTCCAATGGGAACCGAAAACATTTGATCGCAAGGTCATAGGTCAACCGATTCCTCCACAGGAAAACACGTCTGATATATTCTATATGACACTGGTGACGGCATGTGCGTCACATGACAGGAATATGTTGTTGACGCACCTAACTTGTACACTTGGCGAATGGGTAAAAAGATTCTTCTACCTTGCCCGACTTAGGTTTTCTTGTGGATGTGATAATCAATCCCAAAAAATTGACGAAAACGTAACAGTTTGTCACATAAACTGCAACAAATGAATGCAACAGTTTCACAGTCGCACAGTTTTCCCTGTGCTCTGTCAAAACATCTGTTTTTAACGTTTTCAAATTTTTCCATGTGTAGACCGTCAAATCCCGCATACGTCCAAGCAAATCTGAACATGTCCTGGAATTCTGGAGAGCGAAGTTGATTATGTGTGAGTGCCTGAACTTTGATAATTGTCTGAAAATAAAAAATTAAAACTTTTCACTCGAGGGAAGACTTGAACCAAGGACCTCTCGTTCCACAGCTGCTCACGTTAACCACGGCACCACGGTGCTCCTGAGCTCACACTATCGTTCATGTTGCCTATCTTGCACATGGACTACTCAGTTTGTATATTTTGCTTATTTTTTTCATAGTTCCACACAACTTCTTCCTGTTTTCTCGATTAATCTGTGTTCAGTTTCTCAAGGCCTATCCACTGTGCCAACTTATAACTAAATCTGAGGGGAATGTGATGGGGAGGTTCCCTTGTCAGCAATACATAAGGGACGGTAAAGAACCAACTGTTAAACTGCAAACCAGCTTTTTATCATTCAACTCTCAAATTTTATTGGATACTGCTTCTGTTTGTGGAACCAGACGACCTGCAGGTTCTAATGTGGTAGCTGTAGGCAGTGCTTCAGCTGTCTTTGATGCAGGCACATTAGCAAGTACCGTCTCCCCAGATAAGATGCGTCAAACCTAGATGGCCACATTCTATCAAATCTTCTATCTCAGCAACCACAGAACACAGCCACAGATTGGGCCTGCCTGAATGTCATAGATAGGAAGAGCCCAGAAAGTAGCTACATTTAGTAACATTTACTTCAGGGATGCGCTGAATATTAATTGTTTGTTACCTTACGCATCCATCACTGGTGAACATTATCGTTTACTGCCTGTGTCAATCATAACTGCTTAAACAAATCCCAGTGCACCGGATATCTAAACCACACAACTCTTTCTCCTGCTGCCCACCACAAGCATAGAGGATCAATACCACGCAAAAGGTCATGGGACTCAATAACTGGGTATCTCTTTGCAAACAGACAACATTCAATGACCTTACTGATGACCATTGCCTTAGTCAGGCTCCAGGCTCTGTTGGTGTCATACCAAGAATATAGAAATATAATAGAGGGAAACATCCCACGTGGGAAAAATATATCTAAAAACAAAGATGCTGTAACTTACCAAATGAAAGCGTTGGTATGTTGATAGAGACAATAACAAACACAAACACACACACAAATTTCAAGCTTTCGCAACCCACGGTTGCTTCACCAGGTAAGAGGGAAGGTGAGGGAAAGACGAAAGGATGTGGGTTTTAAGGGAGAGGGTAAGGAGTCATTCCAGTCCCAGGAGCGGAAAGACTTACCTTAGGGGGAAAAAGGGACAGGTATACACTCGCGCACACACACATATCCATCTGCACATATACGTCTTCTTGTGTCTGTATATGTGCAGATGGATATGTGTGTGTGTGTGTGTGTGTGTGTGTGTGTGTGTGTGTGTGTGTGTGTGTGTGAGCGCGCAAGTGTATACCTGTCCCTTTTTCCCCCTAAGGTAAGTCTTTCCGCTCCCGGGACTGGAATGACTCCTTACCCTCTCCCTTAAAACCCACATCCTTTCGTCTTTCCCTCTCCTTCCCTCTTTCCTGATGAAGCAACCGTGGGTTGCGAAAGCTTGAAATTTGTGTGTGTGTTTGTGTTTGTTATTGTCTCTATAAACATACCAATGCTTTCTTTTGGTAAGTTACAGCATCTTTGTTTTTAGATATACAAGAATATAGAAAGTCACATATTTAGCTTCATCTATGTGCGTGTGCATGCTTTGTGTGGATGCAGAAGGAGCAGGTCACAACCAGCTGAAGATGCTTTTGGCCGTGGTCAGTCATCTGCAGGGTGCAGTGGCGGCACCAATGAGCTCTGCTGCTGAGGCACCTTGCAACATACCTGATGCAGAGGAACAGCCATCACTGCGGGGCAAGTGGCAGTTCATAATACGTTCACGTTGCTCAAGGCAGAGAGGCTCAAGGCAGAAGGCTGGCCACCTGGCCTTGCTCCTTCAGCCTGTGAGCAGACAGGTGGCTGCTCCTTCAGCAGGGCCCGAGCAGGCAGATGGATACAAAGGTTTGCTATTTATAGGAAGCTCCAATATTCGGCGCGTGATGGAGCCCCATAGGGAACTAGCATCCAGTGCCGGAAACAAGTCCAATGTATACTTGGAATATCTGCCAGGGGCCTCTCAAAAGATCTGGAGGAGGTCCTGTCTGTGGCTCGTATAGGCAATTGGCAGAAGTGGTGAAGACTGTTGGCCTTGTTCACAGGGCACAAGTAGAGCTCATAATTTGCTGCACTGTACCCAGAGTTAATCGGGGTCTTTTGATCTGGAGTCAAGGGGAAAGTTTCAGCCAAAGCATTCGTCAATTCTGTGACAGTCTTGACTGCAGATTTCCAGACCTGCATAATGGGGTGGAGAATTGTAGGACTCACCTAAGGTCAGGGGTGTACTACACAAAGGAAGGAAGGAAGGAAGATCAGGATTTAATGTCCTGTTGATAACAATGTCATTACAGATGGAGCACAAGCTCAGATGTTTCGAGGATGGGGAAAGAAATTGGTGCTGCCCATTCAAAGAATTCATCCCAGCATTTGCCACAAGCGGTTTAGGGTAATCATAGAAAACCTAAATCCGGGTGGTCGGATGCGAATTTGAACCATCGTCCTCCTGAATAAGAGTCCAGTGTACTAACCACTGCACCACCTTCCTCGTTGCTACACAAAGGAAGCAGCTACTCAGGTAGCAGAGTACTTGTGGAGTGGACATGACGCATTTCGTAGGCTAGGCGATAGTTTGATGATCCTAGACAAATGCTCGCCAGTCACTACATACAGAGCAAAATCAGACCACATGCAAAGTAAAGATACTTTGACTATCAGAATTTTAACATTAAATTCTCGAAGTATTTGTAACAATGTTACTGAATTTCCTGCTCTCCAGGAAAGTTGTAGTGCTCAGATTATTCTCAGAAGCAAGAGCTGGCTGACACCAGAAGAAGAAAGCTCCAAAGTATTTAGTCAGACATGGAACATACATTAAAAAGACAGATTAGGTGCCATAGGAAATGGGAGCAGTCACTCATGTCGACAAAAATTTTGCATGTATCAGGATCGAAATTGAATCTGACTGTGAAGTTACATGGACACGAGTAAAGGCACCTGATGCTGCCGTGACAGTATTAGAATCGTTCGGAGAAAGTCTATGCTCAGTAGTGTAGAAATACCTAGATCATGCAATATTAGTTGGAGGTGACTTTAGCCTGACAAGATAGACTGAGATATCTATGGGTTCATTGCAGTCTTGTGAAGTACTTTTGTAAAAATTTCCCGAAAATTGTCTTGAGCAGCTCGTTCAACAGCCCACAATGCAACAGAAATACTTTAGACCTAGTAGCTACAAATGAGCTTGACCTTATGGAAAGTTTCGGTATATATACACAGAATATTGATCATAATATGATAATAATGATGGTTACTAATGTTGATAAATCATCAAGAAAGCAAGGAGAGTATTTTAGCTAGCAAGATCAGATAAGCAGTACTTAGCATCCCACTCTTATGATGAATGGGCATCATTTATTTCCGACATGATGGACACAGAGGGATTATTGATACAGTTTAAACTGATCACAAACCACACTCTGATAAGTATGTGCTGAGTAAGTGGATTAATAATGGAAAAGACCCACAGTGGTTTAATAATAAAATTCGGAAAATACTCAGGAATCAGACACTATTGCAATCTCAGTTCACAAAAAGGAATGCACAAATGTTGACGGACAAAAGTTAGTAGAACCTGCAAAAGTGTCAATGCACAATGTATACAACAACTTCCAATGTCATATCTTCTTGTGAAGACCCCGAGAAACTTCTGGTCCTATGTAAAATCACTACATAGTCACCCACTGACCAGTCAGATGTGGCAATAGACAGCAGAAGGAAAGCTGACATTTTAAATTTCGCATTTAATAAATCATCCATGCAGGAGGATCATACTAAATACCACTGTTTGACTGCCACAAATGGTGGACATACTAAAGGCATTTCTGGTATAGAGAAGCAACAGAGATGGAAATGGTCAAGTCGCCAGCTCTGGACGGAATCCCAGTTCGGTTTTACAGAGAGTACTCCACAGCATTGGCCCATTCCTTAGCTTGTATCTATCACAAATCTCATGTCCAGCACGAAGTCACAAGCAACTGTAATGAAGCACAGGTGACTCCCATTTATAAAAATGAACTGCCATAATTACAGACCAACATCCTTGACATTAGTTTGCTGCAGAATTCTAGAACATTTTCTCAGTTCAAATGTAACAAATTTCCTTGAGACAGAAAAGCTTTGCCCACAGATCAGCATGGATTAGAAAGAATTGCTTGTGTGAAACTCAGCTTGCTCTTTTCTCACAAGATATCCTGCAAACAATGGCTGAAAGGCAACAGGCAGATTACATAGTTGTAGATTTCCAGGAAGCATTTGGCATGGTGCACCACTACAGGCTGTTACCAAAGGTCCAAACATACGGATAAGGTTTTCAGATATGTGAGTGGCTCCAAGACTTCTTACCCCTCTACTTACTATAAAATCTGTATAGCATTGCCTACCAGTCATGCCTCTCAGACTCTTGTTGTTTAAACTGACATAAATTGATACTATTTTGACTACTTATGATGTCGACAACTTTTGAGGTATAAATACTTTTAAAATAATTTTATTTATTTAAAGTTTATATTTTCAAGAACACAATTTTTATGCTTTTATTGGTGGCTTCATTCTTATTGCAAATTTGCGCAAGGTCTACAGACAATAGCTGAATGTTCCAGTGATGCAGATTTGGTGCACTTATAACAAATAATCTGATTTTTTTTCTATCTTTCTTCTCAACACAATATGCACGTTTTCTCCTTTTCTTAGCTGGTGGTTTCACTGCCCTTCCTGGATCTGGTGCTACTGAAGCATTCACTGATTTCTTTACTCCTGCTAGTTGCTTTGCCATCACAAGTCTGATGTCTCTTTTTTTTATTGGTAGCCAACATCATCCGAATTATGTATCCATTCATTACACTTGCATCAATCATGATGAAGAAAACACCAATGGTCAGTGCCTTTTTTTTTTTCCTTCACACTGTAGCATCACGTCTTCTGGTCCACTGTGTCAATGCCGCCCTACGTGACACTGTATGTCATTATCACTTCAGGCTTTTTTTTACTTGTGATGATGAGGCTGTTGGTTGGTCATGAAGAGAGCTAAGGACAGTAACAACTTTGTTTTTCCTAGGAACACAAGAGGCTATTGTCACATCTGGTTGAAAAAACCACATAATGTAAAGTACACTTCAAGTTCCTTAGGTGTAATAAAATCAGCAGGCAGTTCATCTTTGTTTTTATGTATAGTGCTGTCTAGCGTCAGACCTTTTGACAATAAATAATGAGGTACATCAAGAGACGTAAAAAAAATTATCATCGGTGATATTACGTCCAGACTTCTCAAGTTCAATCACCAGGGTCCACAACATTCTCTCCAAGTCATACAGCTCTGGTTTCTTCCTCCTCCTCAAAATACACTTCCAGCAGTAACTTGTTGTGACCTCAAAATGTGACTAACTGTTCATCCATGGTCATGCACCATACTGGAATGTAGGCATCTCTAAGAGTAATTTCTCACACCTCAAAAACTTCTCTGACTGGTTCCAATTTGTCACTTAACCTATGCCCATGTCAGGCTGTTGCATTTTCAAAGCGAAACACCCTCAGAATAGCTTGGAAGGGTTGCAAGACATAATTTCATTGAATAGCAGTCAGCTATGCTCAATGCTCCAAAGTTGACTAAGCCTCAGTCCTCGTAAACGATTCAAGCTTCCTTGATTTATTGATTAACTGAGGTCATTGGTCCTGCAATTCCATGTTACTCGTGGTAGAAAGAGGGTCTGCTCAAAGTGAACGGATCCAGTCAGAAGAGTCAAACTATAAATTGAGGAAGTTAAAACACACACAGTATAAGGCATAAAGGGCACACCAAATCTAAAAACTGGAAAATTAGAGGGGTAAAAGAGTGGTCTTTCCACGGAGGAGTCGTCATGGGTCCCAGACCGAGAAAACATGAAGTGAGGCCCCAACCACAACCACCTTGCCCTGGCTCAAGAAGTAAATCAAAACCTTATATCTGAAAATAAAAAACCACTTTCAACGGAGAACACTGGGGACCAGTTCAAGCACCCATGAATCATCTGCTAATATTAAAATTAAGGAATCTGGAAGACTATACTTAGCATGAAGGGCCAAAAGGAGGGGACATTCCTCCAATATATGGGATACCATCAATCCGGCTCCACAACCACACTGTGGGGGTGGTTCATTATGCAAGAAGAAACAATGGATGAGCCTGGTACGACCAATGCACAGACAGCATAAGATAGTGGACTCTTTCTGAGAGGAGTGGAAGAAAGTTCACCAAACCGCATTAGTCTCCTGGATTGTGAGGAGTTTGGTATGGAGAGCAGCAGTGCATCAGATGTCTTTCCACTTTTGGGTGAAGAGAGATTTGACGTAGATCTGTGTATCACTGCTGGAATCATGAAAGGGAATGGGGGTAAGTATCTGCTTCTCTAGCCAAACGATCTGCAGTTCATTCCCTGGGATGCCCACGTCTTGGGACTCAGAGAAAGACAACTGAGCAGGCGGCAAGGCCTAGGGCAGAGAGGAGGTCACAGATAGCACAGACCAAAGAGTGATGAGAGTGGCATTGGTCGATAGCTTGCAGGCTGCTCATTGAGTCGGTACACATTAGAAAACTATGGAGGGAGGCCTGAGTAACAAAATGGAAGGCCCTGCTAATGCTAGAAGCTCTGCTGTGAACACACTACCAGATTCCGGCAATAAACGGTATTCTAAGCCAGTAGGAGATGTGAAAGCATATCCTGTCTTATCTATTATCTTAGAACCATTAGAGTAGAAGATGGTAGCACCCTGGAACTCTGCAAGGATGGGACATACAATACGCTGGAATACCGCAGGGGCAACAGTGGCTTTAGGAACCTGGGACATGATCTACGCACCTTCCAACGGTCGGTGTAGGAGGAAATACATGGAGCACATTCCAGTGAGTGGAGACGCATTGCAACCGGCAATGTCACCTGTGGACGGTTATCCCTCGTTTGCAAAGAGAATAAGGCACACGAGTTGCTCAGGGAATCGTGCAATGGCAATTGCGTAAGAAACTAGGAGTTGGATCTGCTGTATTTGTAGAGGGGGAATCCTCGCTTCTGCGAGGAGACTGTCAACAGGACTAGTGCAAAAGGCACCAATAGCCAAACGCACCCCACAATGGTGAACTTGGTCAAGTATTTTCAGAGTGGGAGATATAAACCTGACTACCATAATCTAGTCTGGACAAGACCAGGGCACGGTAAAGATGGAGAGTAGCATGGTATGCACCCGAAGATGTGTGGGCAAGGAGGCAGAGAACGTTAAACTTCCACTTGCCTGTAATCTTCAGGTGGTGAATATGGGGCAGCCATATCACTTTTTTTTAATCAGAAATAAGGTCTAAGAAATGGGACTGTGCTACACCATCTAGGAGGTCGTTGCCTAAATAAAGTTCTGGATAGGGGTGTACTGTGGGTCGACGATTTTGTCCTGGAACTTATGTTTCTTCTTCTTCTTCTTCTTCTTCTTCTTCTTCTTCTGGAGGTGGAGGAGGGCAAGGCACAGAGAGAGAACAGGCTTCTGCAAGATCCAGAACCGAAAGAGAGCGGGCGACCTTGGAGTGCACAGATGGGGCATCTCATGGTCAAGTTGTGGTAGTAGGCTTCTGATCTGCGAGACTCTGGAAGGAGAGGGGAGGGGGAGGGGGGCGGACGGGGAGCCAGCCTGGTTCCGAAGGAGGAGGGCACTTCTTCAGCCAGGAAGGTGGAACAGCTCCCAGAGAGGAGAGTGTGGGTACTACACAACTGCAGGGGAGGGAGGGGGGACAGGGGGCGACATTGGGATAAGAAAGAGGTAGAACGGGGAAAAGATGTAACAGAGGCAAAAGTTGAAGAAAGTGACACTGGATACTGGATGGAGTCTGTCATATTTTTGGTGAGCCTCAGCATAAGATAGCTTGATCCAGGGACTTGTACTCTTGGAACTTCTTTTCTTTATTGTAAGGTGGGCAATCTGGTGAACGAGGAGAGTGGCAGTCATGACAATTGACACACACAGGAGGTGGAATGCAAGGGCTTCCATCATGGAGTGGGTGTCCACAGTTACCACATAGAGGGTCCACAGTACAGCACGAAGAGTATGCTCAAAAAGCAAGCACCAAAAGCACCTCATGGGTGGTGGGATGTACAGCTTCGTGCCACATCCGTAGCACATAACCTTGACCTTCTCTGGGAGGTATCTCCCTCGAAAGCCAGAATGAAGGTGCCGGTATCAGTGTGGTTGTCTTTATGACCCTTCTGCATACATCGAACAAAATGAACACTGCATCGCTCGAGATTATCCCGGGGTTTCTCATGAGTTTGCAAGATGAGATCCCTACGAAAAATCACTCCCATGATCATATTCAGAGACTGGTGAGGAGTAATACACACTGTGACATTACCAAGACAATCACATGCACAAAGAGCTACAGATTGGGCAGCAGAAGAAGCTTTGGTCAACTGGGAGCACAGCTGCATCCTCCTGAGACACTCCACTTCACCCAAGTTGTCCTAAGTACTCTCCATAAAAAAACAATGGCTTTGTGGCAGTGAATGTGTCCCTGTAAATCCCATTACATACAAGGTAGCGGGGAAAGTGTTTCATCCCAAGACGCCGAGCCTGCCCCTTCTCCCAGGGTGTAGTCAGGGAAGGGGAGGCTGCTGGGTCATACAAAGCAGCAGTCATGATTCTTTACCATTCAAAGAGACGGTCATTTGAGAATGGCCAGATTTTTCCAGCTTAATATGCTTCATGCACCAAGCATCCACCCTGATGCCACCCACTCCGACCAGGGGGCGTCACCCAACCACAGCAAGGGTTGCATGGCACAGAAGCCACTGCCAGGAGTTCCGATGCTCCAGGAAGACAAGCAATCACTCCTTGGCATACATGGGAAGGGAACAGCTCAGGTATTGATAATGGGATCCTTGTGTTGTCACGGGGTTCAGCCAGGTCGGTACCTAACAGACCCATCGCACCGACTGGCTACACGTGCTGGAGACCTAGCAGGATGGAGGGGGGGGGGGGGGGGGGGGCATGGAGGGGAAGGAAGAAGGGAAGGAAGGGGGAAGAGGAATCCATGCGCACATTAAAACACAAAATTTAGAAGTGGAGGTCAAACCTCAATGGGGCCTAAATAGGCAGGTTGACATAAATCAGAACACCAAGAGAGGAGAAGGAAGGGGCAGAAGGGAAGGAGTGAAGGTAGGGAGGAAGGAGTACAGTGAAGGAAATGCAGTCAGAAAAGGAAGAATGGGCTGCAGAAGCTCAGGGCCCTGTGAATGCCTCCCTTGTTGGTCCACATACACACTACCAATGAGTGGTACACGAAAGAACAACACAAAACAAGATTCTTCATTATCAGAGTTCCTAACTGAATAACTTGTAGGTCCCTGGTTTTCTTTCAGTACATCCTTTTTGCTCCGCCTACTAGAAATTCCAGCTTGAGGAGCTGTAGCCCATAATTCATTCCCATAAGGAGGAAAAAAATAAGTCATACTCTACAGTATTTGCACTAAATTGTTCTCCATCTTCATAAAGGTATTCTTCATGATCATCACCACCATGTATTTCCGAGTTTTCAGCAATGTCCATCTCATTATCATTGGCACTGGAAGATTCACACTCACTAGGTGGATTTTCAGAATCAGAAGACTGCTCAAACAATTCCCTTATCTCCTCATCTGATGGTCTTCTCCATAACACTTTCAGTTTGTAGAACAGATAACTGTTATAAAATAATGCACCAAAATAAACACATGCTTATCACATGGGGAACTGCTGAACGCTGCAATAATAACAGTGGGAGTCAATAATGGCAAATGATGTAACAGACACTGTGCAAACAGATATCTGGTAGATGAAAAATTGCTTCCAACTAAACGGGACTGCGAGGCCCGTAGGGGAGAAAACTTGCATCAACACTTCACCCAAAGCCATATGGGAATTTTTATAATTATTCTCCCACAATTATGGCATATTAGGAAAAGTCACAAAGTTTCATTAAAATAAAATGTATAGTTACTAATACAGAAGACATTAAACATCACGGATGGGCCTCTTGAGGCCCAGTGATATGTAATAGGTTAAGGAATAGAATCTAGTACGCTGTTTCCAACGATGAGTGTTCAACAGAGCCATGGGTATCATTGGGAGTGCCACAGGCAAGTATGAAAGAAGTGCTGTATACATAAATGGTTTGATGGACAGGGTGAGCAGAAATCTGTAGCTGTTTGCTAATAATGCTGTGTTGTACAGGAAGATTTCATCACTGAGTGACCGTAGGATGATACAAGTTGACTTAGACAAAATTTCTAGTTGGTGCGTTGTGTATCAGCTGTGTGCCACTTGACAGTCAGATTGATTAAGTATCTAACTGTAATGTTACAGGGCAATATCAAGTGGAACAAGAATGTAAGGGCTGCAGTAGGGAAAGTGAATAGACGACTTTGGTTCATTGAGAGAATTAGGAAAGTGTGCTCATCTATAAAGGAGATGATGTACGAGTGCAACCCATTCTTGAGTACAGCTTGAGTGTTTGGGATTCCCACCAAGTCAGATTAAAGGAAGACATAGAAGCAATTCAGAGCCACACTGTTAGATTTGTTATCGGTATGTTCATTCCAAATGCAAGTATGAACATGCTTCATAAACACAAATGGAAATCCATGGAGGCAAGATGATGTTCTTTTCAGGAAAGACTATTGAGAAAATTTATAGAACCTGCATTTGAAGCACAGTCATGCCCATAAGTCAGAATCCTTATCTCTCTGGTGCTCACATGTTAGCTACTTCAAAAGCATCAAATCAATGACAGTCTCAAGTTCACAATGAACTTACCAGTAAGACCATAAATGTTACTGACATTGTCATTCAGAATATGTGACAAGACAATATTAAGATTGATAATAATATCGAGACACCTCATAACTGGCACCTTTAATTCTCTGCCAGCCTAAATTATAAAGCCTATAAAAGAACTCAATGGAATGCGTGATCACCCTAACTCCAACAGAGAAAACTCGAGAAGAGGAAGATTCATAAGTCAGCCTGATACAGCCCTAATATGCAAAACAAAGAACAAATACCAGCAGACTGTTTGCTTTACAAATTATTTCATAAGAGGGGAGGACCGTCTCGATGGGAAAGTTGAGGTTGCTATATTTTAAAAATCATGTTGCTGCATAAAAAATTACCACTCAATGTAAGAAACAATGAAATCAAATTAGTCATCATGCAAATAAAATCTGCTCTTAAAATCTTTACAGTTGTGTCTGCGTAGAAAATTCTCTACAATAAAATTGCTGACAATGATTGGATACATCTAATATGACGCTTCAGACTCCCTTTTAATAGGCAGAGACTTGAATTCCCATCATGTAGCATGGGGAGGAGTCATGAGAGACAGGAATGGCAAAGCTTTGGTGAATGCTATCTTTAGTATCCTCTCTGGTCTCTGACATCAAGATAGAGATGACCACTCCAGTGTTGGCCGTCCAGAGCTGTTTGGTTTCACATATACATCACAGGAGGCATGGACTTTGTGCCTGGTGGAAAGATCCCTCTGCTGGCACAGGCTATGAGGGAAGTATGTGTTCCTTCTTCGTGTGGTTGTATTGATGTTGCCGAAGTTTTTTGGTCGCTGACATTACTTTCACACATAGTTACACATTTGCTTTTGGTTTTCCACTCAGTTTGCTATTGTGGTTTTGTTCATACACTGTTTATTCTTGGCATTCATGTATTGGATTATTCTCAGTTTTTTTTCCAGATTTGCGTATGGTTTTTGCTATCAACCACTCAGTCTTTCAGCCACTTATCATTGGCACTCCCACAGTGGGATATGCATTACTAAATTATTGAAGATAATAAATTAGTGACAGTCGACACTGGAGCTCCTACTATGGCATCAGGACCTTCCTGTACAAGTTATGCGATAGTGCAAAGCTTTGCATTCTGTTTTACAGAACATTCTAATTAGCATTTTAAAACAGAGTCAATGTGCTCAGATCATCTCCAAATAGGGTTCTACATTAACATAAATGTTGATACTAAATATTGATATTACACTAACAGTATGTGGAAATCTGCAGAAGCCAACTGGAACAAATGTAATGAAAGTTTGAAGGAAGCAAAATTATGGTCATGGCTTACAGGAAAAATAAGTGTACCAAGCTTTAAGAAACCTTACAGAAGAGTGTTAGCAACCCCTAAGGGAACCATTATGACAAGCATTTGGCATAAAATAAAGGCTTTTTTATGGCAAGCATTTGGCATAAAACAAAGGCTTTTAGAAGCAGCTAACACCCATCCACACATTACATGGCAACTTTCATGACAGAGGAATTTATTGATACGCTTGGTCACAGATGGAGCACAGGCTCACAATGTTACATTAGTGTGGAAGGAACTCATCAATGCCCTTTCAAAGGAACCATTCTGGCATTTGCCTGGAGCGATTTAGGGAAATTATGAAAAACATAAATCTGGATGACTGAATGTGGACTTGAGCTGCCATCCTCACTAGAGATGGGGGATGCGCTCTTGAACTAATTCATAGAGTTGAATCTTTCAAAGGAGTGAACAATCAGTGATTCAGAAAAAAAAGAACGGTAGCTCCAAACGTTTCCCACGGCAGAGAGAGAGAGAGAGAGAGAGAGAGAGAGAGAGAGAGAGAGAGAGAGAGAGAGAGAGAGAGAGAGAGAGACGGAGCATATCAGCAGCGCATCTGCTGGTCAGAGCACAGTGCACGCCACACAACACAGCCAGCGCCGGCCTCTGCCCTGCTTCTACCTTGGCTGCCTGCATTGTGCAGTGCCCCATTGGATTTTGTGTTTCACATATGCCGTGCCGTCCATGTGCGTCGTCTGCCGCGCGCAGTGTCTGGCGCAGCTTAACTTCGCATCGCACTCTGTCGGCGATCGTTTCAGTCGCACGTCCTGCCCTCTGGGCAGTTGATGCGAGCAACAGGACAGAGAGCCACCTAGCGGATAACATAGGAACTACTTGCAACAACCTGCTCGCAAGGGAACGGACGATTTGTTTCGGAGCGGGTGAGTTCACCGCTCCCCCCACCCTCGGAACTCGCCCGCTCAACGCTCACCCCACCGTCTCGACTCTAGCCAGAGCGTTGAGCAAAGCGACTCAGGTGTCACTCTGGTCTCTGCGGTCTCAGCTCACGCAGTAATACAGCTCGCGGCTCGACCCGCTCGACTCAGCGCCTCTGCATCGGAGTTCGTCCCTACTGGATATTGTTCTTCGTAGTAATACCGCTATGTATATTACATTATTATGTTATGTATACATCAATTGTTTTTATTTTATTTTTATTTGTTTAAACTGATTAGATTAGGTTCCTGATGACTCCTCTTACTATAGGATTTTTATTATGGACACTCGAATTTACGCTTTAATTACGAGCGAACCGATAAACGTATCGCAAAATGTGATACACCAATATTTTCCTTGTTTTATTCTGCGTAAGGCTATATGCAGCACTTTCGTTTTACAGTCAAATTTATATATTTTTTTCTTATTCTGGTACGGATTTTGCGATTTTAGGCGTCTTCGGAAGGAAACGTTCACTTTAAAAATATATGGCTTGCGATGAATTTGTATGAGGTTAATGAAATTTTAATACATTATAGCCAAATATATTGTTAATGTAAATCTTAAGTTACAACATTTTCCGATCACCCAAAAAACCACGATAGTGCAAAATAAATCAATAATCAAAAACTTTGTCATATCGTGGAAATTTCAATAAACAATACAAAATTCTTACTCATTATCTGTGTTACTTAAAAATAGGATCAAATAAGATCAAAATACAGGTGTAGTACTGGAATAAACCAAGTTTAAAGGACAATGTGCCTTCCATTTATTTTCTATTGTAAATGAGTGGTGAGTCATGAAAAAGAGCTAATTCATTTCAGGGAGTGAACAGTTCTGATCCAATCTCTGAAAAGAACAGTTTTGCCCATCTCTAATCCTCACAAATTCAAGTCCAGTGTGCTAACAATTGTACCACCTCACTCAGTGATTGAATTTACTGATCATGGTATTTGTTAAGAATTTACTCTGGAGAAAGTTGTGACAGCTTGAGCTTTTAATTTGGTGAATGTGTATTTATGTATTTTCTACATACAATTAAGTATAGAATGTACACGTTTTGGGTGGCTAAGTATAGTGAAAACAAATTCTGGAGGACAAAAAAAACCTTCACTATTGTTATTAAATAAAGTAATTCATTAATCATATCAGAATCCACATCACACAATGCATTAGGGTACCACATGCATTTCACGCATGTGCGAAGTTCGTAGTAACAAGACTGACTAACGTAACAATGGGCAGCTCTCTCAATGTTGGAAATGCAAACAACAGCTGCTTAGTGTGTTGCCACTCACCACATCCCCGCACTGTATTCTGTCTTCTTCCTGAGAGCAAACTGTGTAAACATTATAATATAGCCAATAGTCACTGTTAAAGTTAGTTTCATCATATTCTGTTGGATCTCGGGTGGATATACAATGCTCAGCAATAACAAAGTTGGAGTATACAAGTGTAGAGTTTGTGTGCTGTGAACTTTTTCCATTGCGTTTCCACCAATCCAAATAGAACTGCTATTTTGGATAGTTAGCAGAACATACATTTAACTTGAAATTCTGAAGGATTCCACATATCTTGACTGCAACACTACCATTACTCAGAAGAAAAGCTGTAAATTATGGAAGCGTACTATGCTCACTTGCAATAACTGACAGTGTATTGTTAATCTGCCATGTGGAATATGCATTTTTTTTCTTGACATTTCTTTTAGATAAGCAAGCTCCTTATGCAAAATTTCAGAATCACAAGCTGTGTATGCTCTATAGGGTGGGTGGAACTGGTACAGTTCAGAACCAAACATCCAGGAACTTTCAAGTCATTAAATTGCTAGTGTTGCAGACATGAGATTAAGACACAAGCTGTGCATTTAGTATTTACATATATAGCTCTGCATTTGCAAAGCTAGTATTATCCAGCACTACCAACAAGTATCTTTGGAAAATTATATAGCACAGTTATTTTGTATGGTATTATATTCTTTCAAGAAAAGCTCAAGTAACATATGACACATATCAAAGGCGTGGGGAAAATAGAAAAAAAAACTTTATGAACAAGAGCACTGCACAACCCAAAGAGTCATATTAGTATTTACTTACAAAATATGAAAATATTAACTGTTCTCCCACCATACATTTATAATGTTTTACAGCAAATATGAATTATTCATGGAAAATATAATTTTGATCAACCACAAGACACAGGAAACATACTTTTATTTTTCCTACTTCTCAAATAAAATCATGTTCTCCAATTCCAATTCACAGGAATTAAAAAACAGCAACAAACTAAAACATTGCAATAGTTCAACAAGGGGAGAAACTACACAATCTCTGCTCCTGATGTGTTACTTCTTAGTGGAAATGTGCATGAAAGATTACCTGATATTTTAAGAAGGATATAGTTTATCAGTAGTTATTGACTAAACATAACTACCAACTCGCATTGAATATATAAACACGTACAGACTGCTGCCTGTTATTAGCTATAAGTTGACATAAATGAAGTCTGTCAATTGTACTTTAGAAGATAAATTAGCAATAATTCATGAAAGAAAAAAAAATTTACATTTCACAGTAAGCGCCAACCACAATTTGTAGTGTGTGTATAATCCACAAGAAGGGTCCTCCACTGTGTTCCTCTGTGCACACTACTCGCAAGCTAGCACATGCATGAAATATCTGGCAAGTCATCTTACTCCTCATGTTTGTCAGTATACACATTATATCAAAACCTTGGATGATTTTGGTCGCCAAATTATGACCTTTCTCTTGTGGTACGTTCTCACTATTTCCATTACAAAGAAAGAGCTCGAATACAATTTTGACAAAAGCTGATCAGGTAATCACTCGTAGCCTTGACAAGGGAACCAGGAAATGAACACATCAGCAACATTAGCTAAAATAATCTGAAATTACAGACTGTATCTTTTCTGTTTATTGTTTTGTAAAGAGACTGAAGTTGTTCACACTAAAAGTTAGGAAGACTAATGGTTCTTCCAGCATGCTTCAGACAGATACCACAAATTTTTATAAAAGGTTTCTTTTTTTTTAAATACACTGGTGTACAAAACTGAAGCAATAAACAGAAATTTTTCAAGTTTGTGTTTATTTTACTACAGGTGATAGTAAAGTAGAAACAATGTAAAGAATACAGAACATAAATAACTGCAACATCCATAACAGTAGACAAAAATGTTCTTCACTTTTTCCAATTCAACGGATTTGCACACACATTCCGACAACTGGTTAATGTATTGACTATGGGGTCACCTCTGGCAGCAATACAGACCTGATGACAGGGTATGCTGTGTAAATCTCATGTTGAGGCAACAACGCCCATTCTTTCTGCAGAGCTGCTCGGAAGTCTTGGAGAGAGCTTGGTGGATGCTGACATGATGCAACACATCTCGTTTGGGCATCTGAGACTTCTCCATGTCATTCAAATTGGGAGAGTGGGCAAGCTACACCACGCGTGAAATATCTCCCGTTTCCAAGAAAATGCAACCACCTGTGCTCTACAAGGTTATAAATCATTATCATCCATCAATATGAAGTCTAGGCCCACAGCACCTCGCAACAACCACACGTGAGGTCCCAGGATATCGTCACAATACCTGACAGCAGTTAAACCTTGCCAATTCACCCATACAATTTTGTGAAGCGTTGTCTGAGTGGTGACCACAATCTCTGGCCACACTATTAGCAATCCTCCTCAATATTGATCTCTCCACAAATTGAGTTCCATGTTCCCTCCAGATGTGAACCCACTGAGAATCACTCGCCAGACTCACCTGTGAAAAGAATGTTCGGCCACTGTTCGACTGCCAAGGCGATGACTCCACTCTAGACATTCCCTTATGCGAAGATGCATCAGATATACACATACAACAGGTCTCCATAAAGCCACTTTGCCAAAGCATTCTGAACAGTTTGTTTCAATACGACATGTCCATTGCATACAGCAAGCTCGGATGCCAGCTGCCATGCGGTACTAAGGCAGTACCATCGTGTCCTCTATTTTTGATGTCACAGAAGGTCGGTCCTGCCCTAATTTTTGGGATGCAGTTTTGGTCTCTATAAACCGTCATCACATCTGAGAAACAACAGAATGATTCACATTAAGCCATCGGGCCATGTCAGTTTACAACTAACTATCCTGGTTCCATTCTTCCTACAGTCCTACACTGCGTAGAGTCTGGTACGTGTCTTCTCTGTGTCATACTGCATCGTCTGTGACTGTGTGCACAGCGATTGTAAATGTGGGACTACTTGGCAAACACTACCCCACTTTGATAGGTGCCCTGATGTCATTGTCGACATGGACGTCCATTGACTGGAATGCCTCTTCTGTGCAGAACACGGTAGTACAGACTTCTGTTGATAGTTTGTATAATTACATTGTGAATTCGACACAGGATGGGGAAATGGAGGATGACTGCTTTAATTTTTGACACCAGTGTATAATTTACTATTATACAGTATGATTCACAGATTCTGCAAGTAAGTAAGAGAACTCAAAAACTTAAGTTGAAAAAAGTCAAATCAACCCTATTCATAACAATCCATGAATACATTCCAACAACCAACTTAAGCGACATATGCACACGGAATACTTCCTTGATATATCTTTTACTTTACTTTGTAAAAGACTAAGGTGCATGACAAAGATCAATAGTAAATCATCCAGGGTAACAAAGAAAAACAGATGAAGTGTATTACCAATACCGTGCAACCATGCTACATGCATCTCATGCTGTGGTGCATACTAACCCCTTCCTGCAGCATTTGTCCAAGTGACAGAAGTACAGATGGCGCATCTCGCACTCGAACACCCATCGAATGACACGAACCACAAACAGAACAACACACATTGTCTTGAAATACCCATCACGGGCTCCACAATAACAATGATGTCAAGTTCTCTAGAGCAAGTAGTGGATAACTTTTACAAAGTCATCTATAATATTATTGTAGCAAAATAAGAAATGTTGTTCCAGAGTGCTCTCCTGCACTATTACTGCACACCATTGCATAAACCACAGTGATTTTAATAGTTTCTATTTAGAAGCAGATTCCGTATTTGTGCACCACTATAACCAAAAATGTCAACTACGCAACTGATGATAAAAAAATTTTTTTGAGCTTTCCTCAGAAATAAATAATTTTTTCATGGCAATTTCCCGTATGTCCAATAAAGGGCAAGGAAACGAAATTATTTTGGGTAAGAATTCACTGACTTCATTTAGGGATCTTGCCTGCTTACCACCAACAAAAAATTATAACATTAAAGTAATACAAAATCACAAATTACCATTCATAAAAAAGACAGTTTCAGCTATTTACTATCCAAACATTTTTGTCACAATCCTTATCCACATGTTTTCATATGTTTTTTATGTTATATGTTTTATATTTAGTCAAAATGCTCTTCTGATTCATGGGTTCCCTCCTGGGCCCTCTGAATTCACCATCCATGTCACATTCCTCACAACCTACCTCTATCCCTTTTATCAGTGTAAATTCCAAAAAGTACATACTTCACCATATCCAAATATAAAACTCCTCACTTTGAAAGTAAAAAGGTTATATGGTATGAACTACTTTGACCCAGTCAGAACGGCAAATTTTATGGTTCCATTAAGAACAATATACAACAGGGAAATGATTTGGTGTCTGGCAACTGTGAGTGTTGTTCAGTCTATTAAATATAAAACTGGAAATAACAGAATGTAGAAATTACAGATATTCAAGAAATATACACAGTACAGGGACAATCTGATTGTAAACAGTGAACTATAAGAGACCCAACACAACTGTAAGATGTAAGTAATGAGCATTATCTATCTACAAGGTGACAATTATTGAACTATTATGGGGGAGGGGGGGCAGGGGGGGGGGGGGGGGACTTACATTAGTTACAACCTACAGCATGCACACACTTTATTCAACATGTTAACGTCACTACAGATATTTGGATTTTGGTTATGACATGTTCGATATGCCTGCCACCATTGGTGTCATGAGGCACAAACGAATAGCAAAGTTCTACATAACCCACCAAAGTGTTGCAACATCAATGCTGTCAATGACTCCTGAATGGCTATTTTCAGTTCAGCAAAGGTTTTCGGGTTATTGCTGTACACCTTGTCTTTAATGTAGCCCCACAAAAAGGAGTTGCATTTGTTCAGATCTGGAGAATATGGCGGCCAATCAACGAGCGCTATGCCAGTAGCCCCTGGGTCTCCAGAGCCAGAATGCAGTCCCCAAAGCGCTCCTCCAGAACATCACTTTCCTGCTTCGATGGGATCGAGCTTCACATTACATGAACCATACCTTGTCGAAATCGGTCACCTTGGATAATAGGGATGATATCATCTTCCAAAATCTTCATGTATTGTTTGGTAGTCTTCGCGCCATCAAGGAATATCGCATCAATTATTCCGTGACTGGACACTGCACACCACACAGTCACCAGTTGAGGGTAAAGCGAGGCTCTGAAACGCAGATTCTCAGTTCCCCAAATGCACCGATTTTGCTTACTGAAGAACCCAACCAAACAAAAGTAGGTTTTGTCGCTAAACCAAACCATTCACATCAAAGTCAATTCCGTGGACAATAGTGTCAGTGAAACACACAGCTTGTCTGATCGATTTCCTGGGGCTGGTTTGAAACACATCGCATGTCTTCTCAATGTTTCCTGGTGTTTTCACCCTTTTTGGACAACTGACGTCAACACTGCGTCACAAACACTACCCATTCTCTCAAACTTGGCGAATTAAATTCTTGATTGTTAACACACTTATTGGACTGGTTGTCTTCAGCTTGAACTATTGCTTGAACCCAGTCACAAAAGTCACAAACTTCCTTTGAACTGTGGTTGGGCTGTTACTGCTCACATAGTACATGTACATGATGCAACACATACAAGGTGACAGTTATTAAAGTATATGAAATAAAAGCGCCATAACGTCTGAACGGTATATTTAAGTAGAAACAGATGGGTCAACCCAACTACTGATAATTTCTGAGACTTGATCAATTCCAAGCGAACCCCTGATTTCCCCATTCTTTCAAAGCTTCATAAATATCAGGTTGTTGACTGATTTATTTTGTGTGCCTTTACAAAAACTAAGAATCATTATGGTACCTGTTTCTTTAATCTGTTGCCTTTATATTCTTTGACACTAAATTGTATTCTGATTCAAAAATGAAAATGATCAATACATTTGAACCATGGGGCAGAACCATCAAATGAAAACATTAAAGGGGTTCAGCTGAGTGGTTCTTATTTTTTAAGTTTCATTATTTCTTTGTGCTAACCCTTCGTTTGATTCAATTTCACAAAAAAATGAGATGTGTGTAATTTTGGCAACATATGAATAGAGGAAGCCACACCCTTAGGCACTTGTATTTAAAAAAGACAAAAATAACATAAAAATTGCATTTAATTTTCATCTCAAAAATATTTACTGAAGTAGCTGATTAATTACTTTCACCTTCATTACTAAATTTGTTGCATAAACTGCAATAATTCAATCAATAACAATGTGGAGCACAACACTTGTGAAGCAAATATGAGAAAATCAAGTTTTCTTTTAGAAATTCTTATTTTTTGATACAGTCTCTCTTTTTATAGCCTAGAAACTTGCAGAAATACTTGAATACAACCTGAAGCACATACTGTTTCTGTTTCTTGTTTCTTTTTGTAAATAACTTATTGTAGCCTCCATGGGCTTGATGCCTTGTTCCGACAGATCATTTACAATTTTCAATTTATAGACCAGGTGCAGGGTGTTCATGAAATTGTCATTTTCACACCACTGTGAAACATCTGCCTTAAGGAACTCAACTCTCAAGTTAAGTGTGGTAAAAGAATAGTCTCATTTAAGTAGAAACTGATGGGTAAACCCAACTACTGATAATTTCTGGGATTTGATCAATTCCACGCGAACCCCTTTAATGTTTTCATTTGATGGTTCTGCCCCATGGTTCAAATGTATTGATCATTTTCATTTTTGAATCAGAATACAATTAACTGTCAAAGAATATAAAGGCAACAGATTAAAGAAACAGGTACCATAATGATTCTTAGTTTTTGTAGAGGCACATAAAATAAATCACAGTCAACAACTTGATATTTATAAAGCTTTGGAAGAATGGGGAAATCTGCACACACTGTTTTTGTTGCAGAAAGGACAGATAACCACACTGTGACGTATATATTGACAAGGAAAATGCAAATATCACACACTTCATTATCATCCTGTGGTGATACTTCAAATTGTCATTGAACACAAATATTTTCAAGCAATAAATGTTTTTGATAAGCACCTTGCACCTTCTTGGAGCACAGATATTCCAGGAGGTTATGCTTCACCAAGAAAAATTGCAGGTAATGCTATAATTCCCTATAATTCTCTCTAAGTTGCTATCATCTTGAACAAAACTAAGTATCTACATAATAGAGGGAAACATTCCACGTGGGAAAAATATATCTAAAAACAAAGATGATGTGACTTACCGAACAAAAGCGCTGGTAGGTTGATAGACACACAAACAAACACAAACATACACACAAAATTCTAGCTTTCACAACAAACGGTTGCTTCGTCAGGAAAGAGGGAAAGACGAAAGGAAGTGGGTTTTAAGGGAGAGGGTAAGGAGTCATTCCAATCCCGGGAGCGGAAAGACTTACCTTAGGGGGAAAAAAGGACGGGTATACACACACACACACACACACACACACACATATCCATCCAGCCACTTCCTCATCCCCTCAAACCCAGAATCCCCCACAGAAGAACCACAAAAGTGCCCCACTTGTGACAGGATACTTTCTGGGACTGGACCAGACTCTGAATGTGGCTCTCCAGCAGGGATACGACTTCCTCAAATCCTGCCCTGAAATGAGATCCATCCTTCATGAAATCCTCCCCACTCCACCAAGAGTGTCTTTCCACCGCCCACCTAACCTTCGTAACCTGTTAGTTCATCCCTATGAAATCCCCAAACCACCTTCCGTACCCTCTGGCTCCTATCCTTGTAACTGCCCCCGGTGTAAAACCTGTCCCATCCACCCTCCCTCCAGTCCTGTAACCCGGAAGGTGTACACGATCAAAGGCAGAGCCACATGTGTAAGCACCCATGTGATTTACCCCTGACCTGCCTACACTGTGATACATTCTATGTGGGAATGACCAGCAACAAACTGTCCATTCGCATGAATGGACACAGGCAGACAGTGTTTGTTGGTAATGAGGATCACCCTGTGGCTAAACATGCCTTGGTGCACGGCCAGCACATCTTGGCACAGTGTTACACCACCCGGGTTATCTGGATACTTCCCACCAACACCAACCTATCCGAACTCCGGAGATGGGAACTTGCTCTTCAATATATCCTCTCTTCCCATTACCCACCAGGCCTCAATCTCCGCTAATTTCAAGTTGCCGCCACTCGTACCTCACCTGTCATTCAACATCATCTTTGCCTCTGCACTTCTGCCTTGACTCACATCTCTGCCCAAACTCTTTGTCTTTAAATATGTCTGTTTGTGTCTGTCTATGTGTGGATGGATATGTGCGTGTGCACGAGTGTATACCCGTCCTTTTTTCCCCCTAAGGTAAGTCTTTCCGCTCCCGGGGTTGGAATGACTCCTTACCCTCTCCCTTAAAACCCACTTCCTTTCGTCTTTCCCTCTCCTTCCCTCTTTCCTGACAAAGCAACCGTTTGTTGCGAGTCTATCGACCTACCAGCACTTTCGTTCGGTAAGTCACATCATCTTTGTTTTTAGATATAAAACTAAGTATCTGAAATACATCAATTGGATCTAAGTTTTCCTTGACTTTCCCATACCGAATTCCAGTTAGGAATTTATTAACACAGATTCCACACCAAGCATTTGGAATTTTTTTAAAAGATTTTTATATTTGGACCTATGTTTTAGAGTCCCTCTTTTGTTCAAAAACAGTTTTGAGAATCACTTCATATGTATGATATCTGCAAGGTTATTACAAGAGGCCTTATTCTAAAAAGTTTTCAATCAAAACTTACACATTTCTAGAACCTCCTGTACTTGATGCTGTTGTGTCAAAAACTAATGTTTTAAAGTGGAATTGATGATAACATTTAGAAAGAGTTTCATACACAGTTGAAATCTGCTCTTTTCCTGTTGCAGATAGCAATGCAGGCACCCCACAAAGTTGCTCAGTATCACAATTTAACAATGAAAAGATCAATTATTGACAACATTATTTAATTGAATAGATAAAAAATCTACTCACTAAGTGGCGGCACAACACACACGTAAAAGGAGGTTGTAACTGGCAAGCTTTTGGAGCCAGTGGCTCCTTCTTCAGGCAGAAGGGTTGAAGGGAAAGGAAGAGGGGTGAAGGAAAAGGGCTGCTTTTTCCCAAAAACTCATCACTTACCACACAGAGTGGCACTTTGAGTAATAGAAAACCCATAATGTTTCTTTGACTTGTGGCAGATTGCTTTCAGGTATTTCATGAGAGTAATACCTAAGTAAATAAATCTTCTCCCATAAATGAGCTGAAGACAAAGACTTTGCACTTGTCAAGTCTGCTACCTTTCCTTGAAGGAGACACAGTACCAGTGTGGTCTGGGTTGGGTCGAGAGGTAACAGTCCAGCTCATGCTGCCCTCTCTGTACCTCTCTCTGTGTCACTGAACTGTCAATTCACCCGATCAATTTGATTTAGAACATGAGAACACATTCTAATTTCTCCTGTAGTAGTAATATTTGGACGATTTACCAACAATTATGAAAAGGATGGATTATTCTTTGAAGGTAAGGTACATAAACCAATCCACAGCACAGACATGGGCTTCCACATGGCACCTCCTATGCCAGCCTGTTTATAAGCCATCTCGAGGAAACTTTCCACGCTTCCGAAAACCCCAAATGCCTTGTCTGGTTCAGGCTAATTGATGATACCTTCATATCTGGACTCAGGGCCAGGACAACCTGTCCTCATTCCTTCAACCCCAATACCTTTTCTCCCAACCACTTCACCTTGCCCTCCTTGACCCAGCATGCCACGTTCCTGGATGATGATCTCCTCCTGTCTGATGGCTACATCCACACCTCTCTCCACGTTAAACCACCAACTACCCACATTAACTGATTTTGGCAGCTGCCATCCCTTCCACACCAAAAAAACCCTCCCATAAAGCCCGGCCACCCAGGGACAGCATACCTGCAGTGACAAGAGCTACCTTTCACAGTACGCTTATGGTCTCTCACAAAGGCCTTCACAAACAAGCACGATCTTCCCGTGCCATATCCCCACACACATCCAATCCTCCCACCACCTCGAAGAACCAGCTACAAGGGTGCACTCCCTCATAAACCAATACCACCATGGGCTGGAACAACTGAACCATACCCTTCTTCAGGACTTTGATTACCCATCATAAGGCCCTGAACTGAGGGACATTCTACCCCAGATCCTTCCACCCCCTCCTAAAGTTGTGTTTCATTGCCTACCCAACAACATCCTAGTCCATCCCTAAGTCACTCCCAAATCCAGTCCCTTGCCACAGTGATCACATCCCTGTGGAAGATCCAGTTACAAGACCTGCACAGTTCACTCACTTGGTACTTCCTATTACAGTCCTGTCACAGGCTTAACCTACCCCATCAGAGGCCGGACCACCACCTGTGAAAGCAGCATTGTCATATACTAGCTCTATCGCAATCATTGCACAGCTTTTTATACTGGAATAACTACCAACCACCTGTTCCCATGATGAATGACCACCACCAAACTTTGGGCAAGAGCAAAGTGCACCATCCTGTGCCACAACAAGCAGCTGAACATAACATGCTCGATTTTAATGGCTGCTTGGCAACTCTTAAGTTATCTGTATCCTCCACTCCATCACCATCTTTTTTTTTTTTAATTTTGGAGATGAGAGTTCTCCCTAGAACAAATTCTCTACTCCTGAGATTATCCCGGCCTCAACTCTGGATAATCTACTGCCCCACACAATCCACCTAACAGTTTCCAGCCCCTAGGTCCTTTGAAGTGCAAAATGGCTAAGCAGGGATGGCTAGAGGACAAATGTAATGATCTAGAGGCTTATCTTGCTAGGGGTAAGATAGATACTGCCAAGAGGAAAATTAAAGAGACCTTTGGAGAAAAGAGAACCGCTAGTATGAATATCAAGAGCTCAGATGGAAACCCACTTCTAAGCAACGAAGGGAAAGTAGAAAGGTGGAAGGAGTATATAGAGGGTCTATACAAGGGCGATGTACTTGAGGACAATGTTATGGAAATGGAAGAGGATGTAAATGAAGATGAAATGGGAGATGATACTGCGTGAAGAGTTTGACAGAGCACTGAAAGACCTGAATCAAAACAAAGCCCCGGGAGTAGATAACTTTCCATTAGAACTACTGAAAGCCTTGGGAGAGCCAGTCCTGACAAAACTCTACCATCTGGTGAGCAAGTTGTATGAGACAGGCGAAATACCCTCAGACTTCAAGAAAAATATAATAAATCCAATCCCAAAGAAAGCAGGTGTTGACAGATGTGAAAATTACCGAACTGTCAGTTTAATACGTCATGGCTGCAAAATACTAATGGGAATTCTTTACAGACGAATGGTAAACTAGTACAAGCCAACCTCAGGGAAGATCAGTTTGGATTCCATAGAAATACTGGAACACGTGAGGCAATACTGACCCTACGACTTATTTTAGAAAATAGATTAAGGAAAGGCAAACCTAAGTTTCTAGCATTTGTAGACTTAGAGAAAGCCTTTGAAAATGTTGACTGGAATAATCTCATTCAAATTCTGAAGGTGGCAGGGGTAAAATACAGGGAGTGAAAGGCTATTTACAATTTGCACAGGAACCAGATGGCAGTTATAAGAGTCGAAGGACATGAAAGGGAAGCAGTGGTTGGGAAGGGAGTGAGACAGGGTTGTAGCCTCTCCCCAATGTTATTCAATCTGTATATTGAGCAAGCAGTAAAGAAAACAGAAGAAAAATTCGGAATAGGTATTAAAATCCATGGAGAAGAAATAAAAACTTTGAGGTTCGCCGATGACATTGTAATTCTGTCAGAGACAGCAAAGGACTAGGAAGAGCAGTTGAACGGAATGGACAGTGTCTTGAAAGGAGGGTATAAGATGAACATCAACAAAAGCAAAACGAGGATCATGGAATGTAGTCGAATTAAGTCGGCTGATGCTGTGGGAATTAGATTAGGAAATGAGATACTTAAAGTAGTAAAGGAGTTTTTCTATTTGGGGAGCAAAATAACTGATGATGGTTGAAGTAGAGAGGATATAAAATGCAGACTGTCAATGGCAAGGAAATCGTTTCTGAAGAAGAGAAATTTGTTAACATCGAGTATAGATTTGAGTGTCAGGAAGTCGTTTCTGTAAGTATTTGTATAGTGTTTAGCCATGTATGGAAGTGAAACATGGACGATAACTAGTTTGGACAAGAAGAGAATAGAAGCTTTCGAAATGTGGTGCTACAGAAGAATGCTGAAGATAAGGTGGGTAGATCACGTAACTAATGAGGAGGTATTGAATAGGATTGGGGAGAAGAGAAGTTTGTGGCACAACTTGACTAGAAGAAGGGATCGGTTGGTAGGACATGTTTTGAGGCATCAAGGGATCACAAATTTAGCATTGGAGGGCAGCGTGGAGGGTAAAAATCGTAGAGGGAGACCAAGAGAAGAATACACTAAGCAGATTCAGAAGGATGTAGGTTGCAGTAAGTACTGGGAGATGAAGAAGCTTGCACAGGATAGAGTAGGATGGAGAGCTGCATCAAACCAGTCTCAGGACTGAAGACCACAACAACAACAACAACAAGAACAACAGGTCCTATAACCTCCTCACAATTCTAGCCCCCACACCCTCATCATTTTCACCCTCTGCTGACCAACCCACCCGTCTTTTCTCTCTCTGTTCCTTTTCTTTCCTCCCCCCCCCCCCCCCCCCAAGCCACCAAAAACTGCACAAATATCACACAGCTTATTTCCGCATGGAATAAAGGAACCAAATGGGAGGGGGTGGAGTGGGGATGGGGGTGAGGGAGTAGTTGGTGTGCAGGAAGTATTACAAGAAATTTTTAAAAATGCAAATAAGTTACAGGTCTGTGAATCTCTCACAAGTACAGAGGGTTGAAAAGTTCCTTCAGAAGATCCAACATTAACCTGAAATGTGTTAATCATACAATTGCAGGATTCCTTCAATTTTACAGTCCCTTTCACTTTTCAGGGAAGGTAGCAGTGGCAGCTCCTACAACGTTTTCACCTTTAGTTTGTTTACAGAAGATAATTTATTTGCTGGAGTATTACACCCATTAAATAACTGAAAGCAAACTGCCATGTGTCACTCTGTCGTAATTTTCAGGTTTGTAAATAAACTGTGCCTCAAAATGGCATACCAGTATTGTGGGAAGAGATGATTTATTAGAAAAAGCATCAATTTTGAAGCAGGAGGAGTGAAACTAATAACAAAAATTTGAAAATTTATATTAACAATGGCACCAACTACAAAATTACACTGGATTGTCAGTAATGGTTCATAAGCAAAAAGAAACAGATTTTCAAAAAATTGGGGACAAAATACATGATAATGTTTTGAATATCATTACGATTTAAGACAAAACTTTTCAATCCATCAACAGTTCAAAGCAAGGCAAAGGTTCATGCACCAAATTAATCACCAGCTATTTGAGAAAGAGAGAGATGCTTCAGAATAAGCAGAAGCAGCCAGGAAAAGGCAAAAGTGAAATGAATATGAAATTCAGAAATCCAGCAACTTATGGTTTCATGTAATATTATACAGGGTGTTACAAAAAGGTACGACCAAACTTTCAGGAAACATTCCTCACACACAAAGAAAGAAAATATGTTATGTGGACATGTGTCCGGAAACGCTTACTTTCCATGTTAGAGCTCACTTTATTACTTCTCTTCAAATCACATTAATCATGGAATGGAAACACACAGCAACAGAATGTACCAACACTTTGTTACAGGAAATGTTCAAAATGTCCTCCGTTAGCGAGGATACATGCATCCATCCTCCATCGCACGGAATCCCTGATGTGCTGATGCAGCCCTGGAGAATGGCGTATTGTATCACAGCCGTCCACAATACGAGCACGAAGAGTCTCTACATTTGGAGGAGGAGGAGGAGATTAGTGTTTAACGTCCCGTCGACAACAATGTCATTAGAGACGGAGCGCAAGCTCGGGTTAGGGAAGGACAGGGAAGGAAATCGGCCGTGCCCTTTCAAAGGAACCATCCCGGCATTTGCCTGAAAGAATTTAGGGAAATCACGGAAAACCTAAATCAGGATGGCCGGAGACGGGATTGAACCGTCGTCCTCCCGAATGCGAGTCCAGTGTGCTAACCACTGCGCCACCTCGCTCGGTATCTACATTTGGTACCGGGGTTGCGTAGACAAGAGCTTTCAAATGCCCCCATAAATGAAAGTCAAGAGGGTTGAGCTCAAGAGAGCGTGGAGGCCACGGAATTGGTCTGCCTCTAAAAATCCATCGGTCACCGAATCTGTTGTTGAGAAGCGTACGAACACTTCGACTGAAATGTGCAGGCGCTCCATCGTGCATGAACCACATGTTGTGTCGTACTTGTAAAGGCACATGTTCTAGCAGCACAGGTAGAGTATCCCGTATGAAATCATGATAACGTGCTCCATTGAGCGTAGGTGGAAGCGTAGGTGACGAAACTAAAATGAGCTCTAACATGGAAATTAAGCGTTTCTGGACACATGTCCACATAACATCTTTTCTTTATTTGTGTGTGAGGAATGTTTCCTGAAAGTTTGGCCGTACCTTTTTGTAACATCATGTATAAGTTTTACACCTAAATGCACAGGACAATTCAAAATGAACTACAAACTGCTGTAACTATTTAATGCATAGTGATATAGTAATAATAATTACACAGAATGTAAAAATGCAGTAAATCTGAAGCTTTACGAAGGTTCAAACATTTTAAAATCAACACCTTCCAAGACAGTGGGTAGGTTGAATTCTGCCTTTGGCTATCTAGATCACCAGACCTGACACTCATGGAGGTCATTTTATGGGATTATGTGAAAGACCTTTGCACGTTCTTTGCTGAAAACAACTTCAGAACTCAAAATGTGTTGTTGACTCCAAATCTGCTTCAGAATGTATGTTGTGAAATGGATTATTGCTTAGATATTGTCTGTGTGACCAAGGGGAATTACAGAACTTATAACTTATGGAAAAAACTTCCTTTTACATTCTTATTGATATGACAGTATGCATTTGTAATGACTATATTCATTTTGACCCCCCCCCCCCATGGTGTCCTTATCTTGTCATGGTGGTGAGGCTTGCATGGTCAAATGATCCTGAGAGCTAGGCTGGGGGTAGCTTTGCTGCTAGTAGGGTCTCCCATACCAGATAGGTCAAAGGTGATGATCCACACTAAATGGGACACCCTGGTCCTCCAGGTTGGGGGTTGGGCACGGGGCAAACACCTCCACACCATAAAAAAGATGACTGTCACGAAACACCAAGAAATAGCCTCAGATTCGGTACGGAACAATGGAAACAACCACAGCATGTCAAAGGTCAATGGCAGGAACATAAAGTCCATAAGTTTTTTCCATAAATTATAAGTTCTGTGTAATTCCCCTTGGTCACACAGACAAACATAGAGTGAAGTGTGGCACTTGGAATATAAAAGCACTATTCTCACCTGGACAGGTGAAGGGCCTTAATGAAGAACTGAATAGGTACAGGCTAGACATAGTGGCACTGCAAGAAATGAGATGGCCTGGAGAAGGAATGCATAAACAAAAGTGGTTTAGCAAGACTTTGTTCAGATGACAAGAACATTAATGGAAGAGGCAATGAGATCAGGCCTGAAGTTGATAAGACAAAATACCTCACAGTTAGCAGAGAAAATGATGACAGACCCCTGAAAGTGGAGGACAAAGTCTTTGAAAGTGTAAGAGACTTGAAATATCTTGGGGCTATACTAAGTGAAAGGAACGAGATAGACCAGGAAATTAACGCATGAATACAAGCAGGAAACAGGTCAAGGTTTCCTCTTGGAAAGATGTTCAAGTCCTGGCTTCTGTCGAGATCCTCAAAGATCAAGATCTACAAGACAATAATACAACCTGTAGTCTTATACGGATCAGAGACCTGGACCATCACCCAAAAGATGGAAAGGAAACTCCTGACATTTGAGAATGCGATCCTCAGACAGATTTTTGGGCCAGTTAAGGATGGAGGTGAATGGAGGAAAAGAATGAACTATGAATTGCAGGAGCTATACAAATCAATGGGCATTGTGGTAGTGATCAAAGAAAGAAGAATGAAGTGGTATGGACACATAATGCATCGAGAAGGCCAGGTCATCAGGCAGGTAATGGAGGAAGAGATCAGAGGCACAAGACCACGGGGAAGACGACGACTCTGATGGACTGATCAGGTCACAGAAGATACACTGGGGCTGTCTCAAGAAGAATACATAGACCAAGGACACTGGAGAAGGCCGATTGGTGAGGCCAAAGACCAACTACAGTTTGTATGGCCAATGCAGTAAGTAAGTATATTCATTCTGAACTCTCGTGTCTTTGGAAAGGAAAGAAAATCCACTACAATGTCAGTGGTGATAATCTCATGTTTCTTTCAGTAACATTTTAAAATATTAGTCTTTGAAACCACAGAATCAACTACAGGCAATTTCAGAGATATGCTTTAAAAAAAACCTCTTGTATCTACTTTGTACACATCAGATATACGAAATCATTCCCCATTCCCAGAAGTATTTTTGAAGAAAAAGCTGACCTGATGAAACACAGGTCTGTCTCCACTGATCTTTTGAGAGGGGGGGGGGGGGGGGGGGGCGATCAAATACGCTTGATCCGCAAACAATGTCAAAAAATTCCAACCCGCGATCCAGAACACCAAGATCAAGAAACAACTCAAAAACCTTGATTGTGTTCAAGTCTCCTAGAGAGAACAGAAACTCAGAGAAGATTATATTGAATTCTTAGAACTAACCATAATGTGTCTTTTGAAAAATTGTCTTGTGGAGTATCCTTCTGTGCTCATGCATGATGGATGATGGCCAGCTATTTACTGCTTGAAATGTTTATGCTCTTTGATCAGTTTGAACAATCACCCCGAGAAGATAAAGCAATGTGCAATATTTTTATTTTTCTTATCACTATATATTCTGCAGCTGAGAGAGCTCTGGCCAGCAAAATCATAAATTAATAATCTTGATGTATTATTAGTTCATTGTATTGTTTCTTGCCTATTCTTCTAAATTTCTGAAATTATCTTCAACTTGTATATAAGACAACAAATGTTTTGTTACATAAACATATACAATATGTTGTTAGTGTGGAAGCATTCTGAATACTAAACTGCGCGTCATTTATGTTGGCGGCCGAGTTTAGGTTCGTTCTGCGCATCCGACGTCACAAAACACAGTCAGCCAATGAACAGAGAACGACGTTGCCACATCTCGACTGCAGTGCAGAGCACGGACGAGTGTCTTCAGTATTAGAAACGTTCAGTCATAAATAAAGTAATAGAACAAAAGCAATGTCTTGATAGCAGACATTCTTTTATAGAAAGTTTGGAAAAAGCATTCTTTATACCAACTGCTTCATATTCTATTAATTAATTAAACCAAACAAGCAATAAGACTCCTAATTCAGGCGATAGCAAGGAAAGGTGTTTGTATCACTCTCACGAACTGCTTTTTCGCAATAAAGAACAGCGGTAATTGTTTATTTCCTATTGTACTTCGACGAAGCGTGAGTTATTCGTAGTCATACCAACAGTGTTTGTCAATATTTTGCGTGACGTATTATAGTCCTCATTGCGTTATGTACTCACTTTTGGCGTTATGGAGTCGGATGCGGTGCGTTAGCGTAACGGTTAAGGTGTTGGGCTACTAACTAGAAGGTTATGAGTTCAAATCTCATCTGGTGTTTAATATTTTCATTATTTAAAAACAATATCGAAGTGCCTTACTTCGCGAATTATATTCGTTTGAATGCAATTTTTTGAAATTTCTAGTGCTTTGTCTCTTTATTAACCCTTTCGCTGCTGCAGACACGTGCTCGTCGCATTCCGCGCTGTGCGCGATTTTGTCACTCCACTGCTCGCCTGTGCAGACACATGGTGTTCCGACTGCTTTGATGCTCTTATCATTCGATTCCACAAAAACTATTTGGCCCAAAAATAGATTTTTTACACATCTTCTTGACTGATACCTTCCCCCCATAAATGACTTAATTTTGACATCTTCAACTTTTGTGGTCCTGTCGTCCTCAGTTGCGCGTAATACTACGGCATATTGATAAGTTTCACTTATGGACCGTCTGACAGCAACTGAATAAAACACAATTTTAGTGCCATACGCGTTTCGCCTTTATTTTCTGCAAGGCATCATCAGTGGCAGGTTGCGTAGACAGTTTCTTACATATTAAGCTCCTGTTGCATTTTTGGTGTTGTTCTTCTTCCTATGAGCGCCAATTTGCTGATTTTTCCACATTCCACAGTACTATGCACTGAACACTTGTTTTAATGCATTAAACTTTCCGTATGGTCGATTTTAGTTGCCACAATGTTGAGAGTGAAATGTGGACAAGATACCTAAATTTCATATAAAATTTACTGTACACTCTATGGACTTTTACCTCTGCGAACTCTTCAAAATTTCGTGCAATGGTTTACTACATTTAATGCTGCATAATAACTGCATTAAACATCGAAACAAAATTTCGTCATTTATGGGGGGAAGGTATCAGTCAAGAAGATAGGTAAAAATCTAATTTTTGGGCCAAATTGTTTTTGTGGAATCGATTGATAACAGTGTCAAAGCAGTCGGAACACGATGTGTCTGCACAGGTGAGCAGTGCAGTGACAAAATCGCGCACAGCGCAGAATGCAGGCAGCACGTCTTTGTAGCAGCGAAAGGGTTAATGCGGCCGTGGTAGCTTTACTTCATGAACTGCGCGCTCCCCCCTACAGGTAAGCTTGCGAACTATGCTATACTATGGCGCTGCTTCTATTGGCGCGTGCGTCGTGTGCAACTGGCAACGCAGCAATCTCCCGCTTCTGGGCGGGCATGCGCGAGCCGCCAAGATAAAAGAATTGAACTATAAAACAATCTAACTGCTGTATCTATATACAATCTTAGATAGTAAATCCTGATCTTGTCTTCTCTGAGGGGCCCCTTCTGCGCCTATGTGGTGTTGGGCGCTGCACGACTTACTTGCTATGAAATAAAATCTTTTGCTGGTGTCTTCCCACCACCAAATGCCACCCAAGGATTACCTCAAACAATTAATAAAACACAAGCAAACATCTGTTCTAACATAGCATCTCCTACACAAAACTGCAGATCTGTGTGCTATTTGAAACATACCCTATTACCTAATGTTAAAAAATGACAGGATTACTCCTCTCTATAAGACAATGAGTGTACGGAAGACTTTGAACTTCTGCTCTTTAAGGGGAAAAAAGCCAAAATTTAACTATGCGAAAGTTCTGTAACACAGCATGGTTCTGTGTCCCTTCTGAAGCAAAAACACTATATTTGGATGTCAGTATTCTGCAAAAAAATTTATAAATAACATGTTTTCAATTATGGTATCCCTCATCTGCTTTACAAAAACTGAAAGATCATTTAGAAGCTGTCTCCTAGTCTGTTGCCTTAGCCATCTTTGATCCTAATTAGTCCTCAGTTTCAAACAAGGAAATGGTATTAAATTGACTGGCAGCACCATCAGAAAAAAAACATTGAAGAATTGATGTAGGAATTCATAAAATCCCAGAAATTATAAATTACTGGATTTAACAATTTGTTGCTAATAAATTAAGTGTATTTTTAACGTGACTGATTTGGGTCCTACTTTCCTCTTAAACACCCTCTCTCCACAATGACATGCAAATGACGATTTTGTAACACATTACAACCAGTTCTTAAATTAAAAATTTTACATCATCCGGCTGAGGGAGGCATCAATCTCACAAAGGACTACAATAAATTACACAAATATGAACAATATGTGCTTCAGTTGAGTTAGAAGATCATAGTAAGTGTCCATGACATACAAATAGACATTAACAAAGAACAAAAATTTTTATTAGGCAATATATTTTCTTGTCATGCTTGGCTAACAAATCTCCTATGCAACTGAACACATTTTATGTTCTTAAATTTAGAACAGCTATAATAATCATTAAGTTGAAAGTAATAAAGTTATTGGTTAATCAGCCTCTTCTGAACAATATTTTTGAGATAAAAATGAGATAAAAAATAAGATTTTAACATCCCCCCCATATGTAGGGCCTGAGTGACATCATCTCCTTTTCCTGCTCAGGCCACATTACATGCAACTCCTTTTTCTGTACAATGGAACTTTGGGAGGATGGGTAACAAAGGAAGAAAAGCAAACTTGAAAAATAAAGTCAACCTAATGTGTACAGTATGAACCATACACAAATGCTACAATTACATGAATAAGTGCTATTATTATCACTGGCTACTTCGTGGATTTTACATTCTTCACTGAGAATGAATGATGGTTACAGAAGACTTTACTCATGGATCCATCTCAAATATTACCCATCGTAAGCTGAATACTGATAAAACAAAAACACATTATGTGTCATCATTAACATTTACTTCTGAAACAGAATTTAAAAGAAAGCTAACTGTAAAGATGTTAACCAATTTGGACAAGATGCACAGGACTCCTAAAACTAACTACTCACTCACAATATATGAAAGATGCAACTGTCTTCATTAAGCACAAACACAGACAGGCAATATGTATTTGCTGTGCTCACTAAACAGCAGCATGAAGATGATGCTCATTATTTTCTGAGATGTGAAGAATCATCATTATGAATTAACCATCACAAGTTGTATGATGAACTCATAGTAAAAATGCAAGGATGCTGATCAGAGAAGTTTCATTAGCAAACAAGGCCCACATTATTTTGACAGTGACACATTTCAAAATAAGTGTGAAATATTTGGCAAAAAAGACTTCATTCTGATACCAGAACACAAATAAAATGTCACATTTCTATGGAGTATAAGACTCTGTTAAGGACACACACAATTTGCAATAGTTCACTAAAAAAAGTAGAGGGAAGTTATTATTAGTAAGGGAAATCACACTGTTGAGAGTTAAAGATATAAAGAAAAATATTAAGAAAACATTTAAAAGTTCCAATTCATATACTTTCCAACACAGTTCCAGAAAACCTATAGTTATTGCTACTTGGTGAAATATATGATTATTCGAGAAATGCACCTGTCGGATGATGCAGAGTGTTTTACAATGTACAGCAGCAACCACCCAACACAACAATGTACATCATAAACACCCTGGAGTAGTTTGTAACAAACTTGGTATACTGACGACTTATTTTCTAGAGCACTCTTAGGGGTGAAGTGGAAGTATAAACGGCAAGGGTGTGGGAGACGAGGTGACATGTAAAAATGATAAAACGATAAAAAGGAACTATGTTAGTCTCAAATCTATAGCTCACAGGGTTGCTGAGCTGATGGGCGACAGTCGTGAGGACATTTTACGGCTAAGGATGGAGGTGGCGGTAAGAATTGTTAACAATTAATGCCTCTAGGAATTATAAGACCATAAAATTTTACTTATAAAGTTATCACAATACCATACCAACAGCCTTGGCCTTAACACCACCAATAGTAATCTAAAGTTAGGAACAAAACATTTTGCACTGTAAATAGGACTAAGCTTTGCAACATAAAACTGTAAGAAACTCTATGGCAAATAATATCTTCAAATTTTCTATTTGAACAAGTAAGAGACAATTGTTAAATATGCACAAGTAAATATAAATCATAACTTTTTAAATTTTACACTAATTTTGATGAATGTATTACATTAGAGGCACAACTTAACAGAAAGATATCTCAGCCTCCAAGATCTAGGTTATCTATAAGGAGAAGCAGCTAAACAATTACACTATAATCATATAAGAATACAAATAACTTCCACTTACCAAGTACCAGGAAATGCACACATGACCAAACAGTGACAAAATACTTGCTTTCAAAAGCAATGCTATTTCACCTGACAAAAGAGCAAAAATGACTGGAGGAAATGGGATTATAGAGAACAAGAGTGAAGAAGTCATTTGGTATGCCACATGAAGGAACATAGCAAGACAGAACATGATTTCTTTCTCTCCTTTTTCTGCCCTACTTTAATTTCCAGATAAAAGTGTTTGCTCCAGTCATTTCTTCTCTTTCATCAAATCAAGTAATCTCAAGTTTAGTTAGCAAGCAATTTTTGCCATAGTTTATTTTGCTGTTATTTACTAAATGCAATTTTTTCTATCTTTATTATGATGTACGATTTTTAAATTAGAATACTAGGAACTTAACAAGCAGCAATCTCTACCGCATACAGAATACTATTACCAACATTTGCACAAATAATACAATTGATAAACAAAGGAATTCAACAAACATGAAGCCAAAACTTATCTAAACTCATCGTGCAGTATGTTTAGCACACTGCACATGCAAACAGAATGTACTCATATTTCCAAGAAAAAGAGCTCTCCATGCAACACACTTTGCAAGATGGGAAACAGCTGGCCCCTACAAAGAAACTTAACTGAAAAAGTTTTCCTCCTCCTTCTAGAATCATTGACGCAAAGATTAGCCTCAACAAAACACTATTTGAAGTGATACACCTCTGACCGTTCAACTTGAAAACTACTTTTTTCATTTATGGTTGACTTATGGAGCAATCAAATAGGTCTTTAGGTTTTCCTGCATACTTTAGAATGACGCAAAATTTTGTAGACTTTATTCTTCATCAAACCAATCCTTCACTAACACTTCTTACTATTTCTTATCTATCATTTGATATTTTGAATTTTGTGCTTGTAAAAGTTTCTTGAACAGCACATGTCTTTAGTGTGCACGTAACAGAATTGGGAGGGGGGTAGCAACATCCAACATATTCATTTTTAGCTTAATACAGAAAGTGACTCAACCACTGGAGGCATATGAAAAACTGCATATTTCAATCAACAATGATACATTCTAATGGATCTGTGACATGTCAACCATTAAGATTTGCATTCCATAGATAAGGTTATGGTTTCAATGTATGGGTGCCATACACTTCAAGTGAACCACACAAAACCAGCAGTTGACCATTTGTGTATTTCTGAATACTTTTCATTGAATAGCTAATGAAAAACCTTCCCCAGTCCCACTCAAAACAATTACTAGCGACGTAATGACAAATCATGGTGCAAATACACTATACTCCTGGTGAAAGTACGTTTTTTTTCATATTAAGTGACAATATACTTTCCATCAGAGCTAAAAAACTTTTCAATTCTGTAAATGGTGAAGGTTTTATACAACTGCAAAAACCTTCCCAGCACTTTAAGACATGAAATCCAGCAAAAAACAACACAGTCTGGAAAGATCTTTGATGCGCGGCAACATTTAGACTGCATGTTTTGGCATTATGACTGTACAAACTAAAATTCCACCAAATACAGCAACAGGAATTCCACCAAAATACAGCACAGTAACTTCCAAAGCACTGAAATTGAGACTGTGATGCACTTTTTTCAGCCAATCATAGCTCGTGTCACATGATCTCACCAGCCAATGACTGCAGGTATTCAGTTCATAGGGCACATGATTTAATCAGCCCATAGCAACATCATTGTTAAGTAGCATGAACACACAAATAGAACAAAGTTAAAGGTTTAAATTAATATACATACAGCATAGCCACCAGAAAAGCTAAGCTTTCACAAATAATACTGGTCTTCAGAAATTTTTTGCACTTTTTTTTCCCCTGGGGGTGTGATTAGGCAGGGTCCTAAGAACACAACTTAAATTGCAGCAGCTGAACATTCCTGACAAGCACAATTATAAATTTCACTGCAGTGCACCAAACATTTCGCGGGTTACCTGGCTGACTATGTGTTCCATCAATCCCTTCGACTTTTCCATAGAACAGCCAATTGCCGTGGTGCAATGTTTCAAGAACTCACTTTGCACTATTTTTTGAAGGATAATTATACTTTTGCCATCATTATCACATAATTTGTAATAAGAACGACTAAAATAAATATGAAAAACTAATCTCGAACTTCATCTTTTTTAGAGTGTGTTATCCTTTAAGATACATCAAACACAAAGTTTGCAATGAAGATTAGATGGGTAGATCACTTAACTAATGAGGAAGTATTGAATAGGATTGGGGAGAAGAGAAGTTTGTGGCACAACTTGACTAGAAGAAGGGATCGGTTGGTAGGACATGTTCTGAGGCATCAAGGGATCACCAATTTAGTATTGGAGGGCAGCGTGGAGGGTAAAAATTGTAGAGGGAGACCAAGAGATGAATACACTAAGCAGATTCAGACGGATGTAGGTTGCAGTAGGTACTGGGAGATGAAGAAGGTGGCACAGGATAGAGTAGCATGGAGGGCTGTATCAAACCAGTCTCAGGACTGAAGATCACAACAACAACAATCCTTTAAGATACATCAAACACAAAGTGGCAGGTCCACAGTGTTAAGTTTTGAATGAGAGCCTAATGCTCCATGATTTTAGAAATTCATTACACATTCTCGTACGTAACATAATTCACCACACGTAAAAGGAAATTTACTTTGGAAGTACTAACGCTTATCAAACCATCATTCGGAATATTTTCTAGCGAGCTACTACAAATGTAAATAGTTGTGACATCATGCTCATCCAAAGGAGGACCTTGAGAAAGACACATTGAAAGCATTTTGTTGTTACGAAGCATTGCTTAGCCTTAGACACATTTTGCTGTTGGTAGACACTTGTCTGTGTTCCTTTGGTTGTTGTAAACAGCACATTTTCTTTGCAACTTAAGTTTCATCTTTGTGTTATTCTCTTGTTTCTGTTTTATTACTGCAGCAGCACGCTAAAGTAAAATTCTTTGTTAAGTGTTATCTGTTCTTACCAGTCATAATTACAAAAATTTCACTGAAAACTAAAAACTGGAAAATTCCCAGAAGTCTAAAAATTACCAGGCTTTTCCTGTATTTCTTCTGGATGAAAAAATTCCCTGGTTTTTTCACAATATCCATGTTGTCCTGAGGCATGTACACCCTGCTTTACATCCTGCAGACGTTTTCTACCTTTTCTCGATGACCTCTTCAATTCTACACCAGTAGATCTCTTCCCAACATTGATAAAGTTTCTAATCAATTAGAAAACTTCCAAAATTTGTTAGATTAGCTGATAAACTTCCAAATGAGATCTAGATTATTTCTTAATTCAACATACAATTGTACTGAGAAAGAATTCAAGCAACCATGCAGAAACACATGCATATACATAACGAGTTTGTAAAATGAAGTAGCAGCTTCTAAAGCATTCCTGAAGAATTTGTTGATATCCTTAGAACAGCCAGATTATGGGACCCACAGGATTTCAGATACGAGAAAAGTCTCCTCTGACAAAGAGCCCACTTAGTGACTGCTCAAATATATATTTTAAAGTGATTTCAGTGAAACTATATTAAATCTATACACACAGTTCTTCCATGTCATTCCCCACCCCCCTGCCCCTAGGTCTTCGTCCTGACCTGTGGCCCCACAATCTTGAGAGTCACTGTCATCATCTGAGAGCCATCAACAAGTAGGAGCACCAAGTGAAACTGTTCTCTCTAAATATTTAAATTTAGTTGTAAATTTTATTACAACATTATCATTCTCTAAATACTTTTTAGCACCTATTACATTATAAACACACACAGCCAAAAATGAACTACAGTATAAACCATTCAGTTCAAGCACTCTACACAGTAGCCAGACATGTTGTTGCTTAGTTTTCATCATCCATGCAGACAGTTTCCAATTCATATCAAAACCCAGCAGTACAGGTAACAACGGAGTTCCAACAAAGAGTGATGTCACTAACAAAAACACTAGACACAAACAAAAAAATATACAATGACTTTCAGCTATCATTCACACACTATAAAGTAAACTGAGACCCCCATCATAGGACACTGAAAAAACAATGGAAGATTATCGGAGCATGCTGATTATCACTCCTGTTTTTCACGAAAAAGATATTCTTGCGTGTTACTCAAGACAGCATATAGTCGCCAATAATACTTCACATTCAAATAACCTCAAGCATAAAGTAACCTTCAGACCACAATATTCATCTTCAGAAAGCATCTCTCTGTCACCACAGTGTTAGTGAACAGGTGTACGTTAACATCTAAAACAATTTCCCTTGCAAGAATGGACGCAGCAAACTAAAAAGCATTGGGAGTGCTTACAGGAAAGTAATGTTTCTTCCTCTTGTTTGTACATCCATTTACAGAGACAAAGAAATGGCAGCATTTTATTGCAAAAAAGTACAACTGTGGCTTTTCTGCACACTACACCAAAACTAATACCACAGTAAACTTACTCATCCTAAATTAAAGAACACAGTATCAACATATACGTTTTACTACCAAGTTATGATGATGACAACTCCAGTATATCTGAACATCAAAAATTTGGGTCTCTACTGCCCATATTAAAATACTTGAGAGAAAAGTATGATTCAGAATGAATAAAAGTTAAACATATACACAGTAAAGCAAATATGTATAAAATACCTCCCTAAAACACACACAAAACATTAAAAACTTAGGTTAGTTCTTCTAACTTTTATAGAATAAGTACAGAATTTGTTACAGAACAGACAAAAATACTGCACGAGATATGCATGGCTATCTGACCACTAAACTAAAAATGAATGAACCAGCCACTCTCCAATACAGTAATTGTTTCAACTGCAAAGTATAGCCAAAAGTCTCAGAAAATCACAAAATAATAAAACACAGATCACTCTCTAGTATTCCATTAGAATATTATGTACTGAAATGCAAATTTCACAGGCATCAGTAACAAGTGGGTTCTTCTACTTCATACAGATAGGACACAGTGACAGTGACCTCTATCTCTAAAATCAGAACTAAGAATGCGATAGATGGACAGTTCATACTGCATATAACTTTTGGTTATTTCCACTGGAAAACAGGCAAACAGCCAGAAGGCAAAATACACTACTGCTCATTAATTTCAATACACCCTATAAATGACATCTAGTTCTCTGTAGATAAGGTCTAAAACCATGGGTACGATTGAGGAAGCAAAGAAATAGTACAACAGTTGTACACGTCATGATTTTTATTTGTGGTCATCGAGATACAACAGTATCCAACAAACAATGTTGTGTACATAAGCATTATGTACCTATCTGACATGTTTATTTACCTGTTTGCCAACAGACACCACATTTGGTGCACCTGTGTTGTTCCCTGTAGTGATGTGATGTCCATAGCGAATGGCAAGCACTGCTACGAAATATAAAATGTGGTTCCTGCACGTCAGTTCCTTTGTGACACTGCAGTGTGTGCATCGCTAATACGGCTCCATGAGTGGAGATATCCATAGAAAAATGTGCTGCAGTTGTAGCACTTAGCCAAGCAGGTTTATCTATTCGCCAAATTGTGAAACAGTGTAGTGTGTCTATAGGGGGGAGTGCAATACACTCTTCACTGCCAGAAGACAGCAGTTAGATATAAGGACATACCGTGACCAGGACGACCTCTTAAAACAACTAAAAGTGATGATAAATATATCAGAATTACCAGTAAGAGAAATAGATTCAAAACAGTGCCCCCAATTCATGCAGAATTGATAGAAATGAACAGGACAACAATATCTGTTCCAACAGTAAAAAAGGAGACTGACTGAAGCCAGCTTGAAAGGATGTGTGACTGCAAGAAAACTCCTTCTTAGACCCATAGATAAACAGAAGAGACTTTAATGGGCTAGAAAACATTACAATTGGACACTGGAAGAGTGGACAAAGGTGTTATGCGCCGATAAATAAAAATACAAGATTTTTGGAACCAGAAGTAGAATATTTGTTTGCCAATTTGTAGGGAAAGGGTAGCCCAGCAGTGTGTTCTACCTACAGTTAAACGTAGCGGAGGTTCTATTACAGTTTGGGGATGTTTTGCCAGGGATAGAGTTGGCGACACTGTGAAAATAGAAGGATGTATGGATCAGAAGCAGTACCAACGCATACTCCAGTATGATGCAATACAAAGTGGATTGCGCTTAATAGAGAAAGGGTTCACCTCACACCAGGATAATGACCCAAAACATCGGTCCACATACTGTACGAACTACATTACATCAAAGGAAAAACAGAAAGTACTGAATGATATGGTATGGCCGTCCCAAAGCTCCGATTGTAATCCCACTGAAATAGTCGGGGATGAAGTGGACAGACATATAAGGGAAGTTAATATATCCAGCAAGGAACATTTCTGGAATACCGTTAACGGTGTGTAGAATTGTACAGATTCAAGATACCTACAAAAACTGATTGACTGCATGCCTCAAGTTTGTGAGGCGGTCATTAAATCCAAAGGAGGGTGCTCTGATGAAAGTAAAATATAATGATTGTGATTGTATTATATATGTGGAAGTTAATATAATTATATTTTGTGAGAAATAACATTTGATTTGTGTTATAAATCTGAAATACCAGGGAGTATTGAAATTAATGAGCAGTAGTGTAGCTGCTAAGCCACTTTCTCTATTTCTCTCGATTCCAATGTGAAATTATATCTAACAGAATGCCATCTCTTATTTTTGTAGCAGAAGAAGAGAATCGTAAGTCATCGCAATCAGTTTCCCTGCATGTGGAGGGCACAAGGAAATTGAGCAAACAAGAAAAAGTTTGCCTGTCACACCTAATCTGTTGCTAACTCTTCACAATACATTTAATTCTGCACTATGAGTGGCTCTAACAGGCAGCACCTGAAAACATGCTCAAGGAAAATTGCTGAGCAACCATGAAGGTCCTGTCCCATTGTTTACACCCATACAATGTAATAAAATTGTGGTACTTGCCTGTAATACAATCAAATATGGTTTAAACATTGTGCAGAGAATATTTTCTTTTTTTAATATGTTAAACCTAGAATAACTTTGCGAGAAGAAGCCAAAGTGGTTTTAAAATATGGAGAACTTTTAGGATCCAAGTTTACAGATGTCTAAGATGTGGCAACCAGGTAAGCTTCCCATTGCAAGATGCACAGAAATCTCAGCGGGTTTCTGAAATTTAAAATCATGTCTCTCATCGTGATTTCTGAATGAATAAAAATACGAAACAGTCAGTTAAAGATAACTCATACCGATTTCTCAGCAGAATATTTAAAATTAGTACATGCAGTCCACTCCTCCACCATCTAGTTCAAGCTGTTGTATGCCTGTGAATGCCATTACATAATAAGGACGTACATATGTTATAAATGTTTCATGGGCTTGGAGTTGTCAGCTTCACTGAAAAAGGATAGTTCTCTCCCCATGGTGTTTGCAGATAGCATTATTCACTTCGCCAATTAGTAAATGTGTCAGGCAGTGAGGCACATACCACTCAATGTCTCATTAAGTATAGCAGCAAAGCCCAGCAGGAAGGGTGGGGTGGGGTGGGGTGGGTGGGTGGGTGGGAGGGGGGGGGGGGAAGGAAAAAAAAGTGCAAATAATGGTTCAGATCAGACTCACAAAAATAAATTCCTGGCTCATGTCTTAGTCTCCTCTCTTCTGAATTTCTGGAACACCAATTTTCATGCATTTTTGTGCCTTTGGTCACAAGTAATATGTTATTCTGACCCTAGTAGAGACCGTTATTAGCTGCTCAAGTGCCCTCCCTAAGAGTATTAGTGATTCTCTTCTGCCCCCACAGTTTGTTCCATTTCACCTACATGTCTAAAAGAACCAAACTAGGCACTTTCCAACAATCCCCAGACATGGTGACACCATACTGCAAGTGGTATATATCAAACCTCACTTGAATTTCAACCCACAGCATCTATTTCCTGATATCTACTCACATTAAAAGTATTCTAGGATGCAGAGGAACCGAGAAGGTATCAAGGGAGGAAACAAATTTTTGATCATTTTGTAGAACTATATATGTTTTAATTGTTGAAAGCAAGCATTTCAGATGAGGTAGGCATCATCCATTCACTAGCATATAGTACGCTTCAAGTATGGTTTTTATTTTATCTTTGAGATCTGAGCAATTAAGCCAAAATTCCCCATTCCCTATGACACACAATTTTCCTCCGCAGCACAGAGCAATGATAGACGTGGCATCCCCAAAGGTTCCAATAATAAAAAAACTACTGGTACTAACCAACCACAGCTCAGAAACTCTAGTGCTTTTAAAACGTACACCTAACCAAGATTAAATAAGTTTCACAGGTGCTTGCCAATTGACAACCCATAGTGCATGTGTAGCTTATAGAATGGTACAAAGATGGCCCTCCAAAATCAAATTAGGCTTAATGAAGGCAAGGAAACAGTACCAGACGTGTCCACATCACTTTTCATTATGTCTATCCACTATTCAATACATACTCTGTACAGTAGAGGTGGTGGTGGTGGTGGTGGTGGTGGTGGTGGTGGTCAGACCACATCCCATTATCTATTTATTGCTCAGGATATATTGATATTTTAGTAATGAATGATTTTACTTTCACACATAATTCTCCTTTCTAATAAACAATTATTTTTGTCAAATATGAATGCAGGAATAAATTTTATGAATTCTGGAAATGAACTGTTACAATTTGTCAAAATTTATACATGGAAATAAATTTATGGCCTAACCAACAGGGAGTATTCAGTATTCACATCTGCAACACTCTATTCATGGTAAAGACTTCAGCCGTTACTTAACCTTGAACATGCAAAATATTCTAAATATATAACTGAAAATTAGTTGTTAATCATTCTATGGTTCACATTCATTGAAACATTTCTCTATTTATTCCTCAAGTGAAATTGATGCCAATTCATACTTAAAATTATGTTTACTGTCTATCATACCCTGTAATTCAGTGGGGAAATCAACATACATCTTCACTGTCTCATAATTTGCTATTTGGACTATCACAGTAATGTCAATCTTAGTGTCAAGTGTGACGTGATTGGGTAAAATTTGTCAACAATATGCCAGTTACGATCTGAATGAGAGACCATTTTCAGGTTTGCGCCCCCCCCCCCCCCCCCCCCACGCAAAAAAAATCTGGGCAACAGTTTTAGAATCTCTGTATTGTGAGCATTAAGAAATATCGAAAGATAATTGTTGTATGCTTATTTTCAGTGGCTGAAGTGGCATACTGACTTCTATAGCTTTCAAACATCTTGTGTTGACACCCAAAAGGGATCAGACCTCACTAACTAATAAGTTTCATTTGAGCAAGGGGAATTCTGACAATAACATAATTCTAGTGGAAATGAATGCTATTTTTGGAGAGGTTGGATCTGATATTGAAATATCCAGAGTTGATGAGGGCTCATTCCATAATTCTTCATTTGCATGAAGTGACCAGGATGTAGTACAAAACATGATTTGAATTAGTGCCAAATTTTGGTAATTACAGATTTGTTCTATTACAGAAGTGCTAGTTCATTTGTAAGATAATGTAAGTATAAGTTTTAGTTTTTTATCTAAAAATCTCTTTTTCTTTGAAAAAGTTGTTTTAATAATGTGCATCCGACTTATTAGTGTACATAAGTGTGTTACTTATCAGTGAAGAAATTTCTATACTTAATAGAGCAGGCTTAATAGTAAGTTTTCAAGTTCTACAGTTTATTTTTAAACTGGATGGCAATTTTCATCTGATACCTTCAAAAAGGAATGGCATTAGAAAGTTGAAGTTATAAATCATAGAGATGATTTTTACTCCAAGTGATATATAATTTTTTTATTGTTTATAAAATAATCGGCTATTTGCTAAAGACAAACTTCACAATGAAGTGAATGAATTGTGAGAGTTATTATACATTGTCAATTCAAAGGTTGTCTATTGGAAATTTAAGAAAATGTACCAAATTTGATCCTTACTGCAGATTGCTGCACAACAAATAGTGTGTGTGCATGAGAACTTATATAGAAAATTATTCTGTATGATATTAATGAATAAAAATATGCTGTGTATGCAAATTTTATGAATTTTTGCCCCCAAATTAAGTACAGAAGGTATTAATGGTAGAAGGAGTACAATTTAAGTCTTTTAGGATATCTGTAACATGTGGTTTCCAAACTCTTTTTCTGTATACAAATGCCCATACATTCAATCTTATACATAGTTTTTGTTCTTTGTTCCAGCAGTATTGATGACATTAAATCTCATCTTATACACTATATTAAGTTTTTTTCATCGAACACTTCTGGATATCACGCAGTTCTTTCCATATTTATTTTGACTATTTCAGATCACTTAAAAAAAGAGATACAAGAAATTAAATAATTGTCAAAAGATATAAATGTAAGCTACAGCAGGATCATCAATTTCAGTAAAATGTAATCCTTACTCTGAGCCCAGCCATATAAATTACAGCTGGGTTCAAGCAACCCTTACCTGTAATAATGCAGGACCTAGAACAGGTACAAGGAAACCTTGCTGTAAGAATTCAAGGAGCTGTGCTCCTACTGTTGGGTGAGCAACTTGTACAACAGCATTACAGAATTCAACTGAATTGAGGAATGCCGACAGCTCTGGCAAGGCATCAACATCGTCAGGCGTTAGACGATGCCAGTCATCAGTTGCAACCAGCAATTTACGTGGCAGGCGTGAGTACAAGCCACTGAGACCTGTTGCCAGCACCTGAGGGAAATCACAGATTTACACTACTTGTTAGTATTTATTTAGTTTGTTGCAGTTTTTGACATATGGCACTAACACACAAAATCCCCTCTGCACTATAAATGGAATAACATTTGACATGTTTTGAAGGTGCTTATTTAGCTAACTACCTCAATATAACATAATGAAAATGTAGTGTGGTTTGCAATGAACACTGTTGCTTTCTTGTTACTGGAACAATCACTGTAGTGTGCAAAATACATTCTCGATACATACATACACAACTGCAAAAACTGTTATTCCCATTAAGCAATTTTTGTGACACTGAAATCATTATATTACTGAAATTAGAGACTGCTCCATTTATCAGCAATAACACAGCAGCACACACCCTTAGGCATATTTCTAATGATATAAGAAATATCATAGAGTTGTAGAAATGCTCTTTGGTATACAGGCTCTCAATCGTTTTAGCTTAGAGATATAGCTCTGATGCCCAAGTTCCTTATCTGTGATAGTTTTCTCTTAATAGTAACTGGTTTTGTGTGATACATGTGTTTTTAGTGAAATTGTAAAGAAGACACAGCCAGATGAATTCACATTACATATTCCTTTCCTAGTAAGTCACCTTAATGGCCTTTCCCAGCAAGCCATCTTAATGGGTAAGTTTCATGATTTTCAAAATATAACCTATGGCATAGACATAGTGTTTTATTTTGTAAGTTAAGATATTTTTATATTACTGAACAATTCATTCTGATCATTCTTTGTTTCGCTGTTGTTTAAGATAATTTTATAATTTCTCATCATGCTGAAGAGGACACACACATTTACGGATAAACTCTGAGAAAAATATACACGCTTTTGTCCCAGTACAGAACAATGGAGAGCAGAATGTATGGTTTGTTGCCCAGGGACCTAAGTATTAATATCATATAATGGCACCAGCATCTCGGAAGTCCACCTGAAGACAAAGAAATATAGTTATGTAAATTTATGGAGGGGGAGGGGGATGGAGAAAGGAAAGGAAAGGGAAGGAAAGGAAAGGGATTACTGATGTCAGCTGCATTGGGACATTATGCAGAGTCAGCGGCAACAAGTGGAAATGTGTCCCGCACCAGGATTTGAACCCAGGATCTCCTGCTTACTAGATAGATGCGTTGACCACTGAGCCATCCAGGAGACAGTGTTATTGCAACTGTGTGGACTAACACGGCACACCTCACGGCTGACACACATTCCAACAAAGCACCACCTATCCGCAAGTCTCTGTCCCTTTCCTCCAATCTTGCTACTCTGAGATTCCCGCAGCACATCGGACATACTTGTGCAATTGCAATCAAGAAGATGGATGCATTGCCCATCTAGGAGAATCAATTATATGAATGTGTGGTGTATGAAAGAACAGACACCATGCAGAAGGTGTGAAGTTTGCTGCAGGTAACTGTAACACAATGTTCGGCAGTATTAAAAGAGGTGATGGTAAAAATGTTTTTTCTAGCCTCCAAGACACTTTACAAGGTATTGCTTGGAGTACGGTGTTCTGCTCATGTCCTTAAGAACTGCATTCAGCATGGAACTGACCTCCTTGAAATTGACTTACAAGGTTAAATGATGAAAATACATAACCACTTTTCAATACGTACTGTCAGTGGTGAGTTGCTAAAGAAATTTTGTGAGTTCTCAGACATAGCAAGACATGATGGTTGTCACTATACCCAACTATTTAGGGACATATCGAGACATTTCGTGCTCTGAAATCCTTCCTCCTACCCCAAAATAAAACTCCAACAATTTTCAAAAATTCTTTTATGGGTTCTAATGATGAGATACACTTGTGGTATATCCAGTCTTTAGTTGGCATTTTTCATAATTATATTAGCTTGGAAAAACCAAGGAAACTCTCTTATTGATGTGACGCATATACTAGATTCCCCTTGGGATGCTCTTCAACACAGAAAAAAAATTACAATTTTAATCTCCGAGTGTGACAGAATCACTGGTTCAGATGAAAAACGAAGTTACAATGATGCATCAGAGGTGAAGCACTTTAAGTGCAATGTAGGAATCCTCTATGATGGACCTTAAGAATAACTAAATATGTGGATGCAACAGTTTACTGAATTTTGTTTTAAGTGGTTTGATTTTGCAGATGTATCATGGATTTACTTGGAAGAATCTATCAAATTTTTGTTGGATAAAAATGTTGAAATTGATAATGCAAATTGCTTTGATCAACTTTAGGATTTAAAAAAGTCTGGAAAATCTGAGCCAAGCTAGAAGAAATAATACTGATTGGCATAATAGTGAAGAACAGTTTAGTGAAGTAATTAAAATTGGGCAGGTCTTCTTTAAAGTGCCAGGTCATAACGGAGTTGTGTTGAAAGCTGGTTGAGCTTTCGACACGCACAATGGACAATGAAAAGAAATAGACTGACAGAGGAACTCTTAACAGGGATTGCAGTAGTGAAACATAATTTTAGACATTTGAATTGCAAAAACTTTTTTAAATATTTTTTGGCAACAAAGGGAACTTTAAAAAAATTTGATCCAATGAAAAATACACACAGAACACGGATGTCAGGTAGTGTAGGTACACTGAAGAGCCAAAGAAACTGGTACACCTGCCTAATATCGTGTAGGGCACCACGCAACCACGCATAAGTGTCGCAACACGTCATGGCATGGACTCGAAGTAGCACCTGAAGTAGTGCTGGAGGGAATTGACATCATAAATCCTGCAGGGCTGTCCATAAATCCATAAGGGTACAAAGGGGTGGAGATCCCTTCTAAAGAGCACGTTGCAAGGCATCCCAGATATGCTCAATAATGTTTATGTCTGGAGAATTTGGTGGCCAGCGCAAGTGTTTATCCTCAGAAGAGTGTTCCTGGAGCCACTCTGTAGCATTTCTGAATGTGTGGGGCGTCACATTGTCCTGCTGGACTTGGCACAGTCTGCTGCTGATATGCAGGGTCCGTGGATTCATCAGGTTGTCTCCACACCCATACACGTCCATCCGCTCAATACAATTTGAAATGAGACTCGTCTGACCAGGTAACATGTTTCCAGTCATCAACGGTCCAATGTCGGTGTTGACAGGCCCAGATGAGGTGTAAAGCTTTGTGTTGTGCAGTCATCAAGTGTACACAAGTGGGTCTTTGGCTCCAAAAGCCAATATTCACGATGTTTCATTGAATAGTTTGCACACTTGCACTTATTGATGGCCCGCCACTGAAATCTGCAGCAATTTGCAGAATGGTTCCACTTCTATCATGTTGAACGATTCTCTTCATTCGTAGCTGCTCCCATTCTTGCAGGATCTTTTTCCGACTGCAATGATGTCGAAGGTTTGATGTTTTGCTGGATGCCTGATATTCACGCTACACTTGTGAAATGGTCATATGGGAAAATTCCCACTTATTGCTACCTTAGAGATTCTGTGTCCCATTGTTAGCACGTTCAAAGTCGCTTAAATCTTGATAACCTGTCATTGTGGCAGCAGTAACCGATCTAACAACTGCACCAGACACTTGTCGTCTTATATAGCAGCAGCATCGTATTCTGCCTGTTTACATATATCTGTATTTGAGTACACATGCCTATCCAGTTCCTTTGGTGCTTTAGTGATGTGTGTAATATTTTTATTTTTATTATTTATTTTTGTAATAAATTTAAAATATGGAAGTGCCTGTACTTTCATCTTAAAATAAAGTGTCCTCATTTTTGCATTCCAAATGTGGTAACTGTAGCTGTGCCATTTTGTTTCGACACTCTAAAGGCATGTCACAGTACAGTGGCACTGGGATTTCGAAAACATCTATCTGCAAAGAAATGAAAACTTTATTAGGTAACTTTATTTTTTCACAATAATAATTAAAACTTCATGACTCTTGTCTCATTTGGAAGGTCGCTAATGAAAGCATAATCAAGGTGTCTATGTGGACAAGAAAAAAAAATTCCCAGATTTCCCGGTTAAAAACACAATTTCTCCCAGATGAAATTACGTATAAATCGGGTGAAAATACATCCGTGTTAAGCAACAGTATACTTTCCCTCGGATCTGTAAAACCTATCAGTCCTTTGAATCGTGAAGGTCTTATACCAGCAAAGGACGTCCCAGCACTTTAGGAAACAGGAAAAACAATGCGTTTGGAAAGATGTTTGATGCGAGACAATACGGACAGAGTTTATTTTCGTATTGCGAAAGTATATACACAAATTCCACAAGTTACAGCACGGTAGCTTCCGAAGCTTTAAAATAGAGATTGCATTGAGCGATGCACTTTTTTCAGCCAGTCATAGTTCATGTCACGTGATCTCGCTAGCGAATGACGCCAGCGGCTGGTCCCGGCGGAGGTTCAAATCCTCCCTCGGGCATGGGTGTGTATGTTTGTCCTTAGGATAATTTAGATTAAGTGGTGTGTAAGCTTAGGGACTGATGACCTTAGCAGTTAAGTCCCATAAGATTTCACACACATTTGAACATTTGAACAATGAAGGCAGTTATTCAGAGCACGGTGCCTACAAGAAAGACAGGCCGCGGGACATGCATTACAAAGGTCGACCAAGCTCGCTCAACTCAGCAAAGTGCGTTTCTACACCGGTTAACTCGTAACTAAATGTGTATGTACGAATGAGAATTGCATCGTCTATTGGAATCCACTATTATTAGTCCTACAATGATAGGAAGTCCGTAGGCCTACTAACAGGCTCTAATTTGGCAATTAAAATCATGCCAAAATGATTATCAGTTGCGTAAGGCACCACATTTTCTACGAAAGGAGAACTGTTACGAAGAAGAGACTAAATGCTATAAACGAGCGGTTATACCATTTCTATCGAGAATTGATTTTAAATTTTGTTGTATGAACAGTAATCAGTAAGACTTCATAATAACAGATTCCAGTACAAGATGCAATTCTTGTTAGTATGCACACACCCGGTTGTGAGTTAAAAGATTTAGATACGCATTTTTCTTGCTGAGTTAAGGGAACGAGCGAGCTCAGGCCGTTCTTCTTGACCCACGCGCTGCGGCCTATCTTTCTTGTTGGCCTCGTTCAGTGCATAAGACATGTTATGTACTCAACCACTAGCAGCATCACTGTTAAGAAGCTAAAGTAATGTAAGTACACTATATCTTCACGAAAAGCTGAACTTTCACATATAATATTGGGCATTAACAATGTTTTGCTGAATGAGATTTTCACTCTGCAGCGGAGCGTGCGCTGATATGAAACTTCCTGGCAGATTAAAACTGTGTGCCCGACCGAGACTCGAACTCGGGAACTTTGCCTTTCGCGGGCAAATGCTCTACCAACTGAGCTACCGAAGCACGACTCACGCCCGGTATCCCGAGTTCGAGTCTCGGTCGGGCACACAGTTTTAATCTGCCAGGAAGTTTCAATGTTTTGCTGTTTTTTCTCAGAGGGCATGGGTTAGGCAGGAACCTAAGAATGCTTCAGAAACTAAACTGCTGTATTTGATGTATTTCGTACATATACTTTCGTATTACACAGACATGCAGTTCAAATGGCGATGTGAATCAAAGATCTTTCCAAAACGCATTGTTTTTTTCTGGATTTTGTTTCCTAAAGTGCTCGGAAGTATAAAACCCCTAACCTTTCCATAAATCGTTTTCCAATAACACAATTTGTTTAATTTTTATTTCGTGATCATGGCTGCAGCGATTCAGGAGAACCTTTACAAAGTGAAGTTTATACTTAGCTGTAGTCGGTGTCATGTTTTCTAGCAGAGTGATGCAACAACGTTTACATTGTTTTTATTCGAAACTCCGAATACACTGTACAACATTTAAACACCCACTGGCGTAAGGCTGTGAGCACTCACAGCAAGGTCTAGGGATCTTTGAGAGCATTCTGCGTTCTGCCTGACCGGGACTGGAGTGGCAATGAAGGATGGGACATAATAAGAGCAGTCACCACAGCGTCAGCTGGTCAATGCAAAGCGATCCAGTGACTGGATGAAGTGGGAAGAGACATCGCTGCGAGCTGAGATGGTGAGGTGAGGCAAGGTGAGGTGAGGTGACCAACCCAGCAATCTATCACATGAAAGACGAGCCATCGCTTTCAGCAGCTAACATCGTTACATGCCTGCTCAAAATCCCAACACCGTGAAACGCCATAATAATACAGCCGCTGTTACTGTGATTAAATACAAATAAAACAATTGCCGTTTATAAATCCGATGCCAAAAAATATAACTTGGTATATGTAAAGAGAAAAAAAACGTCGAGACAGTATCACAGGAAAATGCTAGCTGGCAAGTAATTGGTAAACAAAAACATTACGTAAGTTGGTCAATAATTAAAGGAGAAAAGTCTGGAGCAAGAGTCTTGAAATACGAATTTATTGAGCCGAGTAGCATGTTCTTCAGACGATCATAGACTACCGTGTAGCTAGCACGTTTCGGGTTGTTTTTGTGCTCTATCGTTGCAATAAACATTTGCAAATACAGAAGCAGTTACTAGAGCGCACTCAAGTTCTCCAGTCATCGGATCATGCAAAACTTCAAGGGCACCCGTTCCGACCCCGTGGTCCAAATATACAGAGCTACTCCAGAATGGAAATCCTTAAATAGGTTTTACAAGGCATGTACAAACTGATTTATCATCCAGAGTGTTTCCTTTACTGCAGACTTGATTAGCAGAAAAATATGGAGAGGGGGCTTGCAAATACGTCAAAGAACACCAAGAAAACATAAGGTGAAGACAACAATAACAGCTGAACAGCGTTTATTACGTTTCTAGGTACTGAGGGATATACAAAAAGCGACATTATCAATGTACTGGATGTCAAGTAAAACCATATTTTAAAATTAAGTGGGTAAATCGTTCCTCTACAAGTAAATCAATATGTTCACTGGTACAGAATCTAGACTTTAAATTAAAATCAGTATATGTACAACAGAAGGTCTACCAAGTCCTAAAGCACTTCGGAAATTTTACATATAGTAGAGCACCTCAGCTGTAAAGTAACTGGGAGGCCAAGTCGTTCGTAACCGGCAGACTTCATAACTTAGAAATCGTGGATGGAAGACGAGAGTAAGTAACCAATAGCAGCCGATAGAGAGAGAGAGAGGAGCCTCATAAGGAATAAGCTGGAACGAAAAGGTGGCGAAGCCTTCAGAACTTTGGTCGATGAGTGCGGTGGCCTTAATATCTTTTGTCTTTATAATTGAGGTGCTGTACTGTACATGTAAAATTAGCTAGAAACTTGCAACAGATTACTGGAGTAAGACTGGTTGATAAGTCTTGTCACTCATAGTTTCTTAAAGGGTCAACAAACACAGTACTACTAATAATATCATAATTAACGCTGATTGTGGCTTGGCAGAGATATTGTTGCCACACTTGCCTCGCTCGCTTTTCAAATCACAGTCTGTCAGTAGTCCATGTGCTCGGCTCACCTGTTGAATTCAGTTCTGCGCAAGTGCGAGGCAAAGTTTTATAAACTGACAACGTAGGTAACACACATTGTGTCGTATTTCATTATGCATAGTAATGAGGCGCAGCCTTATTTACATCCATCGTTCCTCTTTCCCCAATAAAGGTTGCCCACCAACAATCAATACGACTGCGCCATGTCAATTGGTTTTCAGGATAGCTGGCTTTCAGATCCAGTATTCAAGGATTGGTTGGTGAATGTACCCACAGACCTTTATAGTGCTAAATGTGGATTATGTCCAGGGACCCTCATTAACATCCGTACTATGGGAAGATCAGCTGTTACAAGTCACATGACAAAATCCAAGAAGCATGTCGCGACAGCATCTGCCATGAGAAGCACAGCAAGTTTGTACGTCTACATCCCACCGACAGCGACCACTTCAACCCAGCAGACAGATTCTACTTCCACTACCACATCTGCGGATTCAGCTGGGACAAGTGGCGTTGGCCGCTAGAGAGTTGTTGTGCCTCTGCAGAAGGATCTCACTGCAATGTCAAAACCCAGGGATAAACTGAGAGGAATTGATCGGATGACAAAAAGGACAAAGTAACAAAGGCGGAAATACTGTGGTGTTTGGAGTGCATAGTTTCACACAAGTCACTGCGTAGTTCTGCAAACGACGTGTTGCTTTTCCCCGCAATGTTCCCTGACAGTGAAGTGGCCAAGAGCATGCGTTTACAAAAGGACAAAATCGGTTATATCGTGCAATATGGACTAGCTCCCTTCTTTGAGTCTGAAATTAAATCTGACCTTGTAAACGCATGAAGGATTGTTGTTTGTTTTGACGAATCCTTGAACAAGGTGTGCAAAAGAATCCAGATGGACATTTTAGTGCGTTATTGGGACATTAAAAAAAAATCTAGTGTGCACCCTTTACTACGCATCCGCTTTTCTAGGCAATTCGACGGCAGCTAAGCTACTAGAGTCCTTCAAGAAAAAAATTCCCAGCGAAGCAATGAAAAAACTTTTACAAGTGTCGATGGACGGCCCTAACGTCAACTTCGCATTCTTAAGGGAACTTAAAAATTTTTGAAAGAAATTGAAGCAGTAGACGCCGTTTTACTAGAAATTGGAGCATGTGGGCTTCGCGTTGTTCACGGCGCCTTTAAGTTCGCAATTCAGGAAACACAGTGGATGATAATTCAGTTTTTATGTGCCTTGTACAATCTTTTGATGAATGCCCCTGCCAGAAGAGCTCTGTATATTTCGACAATGGAATCGGAACTGTTTCGCTTAAAGTTTTGCGCGATCCGATGGCTGGAGAATGTGGAACTTGCTGAGCGAGCTCTAGTAACGCTTCCGTTTTCGCGAATACTTGTTGAAAAACTGGAAGAAAAAAACAAACCAAAATGTGCCAGCTATAAAGTAGTGGAGGATCACCTCAAGGACAAGCTACTTGGTCCGAAAATTGCCTTTTCCAAGACTCTTGCTGGAGACTTGACACCTTTCCTAAAGGATTTCCAATCCAATTGGCTGCTAGCACCATTCCTCCACACTGCTTTGACAGAGATAATGGAGACAACGATGACACAATTTGTCCAGGCGACGAAGATCTCGCCGTCAGTTAATTTGGACAAAGAATCCAATCTTTTGGGTGTGAACAACGTCAAGATTGGGTTCGCCGTCAAGAATGAGTTCAGAAAGTGCAGGTCTCTCACAGCCCTTGAATCGCTAAGTTCCGGAACGAATGCAGACGAGGAATGATCAAGCTCGTGTCAAAGTTGATGGAGAAATCTCCCCTGCACTTTAGGTTGACAAAAGCTGTAAGCTGCTTTGATCCCACAATAGCGTGCAGGGAGGCTGGTCCCAAACGATTTCATTCCTTTCTACAGGTTTTGGTGGAGAGCAATTGGATGGACAGTGGCTGTGCCGATAAAGCAGAAGCGCAATACACTTCTGTTGTAAAGAATAACTGCAAAACAAAATTCGAAACATTCAACAAAAAGGAGCAACGGCTGGATGAGTTCTGGATGAAATGTCTCAAGAACCAGAATGCAACGTGCCACGAGCTGCAGAGGCAATGGAAATCGTGGTCACTTTGTCGCACGGTCAAGCAGCTGCGGAGTGAGGATTCTTGGTGAACAAAGAGTGCCTCTTTGAGAATATGAGGGAACAATCTGTAGTGAGCAGAAGACTGGTGTACGGCGCAGTCAAGACACACGGTAGAGTCCAAGGAGTGCCTATAGCAAAGTCCCTTATACACTCTGTAAGAAACTCACGAGATCGATATGCTGAAGACCTCAAAAATCGAAACGACGAGTCATCCAGGAAAAAGGATCATGTGACTAAAAGGAAGATTGTTGACACAGAAATAAGAGAACTTAAAGAGGAGAAGGCAAAACTTGAGGGGGCCATTCAAAACGCTCAGATAGAGCGAGAATCTATTACAGAACGAATCAATGCTCTCGCACACAGCTCCAAGTGAGCTATTCTCCAAAGTCAAGTCCTAAATTACAGTATTTGTTGTTAAACATGGTACTTCCTTCTAAATTATTTGTTGTATTGTCTAATAATAATTAAAATGTTTTTAAAACAAATGAATATGATAGTGTTATTTATTTTAAACCGCTAACTCCCATAGATGTTTAAATATACATTTCAAACAATAACCTTCATGATTAAAAAATATTTGAAAAATAAACCTAATTTAAGAAATTAAGGCTGGCCGGAGTGGCCAAGCGGTTCTAGGCGCTTCAGTCTAGAACCACGTGACTGCTACGGTCGCAAGTTAGAATCCTGCCTCGGGCATGGATGTGTGCGATGTCCTTAGGTTAGTTAGGTTTAAGTAGTTCTAAGTTCTAGGGGACTGATGACCTCAGCTGTTAAGTCCTATAGTGCTCAGAGCCATTTGAGCCATTTAAGAAATTAAGTATTAAAATAAAGACCAGAGGTAAAATTTAGCAACACAAAAATCCGAAAAGAAAAGACTGTAAAAATGCGAAAAACATTTTACGGAAAAAAATCTCTTTATTATTCTAAAACGAAAGAAAGTAATTAAAGGTCTTTAACAACGATTAAACCGAAAGCTTTTGTATTTAAATAAAAACAATAATAAAATCAGAAAAATTGAGGAATGGAAGAGGTAAAATACATCCTTGTCCTTACTGAACGCAAATTTTAGAGCGGGGAATATAGTAGCTGTGCTTGGCACAGGTTTTCGCTCTAAAACTGGACTAATATCATACGAGAGCAAGGTACGGATGTCCCACTACCTATCTCTTGACTGGTGCTGCCTTCTGTTGTCCATTTATAGAATTAGTTAGAAAGAAGTAGTAGCGAACGTTAGAGCTGTTCGGAGACGAAGATACAATTCACCAGCAAAAAAAGTAGAAAAGAAGCGAACTGGTATTGCTCTGCATGCCAGAACACTTTGTCTTTTCTATGTTATAGAAAAGTCGAAGGGTTCTGACACAAAGAGACCTGTGACATTGCTCAGTAACACATTATGCACTTTTTTTTGAAGGTCAGTTATACTTTTTGCCATCGATTGCATAATTTTTTATCTATGAATGAACGACATTAAATATGAAAACTAACTCGAAGCTCAGTCTTTTTTTAACGTGTGTTACACGTTAAGTCGTATCAAATACAAATGTTCCGATAAAATTTTAAATTGTGGCATAAATGACTTATCTTCTGGGCCCGAAATTTTTCAAATGGCTGATCCTCAAGTGTTACGTTTCGAATGAGAGTTGTAACGCCCTGAGATTTAAGAAATTCACTGCACATTCTCACACGTAACATAAATCATCTTGCGTGGGAATTTACTTTGAAAGTAAGGCTTCTCAAGCCACTATTCGGAATATTTTCCAGCGATCTGTTAAAAATGGCTCTGAGCACTATGGGACTTAACTGCTGAGGTCATCAGTCCCCTAGAACTTAGAACTACTTAAACCTAACTAACCTAAGGACATCACACACACCCATGGCTGAGGCAGGATTCGAACCTGCGACTGTAGTGGTCGCGCGGTTCCAGACTGTAGCACCTACAACTGCTCGGCCACTCCGGCCGGCAGTAATCTGTTAGAAATGTAAACAACTGTGACGTCACACACATCGAATGCATGTTAGTTGTTACGGACGTACTGCATAATCTTCAACCTAAAGCCTTTGACACTTTTCGGTGTCGGCAAACTGGTCTGCGCATTGTGTAAATTACACATTTTCTATGCAACTAAACATTTATTTTGGTGTTATTCTCTTATTTATGTTTCATTGCTGCAGTATTATTCAGCAGTCGTGGGCTAAAGTTCTTTGTCAGCATATCAGATCTTACACGTCAAACCTACAATTCTACAAAATTCCCGGGTTTTTCCCGGATGAAAAAATTCCCGGGTTTTTCCCGGATGAAAAAATTCCCGGGTTTTTCCTGGATGAAAAAATTCCCAGGTTTTTCCTGGATGAAAAAATTCCCGGGTTTTTCCCGGATGAAAAAATTCCCGGGTTTTTCCCGGATCTCCCGGGCCGCATACACCCTGATAATTCTGCTTCAAGGCACAGATATACTACTGGAGATAAAACTCATGACACAATTCATTAAATACTATCAAGAAAAAGCTGGGCATAATGGAACTTGGAAAAAATGGAAAATGAGGAAGAATTACCATTCTGAAGACGAAAAACATCTGCGGACTGAAACATGCAGTACACAACATTTAACACTTTTTTTTATTACCTCCTTTTTCTTGAAAATAAAAAAACCCTTATTGTATTAGAAGAAGAGTAGATTGCTACTCACCATAAAGATGAGATTTTGAGTAGCAAACAGGCACACAATCTCATTTACATATAATAGTCGGTTACACATTTAGCTTCTGTGCAAAGCCTCCTTCAGAAGAGAAAAAAACACACACAATCATATAAGCTGGCAAACCTTACGCACACAGGACTGCTATCTCCAGCAGCTCCGATTGGAAATTCCAGTCATAGTCGCCATTTTACACGACTGCTTTCTCCCGCAGAGGATGGAGGTAGGGTTGTGTGTGTGAGCTGTGCCTGCTTGTTTTAATGTGTTTTGTTTTGTTTTCTGAAGAAGGCTTTGGCCAAAAGCTAAATGTGTTACAGAGTTTTTATTGTGCCTGCAACTCAAGTTGTCATCTGTATAGTAAGTAGCAATCTATCCTTTTCCCTAATATTGTTGATATTCCATCTTGGATTTTCCATTGTTTGAAAAACTGTAACTGTGTTCAAGATATATGTAAACAGAAAAACTTTAGTGGAACAGTAGGATACTAAAGTGAGCTGCTGGAGAAAAATAGTTTCACTCTAACCAGAAACATAAAGCCTATGAAAATTATTTGAGAAGTCATAAATTCCACTGTTTAGCCAATCAACAGACTATTTTTGGAACTGACAGTAGCACTTGAATATGAAATGAAAGTTCAATCATATGTTAGTGTGTAGTACAATCTATATGAATTATATTAAAACAATGATAAAAGATTTGTAAACAAATAAAAGATCGAACAGCGATTGTTCAACTTGTGGTGTATTTCAGAGAGCAATCTCTATTGTCAGATGGTACACACTGTCAGACGGTACATTTTGATTATTTCATTTGTACAACAAAGCACACCCTAACAATGTCTGTTTACACTATTCTCATTGTGTCAAATATGTTATATATTTATAGCCATAGCCTGCCAGTCATGGTTATGTCCGATATGACAGTCACGCTTTAACATTTTCTGTCAAATAAGCATAAATGAACTAGACAATTCAATACCCACGCTTATAAATTTTCTGTGAAATACAGCTCAATACAAGAGTGATGAGAAAATGTAAAATTAATCATTTGAAAAAAAATAACTCAGTTAATACAGTAATTGATTGCATCAATAATTTCCTGTTTAGTATTGTTAGCTGACATGGCAAAAAGCAAGTGAAATTTTGGGAGAAGTTTCTATTAGAAACTAATGAAACTGAAACTATGACAGGCAGATATTATAGCTATGCACAAATAAACTGATAAGACAGTGGAAACATTATTTAATGACACTATGTGGTTTTCAGGAAATGTATAGAAAGATAAAACCTTATCATAAAATTGTATAGTCAAAAAATTACAGTTTTAATTAACACATTCAACTGAGACAGAACCCCAAATACTGTAAAAGATTTAATTCCTCTGTTAATTTCTCTTCCACTTTAGCTGTTTTCCACCATGTACTTGACGAAGCCTCTACCACACACTCCAATTTCACTCTCTTCTTTATTAGCAAGCACCATTGTGTCCCGGCAGCTTTCTTGATGCCATCAAGTCATTTCTTCTAGAACATTCTTCTATTACATTATGATTCCATTTTTCAGAGGGGTCTTGCCTCACCATGAAACTGGACTTTTGACATTTCAGAGTGGCTGCTCTTTCAAAGATGTCTGTAACTGTATTTTTTTTTAAGACACCACCTACATCCTGATTCTCTCCCTGAGGACTATGTCCAAAATCCACTTCCCCTTTGCTCCTTTTCCCAATAAATTGTTTGAGTATTCCATTATCTTTAAAGCAGGTGGTGACTGAATTACAACCACTTGACATATTACTGCACAATATTGTGTTAAGTGGTTGTAATTCTGTCACAGACTCAAATTGAAAATACCCATTGATTGTCAGCCAGGCATTGTTAGTGGAAAGTAGGTTGATATGCAGTAGATGAATGAGATGGGTATTATGTTTACAGGAATTTAAATTAGAAATTAACTACATAAAAGGCTCATAAATGTAGCCCACGATGCACACATTGATTTATCATTAGATATGACCAATGAATGTAGAAATGAAAGACTTGGAACCATATTTACAGTAATTTAATATCAAAATGTTATTCCACTAATTATGTAAGATTGCTAGCCCAGAAAATAAAAGAAGGGTCAACATGTGATGAATATTTTAGTCCTATTCTTACACCTTGGGACCAAGGTACATTGTCTCAAAAAGGTAAAACCAAATGGTTGTTATGAGAAGAAAATTTATTTTGGAGAGTAAGTGACAATTCAAAGCACTGGAGAGTATGTATTCTCAGCAAAGCAATTAATGATCTCAAGTAGTTTTTCCACAAAGATGATGGGTATTTGGAATATGTAGGTATATTAGACTACATTTTTAAGTTCTACTATTCCAAAAATTTAATTAGAAAAATAATGGATATTTTATGTACATGTGAATTACATCCGAGCATAACGAAGAGAGCAACATGTTACAAGATGTGTCCGAAAATACCAAAGGGATTAAAAGGTTTAACAGTGGCATATCTATTTGGGCCTTTATCAAAAGGCAGAGAAGGAGTTGCTTATATACTTGTAGCTATACAGTGTTAATCTATATATGTCAAAGTGTATCCAATTAAGATAGCATACACTGTCACAGAATTAACTGTTTAAAAAACTATTTTATAGATGTTGTAAAACCTCGGAGGTTACTTACATAATGGTCTAAGAGTTTGTTAGCAGTAACTTTAAGGAATATTTTACCTAGGAAGGGATACATCATTATACAATTTCTAAACACCGCCCCAACGAAATCTGTCTTCAGAGTGTTATGAATGAAATTAGATGACTTTCTCGTGCATATTCTGCAAGTTGTTGTACTACCTGAGCACAACCGATACCTGAATTTCAAGTAATTTTAAATTAATCACACCATTTAACCACTGGACTTTCACCAGTGAAGGTATTAACATATGAAGTTTATAGGAAAACCCTTATTAAAGTCCTTAAATTGCCAGATCGTACAATTCAACAATGGAATAATACACATGAATGTTTACCAATAATGGAAATTCCTGGATGTAATAATGTATAAAATAAATAAAAACAACCACTCACCTATAGCTGACTGATGTGTGGCACATAGGAATAGCTTTCAAGCTCCTGCTCTTTCTCTAGCAAAAATACACGCATTTACACACAACTACATAGACACCCAATGCACACGTTCTAAAGTCTCACTGCAGCCATGGGTTTGCATTTTTGAATATCTACGTGGTTGCATGTGAATATGCGTAGTTTTGTTAGAAAAGAGCAAGAGCTCGAAAGCTAGTATGACTACTGTTTTTTGTTACATGTTTCTATGCGCCATAAATCAACCAGCTATAGGTGAGTGGATAGCTTTTCTTTATTTCACATATTATTCATGAATCTCTAGAAGACAAATTAAGTAAAAAGGCATATATTCGAGTAAATATCACAATTTTAAGGCTACAACTTATGATTTTGAGGTGGACGTGGTGTTAGTTAAGGCTTATCACCCAAGATCTAGCATACAGGAAGAGCAGTGAGTCCCCCCCCCCCCCCCCCCCCCTCCCCAGAAGTATGATGGTTCTTATTGGGTGTGGACATTCCACATCCAAGGGTAGTATTTCTTGTAGATGCTTTAAATTGAAAGGGTAAAGGACAATATCACATTGAAATGATTGAAAGGTTCATAACTTAAAAGACAGCTCTCATGGAGGTCACACTCTTTGTGAATTTGTAGTTGACACTAACAAGGTCCCAAAACGATCATTGTATTTTTTCATATGTCATTTTCCATACAACAATTCTCCCTCCTACTATTCTGTATATTTTGATTACATTTTCTTCAACTATGGTCATGTGTGTGCATGACCAGAATGCATATTTTGTGTAGCACAATGAAGCTGCATATTCTGTTGACTGTGGCCTTCTGACGGAACCTTGTTGCTCAGCTGACAAATCACCTTTAGCTTCCTTTACAACAGTATCTACCCATTGTCTCACGTTTCTAATATCTGAAAGTCAACTTTTTGTCTTATGTTCCTAATATCTAATAGTCAAATTTTACCTGTTACTTTCGGCTTATGAAACAACTTTGTCCATTTATTCATTTCTATGAGTGTTTAATCATGATTTTCTCTTTTATCTGTTCTTTTCCTTTAGAAACAGTTCTACTACTGCCTATAGACTGAAGTGAGAACAATTTTTTTTATTACAACTACAATAATCTTTATAATTCTTTTGTCCCTTACCTCAATCCTTTTTTAAATACTGCCATTATGTTTGTTAAAAATCTGAGGTTTAAGGCCATGGTCATGCATAAACCTACACTGTGTTTAACCTTTCACTTATGGTTGCAGGCCACGGCCAATTCTAGACCCCGCTTCGACAATAAAAGTGCTGAGGGTTCCTTGCAGACATTCTGCCCAATCTGATGGGGGCAAGCTCATGTGCAAACTGACAAGGTACTGGCACTCACATAGTTCCATGTCATTTATAATAAAATATCTTATATGTCAATGCCTGTAAATGATTCTTCTACATATCTTTCTCGAGTCATGCATGACAATATAATGTATTAGTGAAACTGTTGTCCGGCAAACACTTTGAAAAACTAGGAACAAATCTAACCAGTCATGCCAAGTGATAAGAGTTGACCATCAATATTCCAGGAGGTGGATTTCTAATGAGTCATCAGTCTATGCAAAGATTCAAGTACTTTTCTTCTTCTGACAGACAATAAATTGTGGCAATTCACCTGATAAAGATCATGGGGTGAATCATGAATTTTCCTGTTAGGATAATAATAGGAAACTTTGTAATTCACCTCATGATTTTTCTTCTTGCAGTTATGAATGTACCTATGTACACTCCTGGAAATGGAAAAAAGAACACATTGACACCGGTGTGTCAGACCCACCATACTTGCTCCGGACACTGCGAGAGGGCTGTACAAGCAATGATCACACGCACGGCACAGCGGACACACCAGGAACCGCGGTGTTGGCCGTCGAATGGCGCTAGCTGTGCAGCATTTGTGCACCGCCGCCGTCAGTGTCAGCCAGTTTGCCGTGGCATACGGAGCTCCATCGCAGTCTTTAACACTGGTAGCATGCCGCGACAGCGTGGACGTGAACCGTATGTGCAGTTGACGGACTTTGAGCGAGGGCGTATAGTGGGCATGCGGGAGGCCGGGTGGACGTACCGCCGAATTGCTTAACACGTGGGGCGTGAGGTCTCCACAGTACATCGATGTTGTCGCCAGTGGTCGGCGGAAGGTGCACGTGCCCGTCGACCTGGGACCGGACCGCAGCGACGCACGGATGCACGCCAAGACCGTAGGATCCTACGCAGTGCCGTAGGGGACCGCACCGCCACTTCCCAGCAAATTAGGGACACTGTTGCTCCTGGGGTATCGGCGAGGACCATTCGCAACCATATCCATGAAGCTGGGCTACGGTCCCGCACACCGTTAGGCCGTCTTCCGCTCACGCCCCAACATCGTGCAGCCCGCCTCCAGTGGTGTCGCGACAGGCGTGAATGGAGGGACGAATGGAGGCGTGTCGTCTTCAGCGATGAGAGTCGCTTCTGCCTTGGTGCCAATGATGGTCGTATGCGTGTTTGACGCCGTGCAGGTGAGCGCCACAATCAGGACTGCATACGACCGAGGCACACAGGGCCAACACCCGGCATCATGGTGTGGGGAGCGATCTCCTACACTGGCCGTACACCACTGGTGATCGTCGAGGGGACACTGAATAGTGCACGGTACATCCAAACCGTCATCGAACCCATCGTTCTACCATTCCTAGACCGGCAAGGGAACTTGCTGTTCCAACAGGACAATGCACGTCTACATGTATCCCGTGCCACCCAACGTGCTCTAGAAGGTGTAAGTCAACTACCCTGGCCAGCAAGATCTCCGGATCTGTCCCCCATTGAGCATGTTTGGGACTGGATGAAGCGTCGTCTCACGCGGTCTGCACGTCCAGCACGAACGCTGGTCCAACTGAGGCGCCAGGTGGAAATGGCATGGCAAGCCGTTCCACAGAACTACATCCAGCATCTCTACGATCGTCTCCATTGGAGAATAGCAGCCTGCATTGCTGCGAAAGGTGGATATACACTGTACTAGTGCCGACATTGTGCATGCTCTGTTGCCTGTGTCTATGTGCCTGTGGTTCTGTCAGTGTGATCATGTGATGTATCTGACCCCAGGAATGTGTCAATAAAGTTTCCCCTTCCTGGGACAATGAATTCACGGTGTTCTTATTTCAATTTCCAGGAGTGTATTTGGCCTACCGGCAGCTGGTGTCATGGATCCTTAGTGTGTCACAACTGATGTATAACATGCATAAGTGTAATGGTTTATGGTGGTAAAGACCTTTATAACATTATCTTTATCTTTTTTATCAGATTTTGATGTATATTTGAATTATCCTTTTCCATATTTCTTAACACAGAACCCACGTTACATTTGCCAGTTCCATAAAACATATCCTTGTCTGATTTTCCCAACCCCTTAACATATGCCCATTGTCATATATCCTTTAACATTTTTACCATACCCTATATTCAAACCTCTTAATCTTCTCTCTGGGGCATAATGCATTTACTTTACATTATGGTGCAGCAGCAATACTTTCTCTCATGGGCATTACAGTGCTCCACAGTATGTAAAATAGTTATCATTTGAGTAATATTTGATCACAGCTGAACATTAACTTTCATTTTTGTTTACTGGGGACAATTCGGGAAATTATTGAGACATTGGGTTCCAGTCATTCAGATCACTTACTTTCACTACTGTGGTGCTGTACTTGCCTCACATGCTGATGTTTCACTGTTTAAGGTGGCATCTGAACACTTAATTTTTGTTCTTGTTTGATGACAGCATCACAGTAACATTAAATTGCAGTTCAAATGCTAATGTTTGTTCTCATTTCATAAAAACTTAACTGACAAATTCATTCACTTCTTTTTATGTTTTAGATAATGTATCTTGTGGTCATCACCCCACATTTCGTCAGATATAATAAACAGTTAAGCAATTTAAAGAAATGTGTCTGGAACCACCTGTGTCAACATTTAGTGAGCACATTTTGAATTTACTCATTTCAAATGAGAGACTTGGTCATGGTGGTCGTCGTCGTCTCCCCCCCCCCCCCCCCCCCCCCAAAATTTGCCAGCCTATCCACCTCCTTTCCTATGATGAAGATACTGAAGACTGGGAATTGGGGCAATATTTTGTGGGCTCCTACATAAAAGATACTGACTCTCTTAAAGTTCTTTTGCTGTCATGAATCTCTCCACAAATGTACCACTTGTTAGGGAAGTTAGCCCCCTTCAGGACCCTACATCTCTGTCATCCAATACTATGTTCCATTTGCTGACTGTATATTATCATCATGTGATTTCCACAAGAGCAGAGTTTTATCAAAGCAGGATACAACCTCATAAAAAATATACTATCACACTTGTGCAGGGGAATTGCAAGGTTTCAGTCTATAGTGTCATTTCATTACTGCTCTATCTAAGGAATCTTACACTGAAACAATGGTTCGAGATGCTAGTTTTAGATCAATCCCCAATAGAGAGGTCTGCAAACTGATACTGTAGTTTGAAGAACCCCTCCTTACAAGATGCACTTAAGATTGCCCAAGCATTTGAAGTTTCTTGGGCTACAGGCCATCAGATTCCTAGACTGACATGGTCATTGACAACTTAGACATTAGGCACGCACCTTCCAGCACACCTACAGACATGGAAGTTGTGGCAGTACAGGACGCCTGGCCAACGTGCTTCGTACAAACACGGCCAGTGGACAAATTTCCACAAGCCCATGCCTTCCTACCCTCTTGTTTTCTTCACCACAACCAGCCAACCCGCCCTCAGTTTTTGGCTTCTTGCTGTCACTGTCAAAAGAAAGGACACAGAGCAACAATGTGCAATTCTAAAGAAGGGAAGCACGAAGGGTCACAGGTTTATTCGACCTGTGGGCGAGTGCCACTGAGATACTGCAGAAATCGATCTGGCAGAATCTTGAAGATTAATGTAAACTATCCTGAGAAAGTCTACTTACATAGTTTCAGCTGGCTTTAAGGGGACCACACCCTGCCTATCTAACCCATGTTAATTTAGGCAAGCATTTGACCCATTTCTGAAATAACTATTTGATGCAGGACCTTAATATTTTTACTGTATGTTACGTGATGCTAATAGTCAACTATACTAAAACCTACTGCATCCATTTTATAGTTTTTAAGAAATACTTTTTTAAATTTATTAACAAAAAATATTAAGTTTTTTTGCAGAAAATATTTTTTTGTGTACTTCCCAATGGGGGAATATTAATGAATGTAGTACCAGAGGTGGCTTTTTATGTTATGCAGAGTCTATGAAAATTTCATTCATTTTTATGTGATAGTTTCTGATATAATGGGGCATATGTATTGAACATTTTTGTTTGCAGGAAATTGACTTTAAAGAAAGAGACTTTTGAAATTTGTTACTTACAGTTAATTAAAACTGTCCTGCTGCATATGATGGTCCTTCTTTGGCCTCTAGCAGGTCTTCCAGCTTCTTTTTCACCTTCCTGGATGTTTGTCTTGCTTTCTTCGCCATATTAGATGCAGACCTGTCTGCATTGGCTATCCTCATTTTATCGCAATGTTGCAGTCCAGTGATCGTATTTTCACCAGGATTAATTCCCAGCTTTTTCAGTACCCTACACTTTCCAATATTACCACAACTGAATGTAATAACAGCATCATGAACTTCTAGTTTCATTGTATGAATGCCTACAAATACAGTTTTCGGAAGGCGGTTCCAAATTAAGTTGTTGAAACATTCATTTGGGTTCTGTGTCTGCCCATGCTGACATTTCCTTAGGTCAGGATGAGCCAAGTCTCTGAAAATATATTTAATTGCTGTAATAACAACAGCAGGAAGAGAATGCTCGTGAGAATAAGATTCTCCAGTTGCCTGAGCCCTATTGCATTTGCACCACAAATTTTCTCCTGATGGACACAATTCATGACATGGCTTATCATCAGTAGAGGACTTATGGAAGAATATGGCCCAAACATCTCTCTTCACTTCCTCCAGATTTTCTTTATTTCTCCTAATTGCCTGCCCATAGTATACCTGCAAGTTTTCTTTTTCAGTTTTAGTTAACCGACCCTGTCTAGTCAATAATTTTCCATCTTCTAATTTTTTTCCTCTCATATCAACAGTTAGTTTTTTCAGCCTTGTTCCCAAACGTTTTTGAACATGGTCTACACATTCTATTTTGCTAATAATGGCATTTCCATATGGCTTAGAGTTCACCACATTATTGTATGCCTTACTGACACCACCACCCAAATATTTGGTGTACCATATGCCTCTTGTTTCTACAGAGCAATGAAATATTTGTTGTACTCCATGAACTTTCATACCACCACTTGTTCCTCTAAAATTAGCCACACAGTTGTGTTCTTTATGTTCATTGACAACATTTGCAATATTTAGACATTATCTCTGCATCTAACATTTTACTGGTGTCTACACTTGTGGCAGTTACTACTCCACTCAGAAAAGTATGTCCTCTTTTCTGCCAACTTCCATCAAGTGCAACTGCAATATCCGAACATCCATCATTTTCTTCCACTGCTTCCCAAGCAGCCAGTTTCATGCTTTCCTCACTGACCTCACATAATATCACAGTCAGTTTTTCAAATTTATTTGGTGGCTGATGTAAGTTCATTACTGAACAAAATGTTCTCCCTGCAGCCACGCCCTTGCCAATGGATCATAAGGCATGAACTAATGTTGTATTGATTTCATAAGGGCCATTTGCATCTGGTTTTGAAGAACTCATAAATGAAATCACAGTTGAGCGTTTAGTGCAAATTACATCTAAAGCATTTGCTAGGCCTTTTCTCCCCCCTGGCAATCTCACAAATTTTCATACACTGTGACTCACCACACTGTCTACATTGTAAAAATTTACAAATTACATCTGATAATATTCACTGTCTACATTGTACAAATTTAGAAATTACATCTGATAATATTCTCAAATTTATAATAATATTACTGCACCCCTTGTCACTTACAGTAAATTCATTGTAACTCTCTTGAAATGGTGAGAGCTTCTTTGATGATGCACTTGTTCAAGAATTACAATTAGAAACATCATTGCCAGGCGACATAACCTCTT